>NC_133619.1:420745976-421075976 GCF_048593235.1 Sminthopsis crassicaudata
TATGCTATAGTATGCTTTTATGTAATACTATACTAACCTACTACATATGTTTTAGTATTATATAAGTGCTATTTATGAGTACAATAGTACATAATAATGGCTAACAAATTTACATGAAGAATATGACACATAAGGAAGCTAGTGGATTAGTACATTAGCGATCTCAAATCTGAAATTAGATAATCCTCTTATGTAGATGGAAAAATATGTAGTTTTCAATCCCTATATATACATGTCTAGATAATTTTAATGAATAAATAATTATATGACGTAATTAAGTGATATATTTCTTTTTCACATAGGTAAGTTGCAAAATATCCCAATTTATTCACCTTTATTTGTTGGGATGCAATTATTTTTGGATGCTTTGTGAAGGCATCTATCTACACACACTCATCGTAGTGGCTGTGTTTGCAGAGAAGCAACACTTGCTCTGGTATTATCTTCTTGGCTGGGGTAGGTATCAGTGTACACATATACCCATTTTCCTGTTTGCCCTCCCCATTATGCATTGTTTTGTCAATTTGTTTGTCATTATGTGTGTGTATACACATATATAGTGACAAACAAATTAACAAAACATAGGTGTGTGTATGGGTATATATATTCATATGTATGTTTATATATGTTTATGTGTGTATATGTATGTATGTATTAAGGAAATTATTCAATTTGTTTCTCTTGGTTTATGTTGGTAAATAAAAGCACTTTGATCTAGACACACAATCATGTAATCTCAATATTCGAATCCAGAGGCCATCTAATCTTATCTTTGAATTGTTTTAGTCATATCTGATTCTTTCAGATTATTTTGGGAGTTTTCTTGGCAAAACTACTGGAGTGATTAGGTGTTCCCTTATTAAGATAATTTTTACATTTGAATTAAGTAAGGGAGGGTCACACAGCTAGGAAGTATATTCAGATATTTCCTATCTGAAGCCAAATTTGAACACAGACTCCACGTCTGACACTGTCCTCTGTGCCACTTAGTCTAAACCATAACAAAAGTGTTTCTTGTTACTAATTTTCTTACATAGTTAGAAAATAGTGAATAACAGCTTCTTTTATTACAGGGTAGGTATATTGGTTTATCTTTGCTGAATTGAATATTGCTGGCTTAGAGAACCAAGGAATTGTTTTTATTAAAAATATTTGTTGTATAATGCATTAAGGCAGTTCTGCTTCATTTTCTATAGACTTTGTAATAAAATAAAATTTAAAAAAATCATTGGTCATCAGAACACATGAATTATATAGTCCCTCTCCTATTGACTGGTTGGTGAACTTGAACAAGTCACCTAACCTGTAGGGGAAATGTTTCCATATTTATAAAATGAGTAATAAAAAGATTGAACTAAATAAACTCAAAGATTACTCTCCTCATATGAAATTCTTGAATCAATAGACACTTGTTTTTTAAAAAGTCAGGCATTTCTTTGAATGATTCGGGAGCAACAAAGTTGAAAAAGAATTGAAGAAAGAAAATATTTAATATTCCTAAATTATGCTTACCCTATACTGCTAAAAGATAAAAATATAGTGTTGGCATTTTAAAAACTAGAAATAATAATTAAATATTTTATAATGTTGAGACTGTTATTCCTGAAACAGTTAAGGTGCTTTGGGTACTACCCCACAAAGCATAATTTCAATCTGAATATTATCTGCATAAGATCTTCAGCAACTTTTGTGCTTGGAATTATATTCATTTTAATGTTATTGTTATGACAAAATGAGATACAATTTGCAAAGTACTTGGTGAATTTTATTTAAGCTGCTATCAAATGTCAGTTATTATTCAGGGTGTACCCAAAGTTTTAGTGCAGATTTGAAACTTTAATACCTATTACATAAGTATAGTAATGAAAATATATAATTAATTTAGTTACCCTTAAACACAATGGTGGAAAAGTGAATAAGTGAACTAGCTATCTGAAGTGTGGTGTGTGTGTGTGTGTGTGTGTGTGTGTGTGTGTTGTTGTTGTTGTTGTTGTTGTTGTTGTTGTTTTCAGGCAAATTCAATTAAGAAACATTGGCAATACCAAAGGTTATACATGGTGTCCCAAAAGTCTTAGTGCAGTTTTAAAGATTTGAATATTGTGATATTTAAATAAAAGATTTTATTTTTAAAAAGTTTTTTTTTCAATTTATTTTTCTGTTTTGGCTTTCTTTATTGGATTGAAAGTTCCTTGAGGACAAGTACACTCTTTTTTTCATATTTGCATCTTCAGCTTTTAGCACAATTTCTGGCAAATAATGGTTTTTTAATAAATTTTTATTGAATGGCTCCCTTAGAATTCTGATGATACTATAAGTTCCTTAAGCCCAGAATATATGTTTCACAATTCTTTGTATCCCCTTCTCAGCAATAAGGCTTATTATTCTAAGAGGCATGGGAAGAGGGGAGAAGGATCCCCCCTCCCAACTGAGGCAAAACCCAATCCCACCTATGCTTAAAGGAGTTCCAAAAGTTACTGTGGCAGGCTTAGTCCCTCATGGCCTTCTTTCTTACCATGACCATCCATGGCAAAGTACTTACCAAAGTATGTCTCATTTTGTCATCACAATAACTCTCAAGGATTTAGAGCAACTTGCTTCCTTTTGCAGATAAGGAATCTGAGCATCAGGTTAAGTGACAATCCTTAATTATTTATCTAGTAAGCAGAAGCAACAGAATTTGAATCTCAATTAGTCTTGATTCCAAGGATAGCATTCTTTCCCCTACGTGACCATTTTTGTATCAAAGGAAAACCCCTATTGAACTACAACCAGCTTTAGTGATTTTTTTTTTTTACAATGTCAACAGACTATAGAGATGTTAGCTTTATCTCTCAATAAAAGCATTATAATAAAGTTCAGTGTCATACCAATCAAACTGCCAAAAATGATTTTATGGAGCTAGAAAAAAAAATAACAAAATTCATCTGGAAGAATAAAAGTGGCAGAATATCAAGGCAATTAATAGGAAAAAATACAAAGGATGGTGGTCTAGCAGTACAAGAACTAAAACTATTATAAAGCAGCAGTCATCAAAATCATTTGGTTATAGCTATGAAAGAGTGGTGGATCAGTGGAATAGGTTAGATATACATGGCATAATAATCAATGACTACAGTAATCTAGTATTTGATAAATGTCAAAATACCAGCTTCTGGGATAAGAACTTACTGTTTCACAAAAATTGCTGGGGAAACTAGAAAACAATATATCAAAAACTCAACACAGACTTACATCTCACACTCACACCAAAATAAGGTTGAAATAGGTACATAATTTGAGTATAAATGGATAGTTTACCTATCAAGTCTTTGAAGAATGGAGAAATTTAAGAGCAAGGAAGAAAAAGAGAACTTTAAGAAATGCAAAATGGGCAACATTGATTACATTAAATTAAAAAGGTTTTGCACAAACAAAATCAACACAAAATTCAAAGGGAAATGCAGAGCTGGGAAAAAATTTTTACAGCTAGTGTTCCTGATCAAGGCCTCATTTTCTAAAATATATGAAGAACTGTGTCAAATTATAGGAATAAAAGTAATTTCCCAATTGATAAATGGTTATAGAATATGAAAACAATTTTCAGGTGATGAAATTAAAGCCATCTATAGTCACATGAAAAAATGCTTTAAATCACTATTGATTAGAGAAATGCAAATTAAAACAACTCTAAGGTACCACATCCTACCTCTTAGATTGGCTAGGATGACAGGAAAAGATAATGATAGATATATTGGAGGGAATGTGGGGAAACTGGTACACTAATGTATTGTTTGGAGTTGTGAAATGATCCAACCACTCTGGAGAGCAATTTGGAAATATGCCAAAGAAGCTTTAAAACTGTGCATACCCTTTGATCCAGCAATGTCATTACTATGTCTGTATCCCAAGGAAATCATAAAGGAGGAAAAAAGGACCATATATGCAAAAATTTTTGTAGCAGCTCTATTTTGTTGGCAAAGAATTGGAAAATAAGTAAATACCCATCAATTGGGACATGGCTGAATTAGTTATGGTATATGAAAGTAATGAAATATTATTTAATAAAAATGATAAGCTGATTTTAGAAAAGCCTGGAAAAATTTACATGAATTGATGTTGAGAGAAACAAGCAGAACCAGTAATACATTGTACATAGTAACAGCATGATTATACAATGATCATTTATGAAAGACTTGGTTTTTCTCAGCAGTTCAGTGATCCAAGGAAATTCCGATAAACCTTGGATAGAAAATACTAACTGCATTCAAAGAGAGGAGTATAGAAAATGAATATAAATGAATACATTATATGTTTACTTTTTTTCCTTTTCTTTCTCTTTTTTTTCTTCTCTCATAAGTTTTTCCCTTTAGTTCTAATGTTTCTCTCCCAACATGATTCATAAAGAAATGTGTATTTAAAAATTAATGTACATATATTGCCAGTAAAAAAAGAAAACAATAAAATAAAATAGGAAAAAAGAACATTAAAGAAGCCCAAAAATAATGTAGCCAGGTAGTAGATGAGGAGATATCTGCTCTGGGCTAAAGCATAAGTATGTAAAATGAAAACCACTTCCATAAAACAGTACAGTAATAGTTATCAGATCACTGACTGATATGAATATTAGACATTGAACAAATGTCATTTGTATTCCATTAGTATGTTCTATAAATTAGCATTAATTTATGGAAATATGCCTTTTAGAAAGTAAATTCAGGTGAAAAATCATCTCTTTAATTTTTTTCTTTCTTTTATTTTGACAGGATTTCCTTTGATACCTGCTTGTTTACATGCTATTGCAAGAAGTTTATACTACAATGACAAGTAAGGCAAAGTTCCTTTCAGATTTTTATTGTGAATCTACAAAAATGAATCTTTAGCATTCGTTTCTCTTTTTCTCCTTAGCTGCTGGATCAGTTCTGATACTCATCTCCTGTACATCATACATGGTCCAATTTGTGCAGCTTTATTGGTATGTCTTATTTGACATTTCATATCTTATTTAACAAAAACATGTTTGAATTTTCAATTTATTTGACTCAGTTTTCTAGCCATTATACTATATTTCTATATACTTAGAGCAATTTACTAAAGAAAGTTCACCAGTAATTTTGAAAATTATGTTTAAAATCAACAAAATTATTCCTCAATTTAGAATTATGGCATTAAATAGTTAAATAAAAATCAATCTCTTAATTTTACACTTATATGTGGGAAGAAAGCTTGGTTATATTTTATAATCTTTTTTCACTTTGTAAAGCACCTACAATTCAGGTATAATTAGTATTTTATACATGGATATCACAGAAAGAACTATAATTATGAGATATAAAAACATTAATTGTATTGAAAGAGATATGGGGTTTCAAATAACCAAAAAAATGAGGTATTTAAATAACAAAATTTGAAAAATCCAAGAATGATTTCTTCTATGGATATTTGACATTTAACAAGAGGGTCTACATTTAAATCAATCACAATCTTTAAAAAGTAATTGAATAACATCATGGATCCATAAAAATGTAGCATGATAGCCCTCATGAATAAAGACTACTATTTCACATACTTTTTAATGTTTATAAATCATTTTTCTAATAATAACTCTACAAATTCAGAAGCATAAGAATTAATATCCCTAGTTTACAAATGAGAAGATTGAATCACAAAGAAGTGACACATAGGTAAGTAAGCTAGTGTCAATGTTAGAATTCATATGCAAGCTATTGACTCTAAATCAAACTCTCTCTTTCCACACACCATGATGCAATAATAACCATGTAAGATATATAGATATAGATACACACATATGTAAGTCACACACATGTATTTGTACATACATATATATATATATATATGTCACATAGATAGGTAATCATGGATAGAATACTATTTTTTAGGCTGAAAGTGTAGAAAGGGTGATCAGTGCCCAGATGTCTACTACTCACTTGCCCACTTACAAAGGAAATATTCTAATATAGCTCACTAGTATAGTCCCTAATGAAATGTAACTGAATTCATAATACCAAAAATCTAAATTGAGAAGGAATCTCAAAGATGACCTAATACATAGCTTCTTAAACTATAATTCACAATCCTGTATAGGGTCTCATTCCTGAATGGGGGGAATGCCAAAATTGTGATTTATTATCAGTAAATATTTGATTTACACACCTATTTTATATACCTGGGATCATGTAAAAACGTTTTGGGCAAAACAGGGCTGTGAGTGGAAAAAGTTTAAGAAGCCCTGACAGTTTTACAGATAAACTTAGGACCAGAAAGGTAAAATATTAACTCACTCAATTAATATCTATAAAGTACTATTACGTATAAGGTATACACTGAGCTTAATGGAGAAGATATATGAGGAATAGTCCTAGACCTTCAAGAACTTGCAAAATAGTTAGAGATTTAAGACACACTCATGAAATCAGTAACAATGCAAAGTATGTGATTAAAGACTAAAGTAGATAGTTAAGATAAAAAATATAATTTATAATGCCATTAGCTTTACTTGATCTTTATAGACAACTTCCTTTCTCAGTCCCAAATATCCCCAATCACCTTCCTCCAGGATTTGTTCAGCTTGAATAACAAAAATGAACATAGAACAGCTCTATCAGCTGTGGGGACTTGGACATTTTATTCAACTCTTCCTTTCCTCTTCTATAAAAAGTAAATAATAATAGCACCAACTTTGCAGGGTTTTTGTGAGGATCAAATGAGAAAATGTGTATGTATGTGTGTGCATACAATGCTTTGCAAATCATAAAGCACAATATAAACATTTATGATGATGATAATGGTAACAGGAAAAGAATAGTTTTTATTAATATTTATCAATATTAATATTTATCAAGATAAAGAAAACAATCTTCCTCACATTGAAGGAAATATATATGTATATTGACATGCCTATAAGACAATCACTTTCTCAGCTTATGAGTCTACTTTTCCTTTGCATCCAACTTTGCTAGGCTTGGCTTGTTGACCATTTGCCTAGGATGATATATTTCTCTGTTTATGCATGATGAATCTGACATTAAATTGGGGAGATTTTCTGAGAACTGAAACAAAAAAAAAGTGTGCTTTTCTTTGTTTATCGAAAAAGGCACATATACAATGAAAATGAAAGATGATTTTTTTTTTTTTTTTGGTAATTGTCTGTTCAGGCAGTTAGCTTGCCAATTCAGATTTTTCACACCCCATTAAACATGGCCTGGTTTTTCTTACCAAAGAATACAATATTATACTGACAGGAAAAGAAGTGGGATTGTAAACTTTTTGAAGGCTTGAGTAATTCTAAGGAATTCTTTTGTGAGAGCAAAATGCTATCCATTAATTATGATGAGTTTTAAGCTCCAATGTCCAGAAAGTAAGGGAGATATAAAATTTTAATAATGAATAATATGACAAAGTAATGTAATTATATATGAGTTTTCTGAGGCTTTTTTTTCAAGAGAGTAAATAATTTAGGCATATAAAGGAGAAATATGACAGCATGGTAATGGGGATAGAGAGCAGAGCTTTATGTAACACATCTAAGTGATGACAAATAAATCACTCAATCTTTCAGTATTCCAGGCAACTGGAATAAGACTATATGTTTCAGAATGGTTGCAAATCCATAACAGAAGAAGGAAGTTCATAGGATAGCTTCTAAGAGCAGTAAAGTCATAGTTTCCTTCAAGTGCAGTTGTCTATGGGGGTCAGGGTAGGGTGGGAAATGTTCCTTTATATGAAAAAAAATTTGCTCCATCCTACATCTACATCTTTGTTTTAATGTACTGATTGGAGAGATCAAAAAAAAAAAAAAAAACTGGAGAGTTTGATTAGGTGGAACTGATTGTCACTATGGCAGAAAATTATGTGGGGGCTTCTTTTCTCTATTAAAAATATTGAAAAGTTTAGAGATGTCATATGAATAAGTCAAGTTTCAAATATTAAGTTGCTTTCATGCTTTTGCATGAAAAATATAATATAACAAACATTACCATAAAGGTTATTTATTTTCTCTGTTCCTGCTGTTCTGTTAACTTTCATCTTCCACTGATTCTTGTACTCAAATATATGTTTACTTGAATGCATTTCTTTTGAAATTACATTTCTGCTTCTGTTTCTTCATTTTTTTAAAGTAGAGGTGCTTTTACAGAGTATAAAGTGAATTTTATTGACATATTAAAAATGACATTACATAGAGATTATCAGAAGAACTATTTTCAGTCTAAATACAGTATACTGATTTATAACTAAAAAGAAAATATTGATTCTATAATAAACTTGTCTGTTATCTTTACCTGTAATCCCATATTCTTTAAAAATAATTCTTAACTGAGAATATGGATCTGCAAATCAATTTAATTTTGTCTTTCTTATATTGTCTTAATAAAGGATAGTAGCTAAGGCACTTACATAATGTGTTCCAAGTTTATTTTTCTGCTTTTGCTTATTTATAAGTTCATATATGATATCACTGTCTCTTCTATCCTTTATCTTGTGGATAGTATTTTCCATTAAAAAAAAAAACATCAACTTGTTGATGTTTAGAAAAGGTAATTAATTGAAAGTGATGAGAGAGAGAGCAGCTGATATGAGAATATTTTTAATTCTTTCAGTTTTCTTAAGGACTCATTCTCCTTTTGTGTTTAGAAGTAATATGCCTATATTTATAAGCCTTCAACTTTTCATAATGGCAATCACACTGAGATCTATTGCTTATGTATTCTACCTTAGGTTTACTGAGGATAAGCTATTTTTTTAATTTGAAAATTTCAGGAATAGGAAGTCTCAAGCCTCTTAGTTTCATCTTTTGTAAAGTTAGGCACATTTATATAGATTTTTTGAGTATCTGAAGTGGTTTTCTTCACAGAAAACTGTTGATATCATTAGCACAAATATTTTTAATCTATTTTACAAATAAGAAAGATCATCAAGACATTGATCAGCCAGCAATCATATAGACAAATTATGAGGCAGAATTTAAACCCAGACTATCTAATGCCAAGAATATTTTCTACACTATCACGTTACATTTCATATAGCTGTTTCGCATATTACATTAAAAATTATCATGGTAGTTTTCCAAATTATTGTATGCTGAGTGAAATGAGCCGGACCAGGAGAATATTGTATACTTCAACAACAATACTATATGATGATTAATTCTGATGGACGTGGCCATCTTCAACATTGAGATGAACCAAATCAGTTCCAATAGAGCAGAAATGAACTGAACCAGCTACATTCAGGGATAGAACTCTGGGAGACAACTATGAACCACTCCATAGAATCCCTAATCCCTCTTTTTTTGTCTGTCTTCATTTTGGATTTCCTTCATAGGCTAATTGTACAATATTTCAAAGTCCAATTCTTTTTGTACAGCAAAACAACTGTCTGGACACGTATACATATATTGTATTTAATTTATACTTTAGCATATTGAACATGTATTGGTCAACCTGCCATGGGGGGGGGGGGAGGAAGGGAAAAATTAGAACAAAAGGTTTGGCAATTGTTAATGTTGTAAAATTACCCATGCATATATCTGGTAAATAAAAACTATTAAATTAAAAAAAAAAAACAAATTACTGTATGGATGTAATATTCCTACATTTTTATATATTATACAATTGATTAGCCCTTTAGTATTGTGATTGGGCATCTCAGTGATACATAGAAGGCATTGGAAATAATCAAATAGGGATTAAATTAGAAGTGAGAATAGAAAAACTTATTGGAGACAGGAAGAGAAAGCGAGAATTTCTGGTAGAAGAGGTGTGGGGCAAATGGCACAGTGTCACACAAAATTGCCTCAATAGCTACTCATTAACACTAGTGATTAAACATTGTTTTATAATTATGAGATATATTTCTAATTGAAAGAAATTTGTTTATGTCCAGCAAAGTTCAGTTTGTATGGTTTGATCTGCATATACCCCAAAATTTAGGATTTTAGATGACTGCAGATCATATAACCTCAACTGAAACAACTGAAAAGAATCTGAAAAATGGTGCCGTTTAAAGGAAAAATTTTAGATGTTTATTTCATACCAAAATTTCATATTCCTTTATTGTTGCTGTTGTTCTTGTTGATGGACTTTTAGTTTACATATTCATGTCACTGCATGGAATCCTTGGACCTGATACATGCTCATTTATGGGGCAAAATAAGTATGCATTATATAATAGAACCATCGTCTTCCATATGTAAAATCAGTTTAACGTGAGTTAAGAAATAACATGCCTATGATGTTCTAGATCATATCAAAATTTCATTTTTCTTCTTCTAGGTAAATCTCTTCTTCCTGTTGAATATTGTACGTGTCCTCATTACCAAGTTAAAAGTCACTCACCAAGCAGAGTCAAATCTGTACATGAAAGCAGTAAGAGCAACCCTCATTCTTGTACCCCTGCTTGGTATTGAATTTGTGCTAATTCCTTGGAGACCAGGAGGACTAATTGCTGAAGAAATATATGACTATATTATGCACATCCTCATGCATTACCAGGTATGAGGCAATTGGGAGATTTATTAACATCCCTTTTACAGAATAGTTTAGTACAATTACTCATGAATACCATATATTTGTAATTTTCATTCATTTGTAGTATTTTGCCTTCTGTGAAAATGTATATTTAAGCCTATTTGCTTTTTTTCAATCATTTCATTTTGTTCAGCAGTATTGTTATTATGAATTTTCCCTTTTGTTTTATGGATTAGCTTTTCTGTAAAATAGAAGAAAGGTCAAACTCACTCTTCCCCTTCCCACATTGTATCCTTGGTTTAGAAGGCCAATTAAAAGAATCAGTATTTACTATAAAACTCAATAAAATTCATTGCCACTTAGAATCATATAGAATAAGAATATAGGTTTTAGGAATGAGACAAGTGGTAGGATACCATTTTATTTTCAAGGGAATACCCGAGTCTATGAGCTCTCTAGGCAACCTCAGCTCAAATCCCTACATGGATCTATATTTCAAAACCTTCAACTGGGACTTTCATATTTATGTGATTTCTCTAATTTAGTGACATTAAAGAAGATTACAACAATCAGAGTTATTTTCCTCTCCTCTATGACTTATGTTCATATTCTTACTCTCTAAGTTTAAGAATAGATTTATTGATATTATTGGTATATATATGTATGTGTGTGTGTTTGACATGTGTGTGTTTATATATATATATATATATATATATATATATATGTGTGTGTGTATGTGTGTGTGTGTAATACTATTTAAAGATTGGAGACTTTTCTATAGCTTTTACATTATTTAACTATTTGGGGAGCTTTATATACCTTATATCTTCAGAAGCAGACAGAATTACCCTGGTAAGTCTGCTTTTAAAGCATTTAAAATGTTGCCTCATTTTTAAATTACTGACCTTATATTTAAATTTCCCAGTGTCTCACCATGATGTGAGTTGACTTTAGGTGCTTAGAGAAAACACCAGGAGAAAACCAGTTTTGGTGGGTTTCTCCTAGCTAGAAAGGCATCATGCGTTATATCAGGGACATCTGTCATAGAGAGCCAAGATCATCCACTTTAGAAAGGCCTGTTCCAAGAAGGTTGGCCACTAAAATTTGAAATATTTTGGCCACAGCTACTTTTGGAGACAATGTATTAAAAAATGAAAGATTGTAATCTGCAAATGTAGAGAGAGCACATAAATAACATGTAAAGTGGTTTGTAAACCTTAAAGTGCTATATAAAATTCTAGCTATAATAATTATTTACCCCAATAAAATCATGGATTTTCTAATGTATTAGATACAGTATAGTTAATGATATTAAATTTATTTTTAGAAGGAGTATCAGCTCTATTTATGTGTATACAAATTTCACTCCTAGTTATATGATTAAACAAATTTTAACATTTTATTTAGTTTTGAGTTCCAAAATTTATCCTTTTTCTCCCTCTCCTCCTACCTCCCTGAGACAGTAAGTAATCAAATATAGGTACAATTTTGTAAATCATTTCCAAATTACTCATTTTGTACAAGAAGATTCAAATAAAATAAAAAGAAAGAAAGAAAGAAAATGAACAACAACATGCTTAAGTCTGTATTCAAAAATATTTCTTTCTTTGGAGACTGTTATGGGCACAACCTTCTAGTGGATGCTGGGTGTTACAGGAGCCAACTGGTAGTGGATACTTGGGATCTAATTCTGACCAACAGAACAGATTTTCATATACAAGGATGATAATGATACAAGCAGACTGAGAAGCAGTTGCATTCTCTGACCTCTCTCCTCTTCCCTCTTGCCTCCCATTTATTTCATTTCCAATTCATAAGCCACATCTGTGTCAGTAAATTTGCCATTCCTTCAAGTGTGTTAGGATTCACACCTGGGGGGGGCTTTTTGAGAAGTGACATGCCCCTTCACACTTAGGCATGGTCCTTAACAAATCCTGCTTTTTTGTTTTATGGAAACACAATTATTTTTCTCCCAACATTATGGTCAGTAAGTTTGTGCAGTATTGTGAAGTGTCTGTTATCTGAATCTATGTGCTGAGGAATACAAACAGCACTATCAAAATCTTTTCAGTCCTTTTCTTCTGGGTGGTTGCAGGGTGAGACACTATAGCAGGTGTTGAATCTTGTGAGATGTCAGGGAGACAAACTTTCTGATAAATGGACAAGTAGGACTATAGTCAGTGTATACATTTTTCCTAAGTTCTTCATTAGTTTCCCGGATCAGCGCTTTGATATCTTGGCCCATTTTAATTATCCCTACTGAAAAAGTCTTACTGGGTCTTTTTTCCCTTTCCTTCCCTGTGGGCTACCAAAGGAACTCTCCTAGGAGGATCCTACTCATGAACAGCTCTCAAGTGCTGCTGCATTTTTGTTATCTGTGTTCGTTTTCTAGTGGCTGCTGGAAATCTCATTCTGACCAGCAGAATAGAATCCCTTCAGGTAGAGTGATGATCATGATACAAGGAGACTAAAAAGCAGTTGTAGTCTCTGACCTCTATTCCTCTACCCTCTTACCTCCTCTTTATTTCATTTCCAATTCACAAGCAAGTCTGAGTCAGTAAAGGGTAATTTGCAATTCCTTCAAATGTGTTATGATTCACAGCTGTGGGGGCTTGAGTTTACCTGCCCCTTCACACTTATGTGGGGTCCTTAACAGGAGACACTTAATATGCCTAATCATTGATCTTTTGGATTGTCTTGGATCATTGTATTGCCAAGAATTAGCTATTCTTCATCAATATTGTGTATTAATTTTCTTGATTCTGTTCACTTCACTTGCATCAGTTAGTGTTGGTTTTTGTTTTTTTTTCTGAAATCCTCTTGCTGGATTATTCCTGGAATAATATCCCATTACAATCATATACTACAGCTTATTTAACCACAGCAAGTGATGAGTATCCTTCAATTTCAGTTCTTAGCTACCACAAAAATACCCTACCCTAAATATTTTTTGTACAACTGATCATATTTCTAATTCAATTAGATTATGACTTCATATACTTGTTACATTAAGAAACTTCCCATTTTAATGTATCATTTATATATTTTATATTTTTCCACATTTCTCTATTTTATCATTAATAAAATTTAAAATAAACTTTTTTTTTTTAATTTTACAGGGTCTTTTGGTCTCCACAATTTTCTGCTTCTTTAATGGAGAGGTACAGTATAAACAATTTCCAATAATCACTTTTTATGTAAAGGAATACAAAATTATTTTTTTAAAACAGCTCTCTTAAAAACTTGAAGGCCACAATCTCCCAAATATCATTCCTAAAAATCAGTTCTTAAGATCTTGGATGAAAAAGATTCTAATTTTCACTTTTCCAAAGAAAAAATTAAAAATGTATCCTTTTAAAAATTAATTGGACAGCATGTACATACATTCTGAAACAGAAAATGTTTCAATTAAATAAGAAACCTTTGCCTTTTACTGTGAACAACTTTGCTGTCAATCAGGAATTCTAAAGGAAGCATCATGTTATTTTTAAAAAATAAAGAAATAAAAGCATTCTTACAAAAAAGATATAAGTGAAGACTTACACTGGGGTAGCCAAGAGTCCAGATGCACATAAATGGATAGGATTTCTTTGCTTGCTCTGTTGAAAACAAATCATTTGAGTCATACTACAGGACAGATTATCTTCTCCTGGAAATAGGGAATAAAGGGCAAGAGTTGGGCATTTTCCCATTCTAAGCTAAAAGAAAGACACACAGAAAGTTATATATATATATATATATATATATATATATATATATATATATATATATAATTTTTTTTGGGTAGTTGTAACTATCTTTAAACTTTTTTTATTTATAGTAAGAGTAGTGTTTCTAGCACCATGAATTTTGATGGTCAAGAAAGACATAGTCAACTTCCAACTTTTCAGACCCCTAGCCATAAAGAAAAAGAAAAAAATCAGCATATTTATTAAGTGATTACTATGTGCAGTTCTGGGTGCTAGATATACAAAGACATAAAAGGAGGGAGTAATCCCTTTTTTCACGGGGGAAGGTGATGTGCAAAAATATGTTATGTCTATAAATTCATCAGGGAAGGTGCAGTGATATGCACTTTGCACCTTATGAGCAAAACAAAATTGAATTAGCTCAGAAGAAACATGAGATATACAAAGCTAGATAATCCACCTCAAATGTTCAAAGGAACTATTTGTATCTGACTTGTGTCAGTCTTCTAAACTGGTATTGGTCTGACCAACCTTAATTGGACACACCAAAACTGTACTCTAATATAGTGATGTCATTTTGGTCCTCTTCAAGAATGAAGAACAACCAACCAATTAAAATATATAATAAATAACTATGTAAAAAGGTGATACTAGATGATGGAATAAGAAAAGATCTCACATAAAAATTGTCCCAATCTATACTGTGAAGACAAGAGGCAGAGGTGAGGAGGGAGAAGATGTCAGATATAGAACACAACTTGTGCAAAGAGACAGAATTAGGATATGGAATATTGTGAGGAACATCAAGATGATAAGTTTGGATGAATTGCAGATTGTATAGAGGGAAATCATATAAAATAAACTTTGAATGATAAATTGTGGTTAGATTGTGAAAGGTTATCTATTATAAAGAAAGAATTCTATATTGATCTTAGACTTAAAGGTAGCCACTGGAATTTATTGAACAGTATAGAGACATGCACTTTATATATACACAAATGTGTATATATATACATACTCACATAACCCTTGTACACACATGTAAATCATAAATATACACCCATAATATAACCTATATTTATAAATATCTGGGCAAACACTGATACATGTGTTTAAACATATGATATATGTTATATTTGTATACATGAGAGTTATACTGTGTTATACATATATGTATAAAGGCTATTAAATACTTGTATGTTAGGATTATGATTTATATGCATCTGTGCTCATGGATGTATTATGCATGTATTCTCTTTTAGATGCTAAAAGAAAGCATAGGGGACATACAAGCTGTCAAACTTAATACTTTCTGATGCATCACATCAGATCACTTGGCTTTATGCTGTTTCCTATATGCAGACTCAGCAAAGTAGTCAAAACCTATCAGTCTAAGTGTAGTAAATGAAAAGGATAGATATAGAATATGACTGGTAAAAACAAGACTTGTTTATGTGTCTTTTTCTAAACAAAGTTCAAATTATGTTTAGTAAACATTCATAAAGTTATTGAAAGTAAGGATAATAAGGGCACTGGCTTATCAGAAATGAAAACTGAAAGTAATCAAACAAATTAGAAGGCAAATGTGTAAACATGGAAAATTGTACACAACTATGAAATACAAACAGATAATTCTGCCAAGATGCAAATATTTATCTTATATTTTCATATGATAAAATATTAGATATATAATTATGTGGACATTACCTTTTTTAATCCAGGGGGTCTTTTCATTTTATTTAAAATTTAATAAACACATTTACTTAACAGTATTTTAACAAATAAAATGTTAGTATACATATATAGAGCGAGATAGATAGATATAGATATAGATATATACCATCACCAATCATTATATCTAACTGCATATTAGAATATATATTTTTAAATAATGGTGACTCAAATCCCAAATTGCTTTATTTTAAAATCCCCTAAGATTTTTTCCTATATCCAAGGAAAAAAAGAAGCCAAAAATACTGATTTTTAGCATATCCTAAATAAATCTGGACTTTGAAAATTGCAATACTATATAAATTTTTGAGTGAAGCTGCTGGCATAGTCTTCAGTTCTTTACATCTCATAAAGTCTGTCCTCTTAATCTCTATAGATAAAAATCCAAATTTGTGCATGTCATTCTTAATTTTGATGACCTCATTGGTTCTTATCTTTCTCCTGTAACATGAAGGCATAACTGCCAGATTCATTTGATACTACTGTGATCATGTCATTCCTTTGCATGAAAAACCTGCTCATAACCTTTTACTTTATATCTTATAACCTGCTATCTAACGTTTAGTTCAATAGTCCTTTTCCTTTTTAAGGTTTACTTTCCCTATTTATCTAGCCCATCCATCCATCTACCTTTTTCTTTCTTTTTTCTTCCTTCCTTCCTTCCTTCCTTCCTTCCTTCCTTCCTTCCTTCCTTCCTTCCTTCCTTCC
The DNA here is from genome assembly GCF_048593235.1 of Sminthopsis crassicaudata. Classification (NCBI taxonomy): domain Eukaryota; kingdom Metazoa; phylum Chordata; class Mammalia; order Dasyuromorphia; family Dasyuridae; genus Sminthopsis; species Sminthopsis crassicaudata. The sequence goes on from NC_133619.1 coordinate 420,762,568, forward strand.
TTCCTTCCTTCCTTCCTTCCTTCCTTCCTTCCTTCCTTCCTTCCTTCCTTCCTTCCTTCCTTTCCTCCTTCCTTCCTTTTTTCTTTCCTTCCTTCTTTCTTTCTTTCACTTTTCTTTCTATCAAAATACCTATCTAATAGGTAAGTCCTTTTTCATTTCTCTTTTATTCTTCCCCTCCCTTTCTTTCCCCTCCACCCCCACCAAATAAGTGATTTTATTCTGGTGAATTCCCAGTACCAAAGTAAGTCAGCTGCTTAGAGTTATATAAAATAATCAAGGACACTGAAATGTTAAATTAATTGCAAGAAGTCATGGAGCCAGCATGTATCAGGAAATTGAACCTAGACCCTTTGATTATAAAACCAGCTCTCAATCTAAGGCATGTTGGTCTTTAACAAGGAATATAAGTCTGTTCCAAAGATTTTATCCATGTAGAAATTAGTGTAATAAGCATACCTGCTCCTTGTCAGCTACCATCTGATCAAGTGAAAAGGCTCAAATATATGAACATTTTACCTATTTTCCTGCTCTATCCCTGTACCTTATACATGTTCATTATCTTTGACTTCTTTATCATCACTTATGACCTACAAACCTTCCTCTTTAAGCTCATTGATGAACTCAACAAATACTTCTCTATTTCCTACTATTTAAGAGTTACTATTCTAGGTACTAAGAGTTATAAAATCGATTAATTAAAATTTATTATCTGCTCATTATATATGTCAGGCACTATATTAGATACTAAGGACCTGAAAAAATTGTCCCTTGTCCTCAGGACACTTACATTCTATTAAGATGATCAATATGGCATAAATAAACAACACAATATATTATTTTTTTAAATTTTTAACAGTTTTTTTTTTTTTTACCAGATATATGCAATTACAACATTGACAATTGCCAAACCTTTTGTTCTATTTTTCCCCTCCTTCTCCTCCATCCAAATGGCAGGTTGACGAATACATGTTAAATATTAAACAACTCAATATTAAGATTAATCTATCTACTAGATTTTCCATTTATATCTCAATAAGTCGTATATCTAAACTTTTGTATATCCAAATAAAATTTGTACCCTCACCTCTTTCATCCTCTTTCCAAATGATTAACTACATCTTCCCATATCTTTATTTTAATCACTTTACTATTCTGAGTTGCTTCACCTTTTATGTAGGAAGGGGAAGGAAAAAAATAAATAAATATAGCATATAGTAGGTGTGGCTACTGTGTACCAGGAAGTACATTCAAATGATTTAATCTTGTAACATGTAGAAAACATGTAGAAATATAAACATTTTTCTACATGTTTTAAGATTATTTAATCATACACTCCCTGTGTGCTTTCTTTTATTAAGTAAATTATATAATGCTAGCTCAGAATTTGTAAATATGTTGACTAATTGCACATCTGAATGACAATTTTTTGCATTATGTGTCTATTTTTATTGTATATTGGACAATCCCAAGAAACTCTAGGTTTTATCTCAAATTCAGAATGCACATGGCTAATAAGCTTTTTCTAAAGATTTGGTACATGCTTTATGAGAGACATGGCATATCTATATAAAACTAAAAATGTTTCTTATGAATGATAACAGAGTAGCTTCAAGCTACCCTGATTAGAAAATAAATAAAGGAAACATTCCCCTATAAACATCATATAAACATAATCTTCTGTGGAACAGGTGGGACAATATCTTAAAGGAAATAAATTTAAAACATAACATCCTTAGAATGAATAAGCTAAACAAACAAAACCAAAAATATTCTAGTTCTTTTATTACAAATATGAGTAAATAAAACCCCTGAAGACAGTTCAGGAAATTGCTTTTCCATTATTTTTCTAATGGCTCAGATGCAAGTATAAGATGGGATGGTGAACTTAAAAAAAGAAAATAGTCTAAGAATAAACAATCAAATGTTTTAAATTCATTTTGGCTTTAATACTTGAATTCAAGCTTTGATTACTCGCAGTGAGTCATGACAAACTTATATAGAAATGGGCGATTAAACCATAAATAAGAATCTATACAGGCTGCATGTTGACTTACAAAAATACACTTATATATATTGCTTTCTTATTAATATATTAACACATTAAAATCAAATAGAAACTAAATTATAAAATAAGATAGCAACTACATCTTAATCTGGTGCAGTCTTCATTCATATATTTTACATCTCTGCTCTAAATATTTTCCATTTAGACTGATTTTTCTTTTCAAGACCAATTGTCTATCTGGTATATTTTTGAAAAATCAATCAATAAATAGTGATTAAGCATGTGTTTATGTCATGCAATCTTAGGTAGTAGAAATTCAATTACAAAAAAGAAATAGTCCTAATCTTCAAGAATTTACATTCTATCAGGGAAAAATTCCAGAAGGCAAACATAAGAACACATATAAAAATATAAAAAGCAATTTATAATATAAATATAATAAATAATTCTATTTACTTTGAACTAATAACAGAATTCTAAAAAAGTTGTTTCTAGCTGTCACAAAAAACAAATACAAAGAAATGAAGTTTTAAAAAAAAGTCCAATAAAGTTATTTTTATTTAGTCCAAATATTCAGAGAAATGATGAAAAATAATTAAATTGTTGACGTATCCAAATAACTTTTCCAATGTATGTTGGACTTAATTCTGGGACATTTTAAATTAATGAATAAATGCCTTAAATGTTTAGACTGAAGCACTGAGATACTATTTGTTGTTTTTTTTTTTGCCAATTGAATTTCCACTTTAATCTTTTAATTATGTTTAATTTAAATTTTTAACTTGGAGCAGATTTTCTGGCAAAATGCTTGAGAATACATTTCCAAACAAAGAATAACAACCTCATTGTCAGAGAATTTATCTCTGAGTCAAAAAGTTATGTGTTCAAGTCCAATCCCTGACACACAGTAGTTGTGTAATTTTAAGCAAATCATTCTCAAGACAGGAAATTCTCAGACTAGATGCTATAGACTAGTTTCTGATCTACATTTGAAAGCACTTATTCATTTGGAATTTCCTACACCTATGACATCAGAGTTCTGGATCCCATGTTATTATAGTGAATATTACAAAAAATATTGGATCAATATATATGCATTGTTCTTCAAAAGTCATGCCTGTCACAGAAATTTTGAATGGAAATAAATTATTTTATTCTGTAATCACAATAGTTTCCCAGGATTTATTATTTGACTCCATAGAAATCAGGATAAAAGTATGAATTTATCAAAATTTAATAGAACTTTCAGAACAATGACAACCATACTATTCAACCACTTAGGCTTTTTTTTTAAAAATAAGACACCAAACATTTGAATATTTAAAATCATCTATGTAATTGATTAATTTTTATGTAGTGCTTGAAAGCCCATAATGCTGTCTACATTAGATGTCAATATAAACTTGTTTACATGTTGAAAAATGAAAGTTAAAAGGAATATCTAAATAATTATTATATATCTTTTCAGTTCAAGTATACTAGTAACAACATCTGTAATAAACAAAAAAAAAAAAAATCTCCCTTTGAATACCCTTATGATGATTTCATCAGCTTCTATGGTTCTAATGATCATCTTTTTAGAAGATTCCCACATCTACATATACAATCTCATATCTCTCCTGATTTCAAATTTGATATTATTTTGTGGGCCTCCATTTTGAAAATTTCCAAACAAAAGTTTCCATAAGTATCTCAATTTTGATGTGTCTAAAAAGATATAATTATCTTTTATCCAAACCTATCTCTCTTCTGAATTTCCCTATTACTGTTGAAGGGAACTACCATTCTCACAGTCACCTATGTTCACAGTTTCAGATTCATGCCCTAATTTTCATTTTCCCTCAATATCCCTCCCCTCATTTCTACTCAGGTGCCACTTCTTTCCAGTAGTACCTCCAAAATCTCCTTATCAACCTTCCATTCTCTGTGTTCTTATATAGTAAGTTCTCTCTCTAACCTTATCTTCTGGATAATTACAGAAGCTATCCAAATGATCTTCCTTTCTCACATCTCTCCCATCTTAGAACCTTTTTCCACACAGCTGCCAAAGAGATGTGTTTTAGAACAAGGATTTGCCTGACATGCCTTAGCTTAAAAACAAACAAAAAAATTAGTAAATACATATTGTTCTTAAATATATATGTGTATATATATATACACATATATGTATGTGTATATATACATTTATATGTGTATATACATATATATGTATATATATATATACATATATATATACATATACATATCTATATATACATACATATATATATATATATATATATATATATGTGTAATCCTCTTTTTGGAACTTAATGCCCCTTGTAATCTGGCACCACCAATCTTTACTCTTTCCAAAATTTTTATCCATGACTTTCTTATTTACAGTTCCTAACCTAGCCCTCAGATGTCTTCCCATACTTGGAATACATTCCCATCTCCCTTCTATCTCTTAGGATACACCTAGGTTCTTTAAAAAAAATTCCTCAGGTCCATTTCTGGTTACTACATGAACTTTTTCTTAACTTCCTAAGTGCAGTGCAAATCTGCCACCAAAACTAGTTAATCTTATTACTTTTAATGATAATTATTGTTTTAAAAAACTGAAAAAATAACAATGTGTATTGCCCAAAGAGAACAGAAATTTATCAAGTATAGAGCCTACACCAGGTATTCTACTAAGCTCTTTTACAAACATACATATCATTCTTCCCCTTATTAGATGTAAGCTTCTTTAGGGCACAAAGGGTTTTGTTTTTTACTTTGTATACTCAGTGTCTGGCATATGAAAAGCATTTAGTAAATGCTTTTGTATTGATTTTCCAAAAAAAGCTAGATTATATTCTGAATGCATTAAAATGTTATCTTTTTAAAAAAATGAATATCAATCAACAACAAAATAATTTTCTTTTGTTTATTTGTATTTCTTCTTCCTTTGTCTGAATGTTTAGGTTCAAGCAGTTTTGAGAAGGCACTGGAATCAATATAGAATCCAATTTGGGAGCAGTTTTTCCAATTCAGATGCCCTTCGGACAGCTTCTTATACTGTGTCTTCCATCAGTGATGTTCATGGCTACACTAATGACCTTGGTACTGAACAATTGAATGGAAAAACCTTCCATGACATGGAAAATGTGGTTCTGAAAACAGAAAATTTTTATGCTTGATTACAGAAGAATTACAAACTTTATTACCACCTTTGAACCCTTATTGCTAAAGGATTGTGTTCATGACTCTATGGCCAGAAGATTTTTTTAGCTAACATGGACTTGTTTCTCTTGAGTGCCACAAAAATAGCCCATAAATACATAAGCATATGTTGGTAAGAATACATACATATGTGCACATTTAGCTTGATTCTACTTTTCAGGTCTGGACAACTGTTCACCATATATTTCCTCCCTTTCATGGAGGGGAGACGAGCCTTTCTGATGCATTAGTTCGATGCATCAGTGAATAGTATGATCCCTTCCGACAACTGCACAGTGGTCAGAAGAAGAGCTAGCTACTTATGCTGCCCATGACTATCATCCCTAGAAAAATCAACAGAGCAAAAACTGCTGTGCTCACTTGTTGACTCACCCTAATACCACTCTGGACGATGTTCCTTTGTTTCAGCATGCTATGCACAGGACTGGCAGTGTGCATAGGACAGGGCTGCAAAGCATTTACTGCAGCAAGCAGAATATGTGAATTGATTGTAGACCATTTTTCCTCCCTCACAACCTAGGTGGAGGGAGTCAGGTCAATAAGGAGTATATGTAAATAGAAACTTTTCCTTTTGAGTTTCTACTATGTAGACAATCATCATTGCATTCTGTATGATGAAATTTGATGAAGGATTTCTTAATTTCTATGGAGCCTGTATAAAGCTCTTCTTGTGAAAATTATATACCATTTTCAGTAACCTAGCTTGTAAATAATTTTAATGCATTTTTTGTCTATGAACTTAGAAGGCTTGAAGTAGATACATTAATATTACAGTATATGCAGGTTAATTTCTAATATAAGAAGTGCCATCACTGATTATGCTAAAATAAGAGTCTAGAATAATTATGCTAAGCCAATTCATTTAGAAATATTTTAGGAACACAAATGGATGGTAGCATCAGAAATTTCATAATAAGGGGAAGAAAAAAATCATAATGAAAGATAATATTTGTCACAGACCAAAACGTCAATCAAGTGGAAAATTTTAGAATGCAGTTGGCATATTTGGGAGAAATATTGCCATTTTCTTTCAGAAGTTATACCTAAGGAATGAGTGTTCTAAATATGTTTAATGCATTTCAAATATAAATTTATATCCTAATCCTAAAAATGAGGGTGAAATAAAAAATTTTAGGTTTGTTAAGAGCTGCTAAGATATTTTATACATTGATTAATTTCACATCCAACAACCACATCATTCTAGTTAAGTTGATTATATGGAAAAAAATACAATGTTTTAAAAAGTATTCCACCTAATGAAATGAGTGACACAAATCATGAATCTTTTAAAATGCTTTGTTTCTGAGCAAGTATAATATTTTGAATAAAATATAATTTGCATAAACATACAACAAATAAAAAACAATTGTGTATATTACCGTGTTTCCCCGATAATAAGACACTGTCTTATTATTTTTTTGGGACTAAAAAACACCAGAGGGCTTATTTTCAGGGGAGGGCTTATTTTATCCTCCATCATGCCCCTTTTATCCTCCATCATGCCCATTTTAGCCTCCATCATGCCCCTTTTAGCCTCCATCATGCCCCCTGAGTGCTTATTTTATTCTCCATCGCTTACTGAACTTACCGAGTTTTTAGATGGTCCTGTCTCAGCTCTACTCCGCGGCGCTGCTCTCAGTAGCGCCAGCAAGCAAATCACCAGAGAAGAAGAGGATGACGCGCTCACTGCTGCAGCTCTGATTGGATGCAGCTCTGAGAGCGCGACGTGCGTTTCACCCGGGAGGGGAGGGCGGCGCTGCTTACTGAAGGTACCGCTACGCAGCATATAGCGCAGGGGATCACCATGATGACCGTTTTCATAGTAAGTTCGATAGGGCTTATTTTCGGGGGAGGGCTTATTTTAGCGGAATATTAAAGAGTATGTGGGTGTCTTATTTTCAGGATAGGTCTTATTATCGGGGAAACACGGTATTAGAGAATTTGATTTCACAGAAAACCTATTAGACTAATAGCAAAAATGTGAAGAACTTACCCCAAAACTAAAACACCTCCTAAGTAATAGAGCATTGGTTTCACTAAAAGCAAACTTCCTTATCTTCAGAGGAGCCATAATATCTCTTCCTCACAACTGCTAAACATATATTTTAACAAGAATCATATCGTGTCATTGAAAAGTCATACAAAGATTTTAAAATATAATAGCATATGATTAATTATTTGACTATTACGGTGGCTTACCAACATTCATAATGTTTTAGTCCTCAGTTATTTCTAAATTTAAAAGTGTTTTTGTTATAATTATTATTTTTGTTGTTTTTAAATAATCTAGGAAAATTTTCTAGTTAGAATTAAATCATTTAGCTAAAGGAACTGGTTAGCAAATATATAAATTATAAATTGTCCAGATGTTTTGCTAATACCAAGTGTAAGGAATTGACAGTAGATATCAGATTTATGAAGACAAGCTATTCTGACCTTCCAACTTGTAAAGTTAATTAAAATAATCTTCTATTTTTGTTTAACTCATTTATTTGCAAAACCTTTTCTGCAAAAGATTCAAATGCTGGAACTGCCATGCTCAGTTTTACATACATACATATATATTGTATATATTTTAATATCAGATCTATTTATGTGTACTATTTAGCTATACTGCCATAACAGAACTTAAAATGACTACAGAAAATGTTCTATTTTCAAAGAGTATTTTATTCTAAATACAGCATTATGTGAGGACCTATCAATTGTTGATCTTTTATCAGTATGCTTAGATCAGAACCTCATGCTGATTTGTTATATGGTTAGGTTTTTTTTTAATAAATATTTTTGCAACAGTTTCATGTGTAATCAAATCAATAAATTAGTTATATTTTTGTGCACTTACCTTCTAAGATGTTATGCTTCTAAATGTTAGACCTGTTCTGACAAATAAAAAATGTATATCTTATTCAATTAGAATTGTATGATGAATGGTAAAAACAAAACTTTTTTTTTTTATTTATCCCTCTAACACCCCCCCCAAAAAAAAAAACTCAATGAAAAATGTTTTTGTATCTATACAGTATTTATCTCAATCATTTTATATATATGATCTTGATAAGTAATTGCTCTTTGTAATACAACTATAGTAAAATATTGCAAAAGATAATTCCTTCCCCAAAAAGTCATGACTTGGTTTTTATTTTTAAAGAATTAATTTACCAGTGATTTATTTCATGAAATATTTGTATTGGGCATTCGTTCAAATATAAACTATGTACATAGAATTAATAATAGTTATAGCATTGTATTTATTGCTTAAAATAATGAAAATGTGAACCTTTGTTGTTTTTTTTTTCTATTTTCATCATCCTTATAAGAACCATGATGTCTTTCAACCAATAAGAAAGGGTTGAGGTATTCTGAACAATAAAAGTTTTTTTTAAATTGTGTTTATTTAAGGCTTTATTGGGTACTTAAGACACATTTTGAAGTCAGAGTTTATACTTTGATGAGATATTCAGATAGTAATACATACATTTATTCTTTGTGATTTACTTATTGCCTTTTTGTTCATGTGAAAATTCCCATAATGATTCAAAGCCAAACTTACGTCTTGATTTTTATAAAATCTCTATATAATTTCTCATTTTTAAAAGAAATCAAGCTAAGAATCAACCAAAAAAACATTTAAGATTATATATAAAAAGTATTAATGGTAGGTAGGCTTTGCATATTAACAATGAGTAGTCAAATTGCTTAAGTTCCTAATGTGCCAATTAAAACTACTATATAAATTGGAGAAAAGCTATAAATTCTCATTGGTAATGGAAATATCATAAAAAAGGAAAATTTATCAGGACTTACCTAAAGCAAAAAATCTGTGACATTGAATGGGAAAAAAAAAATGAAACATTATCCTAGACACTGAAGATACAAAGATACACACACACACACACACACACACACACACACACACACACACACACACACATACACACACACACATACACACACACAGAAAATATATACAATGTAAATATAAGCATAAATTATAACAATTTAAAACACTAGCATTTATATAAGGCTATTTTAAGAGACTGAAGAAAAAAATTGGAAGAAAGGAGGGAAGAGGGAAAGAAAAAATGGTGGTAGAAATTTCTTTGAGAATGTGGGGTAGATAGATAATTGTAAGCAGTCTATGTACATAAAAGATATTATATAAACTGAACATGTTTGCATAGAATGCTTTTCCAAGAATGTTAAAGGTTATAAAATCCCATCGTATAGTTTATGCATTCCAAATTCTGATCATTTTCGCCATGGATTTATTTGGTAAATATTGGTTGAGTACAAAATAGAATTAAAATATTTCTGTCATTCATTCAGACATGATGCAAATTATCTCATTTTAACAGGGAAAACACATAATATCTTTTGTCCCATTCTGATACAAAGAATAAAAGTTGGCATAGTATTAGAGTATCAGATCATAGTATCAGACCTAAAAAGAGTCTCTTAGGTCATCTATTTTGATTTTCTCATTTAATTGTTCAGAAATGTTTGAACCTTTGTGATCCCATTTGTTTGCTGCCATTTCCTCTCCAGCTCACTTTACAGATTTGGAATTGAGGCAAATGGGATTATGTGACTTGCTCAGGATCACACAACTAGTAGGTATCTCAGGTCAGATTTGAACCCAGGAAAATTGATTTTCTCACTCCAGACAGACACTCTATCCAAAATATCACTCAGCTATTGCATTTTACAGGTTAAAACACAAAAGCCCAGAAGAGTCATTTGATTTGCCTTAAAGGCAGACCAGATTTTATCCCATATTCTATGACTTTTAGGGCATCACTCTGTCTTGTTTTCCTGTGTCAAAGTCCCTCTAGAAAATTTATACCTATAAATCTCACAAATCCTTTAGTTTCCATTAAAGAAACACAATATATAACACCATTTTTCCCTTTAAGGACTTCTATGCAGCTGGAAGATTAACTCAGAGTAACTTGACATTGTACTGTTTCTGAAATTCCCATATTTATCAGAGTTTTATCAAATCATGAGATGGTTTCAGTCTACATTTTATGTGTTAGATTTTTTTTTTCACTTGGGCCTCAGCTATCTATATTTGCAAATAATAGTGTTTTTTTTATACTAACAGATCCTAAGAAACTTCTGAAAATAATCTGACTCCTTGATAAAATAGTTGCAATTACATGCAGATGAGATTTAGTAATCAAAAGTACAGCTATAAACTTGTAAAACAACTAATGAACTGATGAAAAATGAAAACAACCAGAAAGTCCTAAATAACTTATCCAGCAAAGTTGAGTATAATCCAAAATGGGGAGGGGGGAAGGAAATTTAATGAACTGAAAGAATTTCAGACATCTGTAACAAAAAAGCTCAATGTTAAATTTTATAAAAAAAGATCCAAAAGAAATATAAGATCACTAAAGATAATTATAAGACAATTATTAAAATCAAACTATGTACTTATGATATATGAAAATACTATTAATAGCAGTAATTAATTATAAGTAGTAGTAATTGTATTCTTAAAACTATTATCATTACTTAGGTCATCTGAAAGAAATATTGAGACTGAATTGTATATGATAAGATGACTTTTTTTTAATTAAAAAAATAATAATAGCTTTTAATTTTTAAAATACATGCAAAGATCGTTTTCAACATTCATTTTTGCAAAACCTTGTGCTCCAAATTTTTCTTCCTCCCTTCTCCTCAGACTCTCCCCTAGATGGCAAATGATTCAATATATATTAATCATGTGCAATTCTTCTAAACATATTTCCATATTTATCATGCTGCACAAGAAAATAAAAAACATAAAAAATAGAAAAATGAGAATGAAAAAAAGCAGCTAAAGTATAACATGCTGTTGTCTCCAGAAGCTGCCGATCGCTCTCTGGGAGGAGATCTACTGTGTCAACTCAAATCTCTCAGACAGATTTTTCTTCCTGCAGAGAACCGTTGTCTCCAGACAGTTGCCGTTAACTCTGTTCCAGAGTAGTGACTTCCCTCCTTTATCCTCCCAGAGAATGGGCATGGGATAATGCAAGGGCTTCTGGGAAAAATTACTTCAACCAATGAACTTGCTCCTCCTAAGCATGCAAGCTCTTTCCCAGAAATTCACAAGTAAAAACTCCCAGTAAAGGCCAGAACTAGAGATTTGTCAAGTACAGACTTAGCACTTAGTAAGAACCTAATTTCTCATTATCTCACTAACACTTAGTAAGAACCTAACACTAAATAACAATTAAAAAAAGGGGAAAATGTTATGCTGTGATATACATTCAGTAGCCATCATCCTCTTTCTGTGTGTAAATGGCTCTCTATCTTGAGTCTATTGGAACTGGCCTGAATCAATTAAAGTGCTTCTAAAAAGTAAAATTGGGTAGGAACGGGTTAGCAGAAATTACTTCATAAAAAAAAAAAAAAAAAAAAAAAAAAAAAAAAGATGTAGAAGGAGGAATATAGAGAGCTGGAAATATTGAACCCAACTCTCTCATTTGGATTAAAGAGAAAACAATTTATAAATCTGAAGAGAGAAATTAAAGCAATAGGAGAAATTAAAGCAATAGGGATAGGAAGAAAAAAGTTAAGAAGGAAAATAGAAGAAATGGAGGGAAATAAAATATTTGAAAGGAATAGCAAATCATATAAAGTAGCTTTGGCATTTCATGGTCAATAATGTTTTTAATTGTATTATCTTACAGAAAATCCATAATTCCACAATTTAAATTCTATAAATCAAAAATGAAATTTAACAAAAAAGAGTAAATCCAAAAATAGTAATTATAACTGTGAATAAGAATTTGAAAAATAATTACAAAATTCATTTGGAAAAACAAAGAATCAATAATATCAAAGACAACAATGAAATCACAGCTCCCTTGTTTTTTGTAATATAATTTTCCAAAACCTACAATCACTTAGTGTAGAAGCTGCTAAGTTTTGTGAAATCCAAATTTGTTTTTCCATGGTATTTAAATTTTAGTGTTTTTTTTCCCTCTTGTTGCTTGCAATGTTTTCTCTTTATGTTGGGGATTTGAAACTTAGCTATAAGATGTCTGTAAATTTTCTTCTGAGGATTTTTTTTCATGTGGTGATCAGTGGATTCTTCCTATTACTAATTTTTTATTGTTGACCTAGGGAAATTTTCTTTAATAATTTCTTGTAATAAGCCAAACATCAAATCATTTTTGTCATCTAGTGCTTAGTAATAGGTTGATCCTCACAGTTTAATTCAGTATGAAAGAGGTAGAGCAACATCCCAGATGATTGAGTTCTGTAAGTTGATAATTTTGTGTTACCCATAAATGATGTTATAAATATCCAAATGATAATTGGCTAAAAGTACTCCACCTATGAAAAAGGAGGTTGCCTCGCTCTACCTTCTCACCAATAGACAACCATTACATTCTATCTATTCCCCCTTTGAAATATAATGTATGACCTTTCTACTTATGATACATTCTAATTCTCATTAACATTGTTCAAGAAAAAAGCAGCTCCTTCCTCCTATAAGAATACTTATGTGTAGGGGCAGCTAGGTGGCTCAGTAGATAGAGCACCAGCCTTGAATTCAGGAGGACCCGTGTTCAAATCTGGTCTCAGACACTTAACACTTTACTTCCTAGCTGTGTGACCCTGGGCAAGTCACTTAACCCCAGCCTCAAAAAAAAAAAAAAAAAAAAAAAAAGGAATACTTATGTGTGTATGTGTGTGTGTGTGTATATATATGTAATTTGCCACTGCCAGGAATCCAAATATAGTACATTTTCTGCAGTTTACTAATTTTTTTGTTCCTTTAGTCTCAATATCACATGGAGTTAAAAACCTCAAATCTAAATAACTTCTTAACTCATGGGTGACTTAAGTGATTGTTGCTTCTTGCATTCTTGCCATGTCTCATTGTGTCATGGGGCTCAGTTGTCAGCAGGATCCTAAACAGCATTTTGAATATAAAGGCTTTACCATCTTTTTTTTTGGGGGGGGGAGTTTTCCAGACCTTCCACATTAAATAATATTGCTTGGTTTTGAAAAGTAACTCAAATCCCTGCCAAATTCCTAAGGTGAAGAGAAGGGATTCTTTCCTGCTATTTGTGAGGTCTCATGTTGTACTTCTAGTCATTTTTCCTCTCTTGCTTTCTCTACTGTTTAGACTTTAGTAACCTTCTAATCTGGCTTTTCTCTTTGCTACCTCAGCATCTTTTTCATACAGAGAATAATGATTACACAAAATTCCCACATGAAAGTAATTATTTTTTACTGTAAAAGTTTTACTGACTCACTTCAGGACAGTTGGAGAACAATTAAAGGCTATATTTGGGCTTTACACAAACTGGATAGTGGGAAAATCAGCAGAACCTATATTCAAAGTGGTTGAATGCTCACATTTTGTGGCAGTAAAAAAAAATAAATAAAGGTTTATATAGTACTTCATTTATTATTTCATCTTCAAAATTAATAGCCTTTTTGGTGTTCTATAATCTATACTGCATAATTGCATGATAAATTTCCAGTAAGAATAACTACTTTAAAATAGCACCTCTGAATTTGAAATGTGATATTCATGAAAGTTTCTTAAAACTGGAAATGAGATTATGCTATCTGACATGATAGGCTTTTAGAAAATGAATATTAATGAAAACTCAATGCATCAGTCAGAGAAAAAGGCAACAAGGCTTAGAGGAGCAGAAGCATGTGCAAGCATAGAATGCTTGATGGGATTTTTTCTCATGTTTTCATGTACCTTGGGTAGAAAACTATGGAAGTTTAACTTCAGAAACTGATAAGATATGGTAGGTTTTACTGCAGGAAAATGTCAGAACAGTGTGTACACTAATCATATTGGCACTTCCTTTTGGTACATTCATTATCCAAGATTCTTCAATGAGATTGATGGAAAGATTATATTATTAACAAAACAACTTATATGTGGCATACACAGAACATTTTGAAAGTATAAGTTAAGAGTTTAAGTGAGGTGGTACACTCACAGTATTGGGAATAGTAGAAAAAAATAAGTGAAAATAAAGACTAAAGAAGAAACAATAATTGGTGGCTCCCTGCCTTACAAATAATAAACATATATGCAAATAATATTAGTTAATGTTAGTTGAATTAAATTTAATTTTTCCTCTTATGTGTCCAATGTGGTTTCTTTGCAGATTTATCCTTGGGTTCCCCCACTGACCAGATGATAGCACTTCTTAAATCTATCCCTCTTCAAAATATTTCTATTTTGGTTCAGGGCACTACCATTAGCCTAAATTATTATACTGAGTCATTCTTCATTTTTCCTTCTCCTCCTCACTAATGTCTGATTCATTGCCAAGATTTGTTGATTCTCCCTCCATAACACATCATATACTTCTCCTACTGCAGTTATTTTAGCCCAAACTCTTATATTCATCTATTGTTATATACTTTTCAAAGATCCCCTGCTTGCATCTCTCATCCTTTACAATCCATCCTACACATAATCTATGAAAGCTCTTCCTAAGGCAGAGCTATGACAATTTCACTCCTCAAAATATTCACTGAGGAGGTGGAACCAAGATCACAGAATAAAGGCAAAATCTTGTCTGAGCTCTCCCCCTAACTTCTCCAAATAGTTTTATATAATGACTCCAAACAAATTTTAGAGCATTAAAACATACAAAAAGACAATGTGGAAGGGGCAGCTAAGTGTCACAGTGGATAGACAACCAGCTCTGAAGTCAGGAGGACCTGTGTTTAAATCTGTCATTAGATACTTAACATTTCCTAGCTGTGTGACCCCAGGGAAGTCACTTAACCCCAATTGCCTCAGGGGAAAAAAAGGCAATGTAGAACAATTTCAATTTCCAATTGAAGAAAACTGAGAAGGTTAGCAGGAAAGGTATATTGCACTAGGGTAAGAGTCCAGCATAGCCCTGGCCCAGCCCAAACACCAGCAAAGAAAGGCAGGTCTTGGTGGCAGCACTGGTACTTTCCAGACCTTTCAGCCCTGAGACACCAAAGAAGACTTGCAAGATCTGCAGGAAAGGTTAGTCTCACTAAAGTGAGAGGATCTTGGAAAACCATCAACAGTGGTAACAGTGCCCACAGCAAAGGTGGCATCAGAGGTATCAATGACAATGGCCACAGCAGAAGCAGCAATGGGTGGCAACTTCCTGAGGCCACAGCTTAGCAATGGTAAAGGGAGTCAAAAACTGGTCAGAAGGAGGTCTCCTTACTAGCTTTGAGGAAGGATTCTGTTGCTTTAGCACACTAGAACTTACAGCCACAGTGGAGTGAAGACCCTCCTTGCAAAGACTGAAAACTTATATGTCCCTAGGAGGATTTCTGCAAAAAGTTGCACACGACCTCTGAAGTTTGGGACATTGTACCCTCCATCCTGGAAACAGAACCCTACTTTAATAAAGAGATAAAAGTCAAATAGTAGGCTGGGAAATTGAGCAAATAATAGAAAAAGATTCAGACCACAGGAAGTTACTGTGGTGACAAGATAGATCAAAACACACACTGAGAAGAAGATAACAAAATCAAAATTGCTACATCAAAAGATTCTAAGAAAAATCCCATCATTGGTATTATATCCATATGGAGGTTTTTATTTTATGCTGTCTTGGAAGGGAAGAATTCCTCACTCTGACCTTTTATTGGCTATGCAATTCCAGAATTTGATTTGAAAGGTTAATTTAAAGTTATTTTGGGGTGAGTATTGGAAGGGCTTAGCTGCTTTCTCTACTCCTCCACCATCTTGTCTCTTGTCTTGTCTTAGTTTTTAAGAGTCCAAGTATACCCTACTTACTCTAATGATTTTTCAAAATAAATAAACATAGTGAGATTTAATATTCTCTATTTTTCTTGATTCTGGAAACAATATGAAAGATGGCTAATTGGTATTGACCTTCTACAGTACCAAATCTCAAATGTTTTTGCAAATTTTCTGGAATTGTCAATATAGTAAAGTATCTTTTAAACCACAAGGTCACAAAAGTCTTATTGCCAGTTATTTAATTAATTGCAATGAAAAATACTTTAGGTTTGTCTTTATTGAATTCATAAGTAGGCCTTCCCAATATAATATTTTGCAAAATAATTGTTATCCTCATGCCTTGTTGTATAGACTCTCACAAATGTTTTCTCCTGAAAAGTCTTACCTATCCCTATCATGTTTTATACAGAGGATGCATGTCTTTTTTTTCCTTCTCTTTTTCTTTGAACTACTCTAATTTTATTATATTAATGAGGCTCAAAAAAGACTCACAAACTAATAGGCTTTTCAGTTTTCCATTTCATCTTCTCATCTTCCCATTATTTGATCACACTTATCCTTTTGCCTCTCAGAAATTTTCACATTTCTAACTTCAAAGTACTTATTTGCATATGATAGCTGAGAGTCTTGGAGAGAATAGAAAAGAGTTTGAGACTAAAAATCAAAGTCCAATAGTTCTTATATTTTTCATAAAGTTCTTCATAGTTCTGTAGATTGTCCACAGTATGTCAATAATGTTTTGCAAATGGGATGGTGATAGGGAGGAAGGAACAAGTCTTTATTAAGTACCCACTAGGTGCCCAGCACTGTGCTAAGTACTTCACAATTATTTTCTCATTTGATCATTTACTGCGTTTTGATGCTTAAAATATAGAAAGAATGTATTAAACTGCTAAGTTATCAATTTTCCTCCTCTTTAATCCTACTAGTCATTATTAGTGTTTTGCTCTCCGAATGAACCACTCAATAGATGAATTATTCTTTATATCAATCCTGAGTTTGTTATTATCCCATTTTCAATTTCTATTCACAGAGACCAAACTGTAAATTAGCTCTTCCAACTATGAGGCTAGTATTCTTTGTATAGTATCATATAGTCTATATTATGAGATATAATAAATATATTTTAGGAAAATCTAGCAAAAGAAACTTTTTTAGCAAATCTTCTAAATGGTGCTAGTATGTTTTATGTTATCTGGCAGATGAAAGCCAACAGAAACTTCATTTTGTGGACCTGGTTAAAATAAAGGTGAAAATAAGACAACTTTTTTTGGCATGGCTACAATAGGAATATGTTGCTCCTGATTATTTATATTTATTCCAAGTTTGTTTGTTTTTGACATTTGGGAAGAATAAAATGAGAAATAGGAAAAAAAGAAGCTAGTGATAAGGTTACCTTTCCCTGCCAAAAAAAAAGAAAAGAAAAAAGAAAGAAAACAGGATTATTAAAGTATTTTTAAATGAAAAAAAATTGAGAAGATATGTGAAGAAATGAAGAAAATAAGATCTTTGAAAGTTACATGCTAAATTATAGAATTAAAAGAAAAGATAAAATGTATTTAATAAATATACACAATTTCAAAATAAACCCTTTATTCTGATACTGTATTGTTTAGGGATGTCTTCGTTTACTTTTTTTGTTAAGTTCAGAAGTTTTAAATATTCATTTTTTAAAAAGAAAAAAAAGAGCCTTCTGGAAATGTGAATCAGATATGAACAGTTTGTGCAAAAGAGTATTTATGAAATGATGAAGTCATGAAGAGAAGTGGACTGATGTTGTACCATGGATTGTTTTGTTTTGTTACTCTGTCAGCATTGGCTGAAAATGAAAAGATCACTCCCCCCCCCCTTTTTTGTCCAATTCATTTCCAATTATTGGCCAATTGTTGATATTGCCAATTGTCTATCTCAAATTATGTCCACTTCTTATTGGCTGCCTATAGGAGTTTAGTTCTAATCCTGGCTTTGTTTAAATATACTAAATTGAGCTATTTGTTTGATTTTTGTAAATCAGTTTCCTCAAATATGCATGGTAGTGTCAAAACCAAAGGAGATGCTACAGATTCTCAACCTTCTGTTTGCTTGATTTTGCAAATGATTGCAAAGGAAAGCATGCTGTCAATTACTACAATGAAGAGAGCATATGGTAAAGAACTAAAAAGTGTGCTATAAGAAAATCTTACTGAATCAAATGATCATTAATATGAATTCTTTATATAGCTGAGACAGGAAAATATATATAACCCTTTTTGTAATTTTCAGGAGTTAAAAGGTCAAATAATTTATAATTGCCACAGGTGTTAGACTATGGGATGCCCTGGGACAGAACAGAATGTACTGTGAGCCCCAGAATCTATTTTTTTCATTTCCTGCTCATTAATATGCCTTTTATCAGACTGCAGTGTACCATATTTACCAGAGCATCACACACATGATTTTTTCAGTTGTTCAAAAATATGTCTGGCCAAAAATTGCTTCATTCTTTAAAAACTTCATATGCATTCTAACCTTATCTGGGAATATAAGGATGATTCTAATTTATAATTCAGGATATCTTTTAGCCTTATAAATAATTTCATTCCAAATTTCTATATGATCCATAACTCTTAATATCTGATTGTTATAATGGAACAAATTCTAAAAGTCATAAAAAGTACTTCTTAAACTCTTAAAATGACATGAAATGATATTGCCAGATATTCACTTAATCAAAATTTCAACCACAGAAAGAAAATTTACTTCCTAATGATAATAATGCTTTAGAAGTTCAACACAAGAGTACATATATTAATGTATATCAATATATTTATGTTTGTATCTACCTACCTAAAACATTTTCTAAAAGGTATTGAAAACAAATGAAGAAAAAAAACTCAAACAAATCGGGATTTGATTTTCAAGATTTTCAATCCAAATAAATGCAGCTGTTTTTAATATTTTCAAATTTGAGTATGTAACCTCAGTGTATCAAAGTTTACAATGCATATGGCAGCCAGACATTTTTGGCAATCAGAGAGATTTGTTGTAATGATAGAATGTTCATTCAATTCATCTTGCTTCAACCCCAGGCATTAGAAAGAAAAAAAAATATATCCTGGCAAAGGTGGGGAAGGTTTGAATCTTCCAGGTTTGTAGGTATCAACCATGGAGTGATGACAGAGGAAAGGATCACTGGCTCCATCTCTAATTGATTCAAGTTCTTGTGACTTGTTTTAAAATTCAAAGTTAATTCTTATTTAAATTAGATTAGCTGCCTCTGAGTTAGTTCTCTAATTCCCAATTTAGGAATCCTACTAATTTAAGGTTTTGGGGAGGAGTAAGAAAAAAAAAAAAAAAAAAAAAAAAAAAAAATATATATATATATATATATATATATATATATTTGGTTTTAACATATTCATGGTCTACTGTTTTTGATTTACTATCTGCTCCTCCCCACCTGCAATGGATATGTATTAATGATATATGTGAGATTTTTGAAATGTGTGTGCACGTATATGTGTATGTGCACATCTGTATACCTGTATATGTCTTGGGTGATGTGAATTTAATTATTCTTGACAGTAGATATGGCCTCAGAGAGGGAAATAATCATGCCAGTAGAAATTTTTTTTATTTCTGCTTTTTCCCAGCAAGACAATAAGAAAGAGGACAGAGAGAGGAAGATAAAAGGGACAAGACAAAGTGAAGGGAAAAGAAAGGAGAAAAAGAGGAAAGTGGAAAGAGAAGGTTGAGAGATAAAAGGAAAGAGAAGAGAAAAAGAAAGGAAGGGGAAGAAGAAAAAGGAAGAAAAAGAAAGGCAAAGGGAAGGAAGGAGGAAAATGAATATGGCAAAGTTGGAAGTAAATGATTCTTAGCATATTTTATACTATTGATTCTGGTTTTTGGTCCCAATCTTAGAAGCTTATATCTAGCTTCCCAAATTCAAGATTCTGAATTAAGCTTAGTGGCCTAAAATCCAAGCCTATACCTTCTCTGCCTATAAATCCATACCATCCAGGACTAGCTCAAGAAAGATGTGATATTTAGCAGAATTAAGGTAGTCAGAATGGTATAATTAACAGAACTCTGAACTGAGACTGAGTCAAAGTGAGAATGATCATGAAGGGAAACAAAGAATGATGCATTAGCCTAAAGACTGAGAAGAGTTGGAACTCTCAATGCTATACATAGCTAATAAGGGACCCACCTCCACCCCAGTTCCTATCATCTCATGTCTCTTGACTAAATCATTTCACCTCTGCTTTAAGGCCTAATTAATAAGGATTTTCCCCCCTGCTATTTAGTCTAGATTTAGTTTTTTTGCAACTTCTACCCATTACTCCTAGCCCTATGTTGCCAAATTGAACAAATTTGGATTTTATACATCCTTCACATAACAGTACTTTTCTTTTAAAATTTAAAAACTATCATTACCACCAAAACTTTTTTTTTCTCCAAACCCATTTCTGTCAACTAATTCTCCTTTATCATGGACTTATACCCTTCATCACTCTGGTTGCCCTCATGTAATGGTAAGAAGTGATGAACATGAAGAGTAAGGATGGTAAGATTACATGAACTGCTGTGAACTGAAGTAAACAGAATCAGGAAAGCAATATAAACAGTGATAGCAACACTGTAATGTATATAACAAATGGTTGAAACTCTATTTTGTGAAATTTTAATTACCAAATTTGTCCTCAAAGAAGAGATATGAGAATGAATCCTCTTCCTTCTTTGTACAAATAGAGAGGGACTATAGAGCTAGAAAAATGCATATGGGTTGAACAACAGGTTCATTTGTACATGTACAGGTTCATTTTGCTATTAAAAAAATTTCCTGTTTAAAATTTTTTGTCATACATTATGGCTTTCTGGGGAGAAATATAGTGAGAAATATAGGTCATTTTAACAATATCAAATTTTTTAAAAAAGAAAAAATCCTTATTTTTTATTTTTTTTTAGTTTTCCCTGTCTTCCTATATTGTTGCTAAATAGCCCCCTTTTAATTTTTTGGGGTCCAAGAAAATAGAAAACCAAGATTTTTAAAATGTTGCCTTAAGTAAGAGTAAATAGATTCAGAGCAAAAATCTAAAAGTTTTTTTTTTTTTCTACAGAGTAAACCTTTATTATTATTTATTTTATAACAACAACTGCTTCAAAAGTTTGGAGATTTTATTCATTTTTCCATCTGAGTCTATGTTCATTCAAGAGTCACCAGATAACTATGGTTTTCATACATTAGTACACTGATATATTTGTGTATACTAGTTTAAGCTCTCAGAGCTCACAATCAACATCCTAAGTAATATTCAGAGAAATTACAGCTCTGGATTGGTAGAGAAGAGTTTCCTTATAAGAGCTCCTTTTCTAATGAAATCATCTCTCTCCCCATTTCTCTTTTCTGCAACCTCCCCTTCCTTTCTTCCATTTCTTCCTCTAATCTTTCTCATTTATCACATATAAGTGGGTACTCACATACATATATATATGATTAATGTTTATATTTATCAGTATTTCAAAACAAACCTTTTATGAACTTATATTACCTGAATGTTTAGCTTTTACTAAGAGATTTACAATAACAGTTAATAAGCTAAACAAGTTCCTATTTATAATAGCTTAATTTAAAAGGAAATTTGCACATTGTTTACCACAAATTATAATGTATTAGTAAATTTAGTAAAGAGTCCACTAAGCAGGTGGGAACTTGAGTCATTTGAAGGCAAGGGAGGAGGTTTGGAAAATATTAATTATGAGGTTATCCTACCAGATGGTTATCTGTGCTGAAGAAAGTACAAAGTTCATAAGTGCAATGAACTCTGCAGGGCTGAAAAAGTCAAGGGTCCTCCCTTTCTTTACTCTTTCTGTCCAAGATAATGAGTACTTTGTGGTGGTGTGAACATTGGATATACTTATAAGACAACAGCATTGGACTTCAACCCAGACTTGCCTGGCTAGAGGCACAGTGTTATCAAACAACCACACTGACCTCATCTCATTGCACTGATGCTGCTGCTAATTTACTGATGTGTCTCTGTGAATTTAAAATTAAGAAAGGCAGCTAAGCCAATTGTGTGAGATCTTCCTCCCTCCCTCCATCTCTCTTGGTAAGAAAGATCAGCAGTAAAAATATTATTAACATAATAGTTTTTTGGTTTTGTTTTTGTTTTTTTGTTTTTTTTATGAGAAAGGAGGAAAAAGAGCATTGTTTACCTTTCAGCCAAAACAAACCAATCAAAAGCTGTTAAAAACTCCTCCACTGACGGAGGGGGAGAAAGAGGTTTGGGATTTTTTTTTCTTTTTCTTTTTTTTTTTTTTTCATGTTTTTCTTAACAACCCAGAGAGGGAAAAAAAGAAAGGGGGAGGGGAGAAGGGAGAAAGAGAGAGGTAGAAGAGAGTAGAAATTTGCTTTTAATTAAGACTTTCTACCTGCTATTAACACATACCTGCAAAAATGCTTTTCAATCTACAATTCTCACATCCATCTCAACCAAGCCTTGCCCAATGTTCATTCAAATTGACCTGAAGTGTAATGCTGCTTTTTGGGGGACTGGGATGGTAATTTGTATTCTATGCCAATTTAATCCTGAGACTTTATGTCAAGAATAAATTAAAGGGGTATTTTTTTCCATTTTTTTTCCTCTTTTTTTTTGTCACTGTGGACACCTGGACCCTAGGAAGTAGCCTGAGATCACAAATGAAGTTCAGATGCAAAAGCAAATCCTAAATCACCCCTGTTATTATGAACTTATTTTATTATACTGATTTGAATAGCTTGCCAAATTAAGTGCAACGCTATTATGTTAAACCACTGTCTAGAAATATTATGAAACATAGTCTTTGTACATATCTTATATGCCATCCTTTCTTTCTTTCTTTCTTTTTCTTTCTTTCTTTCTGTCTCTTTCTTCCTTCCTTCCTTCCTAACTTCTTTCTTTCTTTCTTCCTTTCTTTCTTTCTTCCTTTCTTTCTTCCTTCCTCTCTTTCTTTCTTTCTGTCTCTTCCTTCCTTCTTTCCTTCCTTCCTTCCTTCTTTCTTTTTTTCTTCCTTTCTTTCTTCCTTCCTCTCTTTCTTTCTTTCTGTCTCTTTCTTTCTTTCTTTCTTTCTTTCCTTCTTTCCTTCTTCCTTTTTTCCTTTCTTCCTTTTTTCCTTTCTTCCTTCCTTCCTTCCTTCTTTTCTTTCTTTCTTTCTTTCTTTCTTTCTTTCTTTCTTTCTTTCTTTCTTTCTTTCTTTCTTTCTTTCTTTCTTTCTTTCTTTCTTTCTTTCTTTCTTTCTTTCTTTCTTTCTTTCTTTCTTTCTTTCTTTCTTTCTTTCTTTCTTTCTTTCTTTCTTTTAGATTTCTAAACTTGAGCTGATAGATGAATTGCAGCACTTCTTTACTGAAGTCACTTCCTGATAAACAGCCAACACTAAAAAATAAATAAATATAAGACAGCTTGAGAATTCCAACCTTCTTGGCTGGTCACAATTGCTGTGTTGTTATCCTGGCATGGATGCAATATTTATAATTACTTTCCTTCTAAACAATTGAATTCATTCCAACAAAGAATGTCACAGGTTTACTGATGTTATATTAAAAAATAAGATTAGCAATGAAGACAAATGTCACTTGTCTAATTTTTTTTTCAGTCTCATTTATTCCCTGGCTCATTTTGTCAAGTTGGAATCACTCCCAACTTTAAAGGAGTTACAGCTTGAGCTCTTTAGCAGCCACTGTTTGCAATGGGAGTTAAGCAAATACACATGCAACTGAGGGGGAAAAAAAAATCAATTTTTCCTCTCAGATTCAGGGTTGGTACATTTATTCCCACAATGCAATAATTTGCATATCAACAACAATTTGCATTAAATAATAAAAAGGAAAATGATGATAGTGAATATATTGCATTAATTTTTACCTTCATTTAAAATCATTAAAGTGTTAACACATTGGAATTTTTAAAATGTTATTAGAAAAATAAGACCAATTCATTTTATTTGTACTTAGAAGGGACTGATCAAGTCTCACAAGAAAAGGTTAAGGTTATTTGCCTATTTATTACTACCAAAACTTTTCCCTTCTTAGTTTTTTATGCAACTTGCTCTTTAAATTGTCACTTCTTACCATCTTCAAAAATCTCTTTATCATCTACTTTCATGTTTTCTACAAACATGTATAGATCCACATCTACATATGTAGACATATATATATAGCCTTGAATTTTGAGGCAGCAAACACCATACATACCATTCAAGGATACCTCCATTGTCCATCTACATAAAGATAAACAAAATAAATTGTCCTATAATAAACACAGATGGATATCTCTTTTAATCATTCCTACCAAGATTCTTATAAAAAGTCTTCTTTAGGCTGATCCTTTACCTAGAAGATGGTCATCTCTTTGAGATGCAGTGTAGCTTCTGAAAAGACCAAAGAATGGTAGATATAATTAAGGCTATAAATAAAGGCAAATACAATCCCTGTTGTCAAGGAGCTCACATTCTAATGAAGGAGATGACATGACAACAATTTTTTTCATAAAAGATAAAATAGGGCAAATTGGAGGTAGTCACAGAGGGAAGGCATTAGCAGAAGAGGATAAGCTGAAGGCAGCCAAAAGATGACTATAGGAAGGGATTATAAAAATGAAAGGGGATACATATCACCAAAAGAATTAAAGTAAGATGAGATGTAACAGCAAGATGCCCAATGATATAAATATGCTACGCTATACTATCAGTGATGATTTGCAATATTAACAATTGAATAAAAAACATTATCAAGAAAATGACAATAAATGTAATAGTACTTATATGTCTAAATTGAGCAATAACAAAGTTACCTATTCATTATCCTAGTATCCATAACAAATCTAACAAATCAAAATATTTAGAGAAAGCTTCTATGTTATGAATACCAATTATACTAATTACATAAAATATCCTAAACATGGCTTTGCAAGAGTATATCTTATTCAAAAGAAGTAGGAAAGGTAAATTTTAAGGAGGAAGAAGGAGAAAACATGCATTATAGCGTATTTATATTTAAAAAATCAACTAATGAGAAAATCCATGAATCAGAAGGAAAAAAAAAAAAGGTTTTGGATTTCAAGATGGAAATCTACAGTGATAGAATAAAAAGCAACATTATCAACAAAGAATATGATAAACACTTATACAAAAAGACAAAAAAAAAAGTATCTATCCTGGCATAGAGATAGACCATAACTACAAGGCAGGATATTAGTCAGAAACATAATGAAGCTCTGTTAAAAGCAGAGCAGCTAATCTTGATTCACATCAATAATTACATTCTTCAAAAAGAGAATTTCTTTTAATTTGAACCAACAAAGAGAAACTGTTGGTAGGTGTAGAAATTATGCAAACTTGGGAAGGAAATTTTATCTTATAATTTGTATTAGGGAAAAAGAGAAAATTTCGAGTTATTCTGATAAACATCTTAAATTTGAGGAGAGTAAATGTCACAGTTCAGAAAAAGAAAAAGAATAGATAACATTCTTTGGCTCAAAATTATCTAGGATAACTTAGCCCTGGGGGGAAGGAGAATTTTCTATCTTAGAATAAAATTCTAGACACACATATACACACACACACACACACACACACACACACACACACACACACCAACTCTTGGAAGAAGAAAAAAGGATTAATTTCTTAAAAAAAAAAAAAAAAAAAAACAATGCAAGTTAATAGGGAACTTACTGAACAATTTAGATTTTAAAGAGTTAAACAGAGATGTGTAAAAGATGAAAGCTAGAGCAGGAAATGGAAGATGAACACAAAGCTGCAGCATGCTCTTTAAGAAGTGGATCTGGAGTGTTAAAGTTCCTAAGTGTCTGGGGAGGAAACAGAAAGGCATATAAAAGGACCTTTTCTTTAAAAGAAATATTCAGGGAAGAAGGAACTTCAAACAATGTGTTTTTGGGATCAATAGTATCATAATGATAAAAAAGCCTGTTTGATGTCTTTTACTTTGCTTCTGTTTTCTCTGCTAAAAAGGAATGTTCTTTGGACTGGAAAAAGAAGGTGGAAATAGCTATAGCAATAGAAAGTTGAAAAGCAACTGAGGCCATCTTCTCATTTTAAATATTTAAATCTAACCAACACCTTCATCTTCCTTCCCTTAAATCCTTTTATACTACTCCTGTGTGCCTCAAATACGATGTTAACTTTTGTTTTATCCTGTCTAGAACAGTCCTTCAAACCGCTTCCTCTTCTTTTCTTCATGTGAATTAGAAAGATATCATATCCTGCCCTCTCCTCCTCTCATCCAATTCCTTTTTATATGTTATCTTCCCCATTAGAATGTATGGTTTTGAAGGAAGAGACTGTGAACTACTTGCTTTTCAATCTCTACTGTATAGCAGAATGTGTAACATATAACAAATGTTAATAAATGCTTTACTGTGTACCTATCTATGTAAAATTCAATTCACTAGGCCTAACTGAACTAAATCTTAAAATTGAATAATAGGTAGATGTGATTGTTCAATTACTTACAGTGTGATCTCTGAAAAATTGTGAAGGCTACACAGGACTAGAAGATAGAAAATGTTCAAGTTCTCTAAAAGGCAGGACTTCCACTAACTAAAAGCCAGTGACTTTGAATTGAACTCATGGCAAAAGACTACCCTTCTCTCTTTTTAATGTCAGCTAGATTATCAGCTCAGGAAAATGCTTCAGGTATTATTAACCCAGATTTGAGCAAAGCATTTAATGAAGTGCTTTATGGTTTTCTTGAAGAAAAAGGACAAAGATATAATCTAGGTGATTAGGTGTAATTAGAGCTGGTGGAATGAATGGCTGAACCCAAAGAATAGTCATAGAATCATTAAAAAAAAAAAGAAGGAGAAATGTTATTCTTATCCACTGTTTAAAAAAATGAAGAAAAAAGTGATAGTAAATGAACTGTTCAAGGTTACATAGACTACGAAGGGATAACATCCTGAGCAATTCCAGATCATCTGATTCCAGATTCAGCATTTTTTTCACTCTCTCCACCTCTTGCATGTTAAGCAGAAAGGAACTCTCTAATGCAAAACAATATATGTCCACACTTGGCTCATCCTCTTTACAATTATTATTTATTATTTGAATAAAGGTACAGATGAGATGGTGATCTAATTTCCAGTCCAAACAGATCTAGGAAGGATAGTAAACAAGAAAGATGAGAGAATTAATATCCACAAAGGACATGGCCATCTGAAATATTTGGATCAAAGTAATAAGATGAAATTTAAGGGAAATGAAATATGAAATCATCATTAGTACAAAATGGGAGGAATTGTGACATTTAGGAGTTTACCTGAAAAAAAAATAAATCTGGGTGTTTTAGTGAATAGGAAGTTCAATATGTGAGAAACAAAAAAAAAATCTTATACTGTATCAACAGACACAAGGTCCATGAATAGGTTAGAGTTATTCTGCTAACAATAAACCTGTGACTTTGAATTGGACCCAGTAAAACTATTTCTAGAACTATTCAAAAGTGTAAATGCCGTCTTGACTAACTGGGCTACTTATTCCCCTGTAGAAGGCAAGAACCCTGGAAAAGTATACTTGAATCAAGTACAGCAGGGTGTTTATAATTAAGCACCTACTCAGTGTGATTGATGGGATAATGGTTCTCTAAACATACTTAATGTGATGTAATGTTGTAATCACTCTATTTGGCATATACTTAGTGTGATAAGTGACATATTGTTTCTACAGTTGGCATATGCTCAGTTGCTCTGGTGATGTAATCATACTGAGGTATTTAAGGGCTGAGAGGACTGGGAACAGAAATCTTAGTCACACATACAGAGAAGACTTCAGACTCCAGACTCTGGACTCCATCTTTGATCAGCCTTGTGGTGGCTCTCCTGCCTTCATCATTTTTCCACCTAAAGACCAAGACCTGTCCAGAGATTCTCCAGAAAGTTAGCCCAGACATTATATTTTGGCACCCAAAATGGGGCATTGAAAGAATCACACTACATTTTGAGGCTCTGGACATAAGGACCTATGCTTAGCAGTTTGACTAACTGGATCATAAGTTTAGTTCCTGTGACCCAGAAATAGGGTGAGTACAAAAATAGGCAAACAGGAAACTTTGGAAAGGGCATTTCAGCTGAAATGGGACAAATATCAAGAAAAGAGTCTCCTCTATCCCAAGGGAAGTATGTAGCATGCATAGTTAGGTTAATAGAGAAACAAGGTTTGTTGGTAACTCAGAAGCAGATCACTGAGTTCTTAAATATTTTAGAGGTCATGTCTCCTTGGCTCTCTAAGGAATAAAAAATTAGAGCCAGATATGTGGGAAATAGTGCGAGAGAAACTAATTGAATATTATGAAGCTATGGTTCCTAAGGAAATATTCCTTATATAATACAATTGCTTTAAAGAATCCCACAAGTTCTAAAAAAAGAAAAAAAAATTAAAGTAGACAACCAGACAAGGAAATGTGAGGAGAAAGAGCAGGAAGGAGATGGTACTGACAAAGTAGTGGAAAAGCATGAGGAATTGGACAAGAAAGGAGTTAAGTATAGAACTGATGAACTTAAGGGATGTGATGTTTCTCACTTTCATAGCTCAGTTTAATTTCCACTTATACCCAAGCAGTGGAGCAGTCACCCTTAGAGCATTCTCCATCTCCTGACTCTCTTCCCTCAATTTCGCCTTCTTGGGTAGAGGAAGAAGGAGGAGTGGGAAGGGAAGTGCCATCATCAACTCCACCCATGCAGCAGCATTGTCCACCCCCATGACACAATTACAAAATGCATTAGTTAAAGCTAAAGAGAAAAGACAGGATCATCTAACTTGAAAAAGAAGCATACCCTGTGATTGAAACATTTGAATCTTTAGGTCAAGAAAGAAGATACACTTTTTTTTTTAATCTGGAAAATTATCAAAGTTCTGAAAAAGGCACACCTTTTGGGTCTACATCATCTTATGTTAATATGTTATTAGAGAATTTGGTTTTTGAAATTTTAGCCCCTAATGATTGGAAATCTATAGCAAGGATATGTTTAGAACCTGGACAAAATTTGTTAGAATGCAAACCCAATGAAATAGGCAGCCTGAAGTTAATATACCAGTCACCTTTGACCAACTAACAGGTGTAGATCCTTATGCAGATACTTTAGCACAGATTAATTGCCCCATAACAGCATATAAGCAAATTGGTACTGCTGCTATCAAAGCATGGGGCACCCTCCCAGGAAGACAAGATAGAAAGGAAAGCTTCACAAAAAATAGCACAAAGTCCAAATGAACACTTTGGTGATTCCGTGGGACATCTGCAGACAGCTGTCATACCAACTATTGGTGAAAATATAGCAACAGAAATTATGATAAGAAAACTTGTTAAGGAAAATGCTAATAAGGTTTGTAGAATAATTATACTAGGACTACACAAGGATGCTCCTTTAGAGAAGATCATAAGACACTGGGCCACAGTGGGCATAAATAACTTTTATACCCAGACTATGATGCAGACTTTTTAAGATCTGAACATGGGAAGACGGAGTCCCTTTTGGCAATGGACTTCCAGAGAGACTCATCAATACTTTCAATGTGGTAAAGTAGGGCATCTGAAAGCTCAGTGTTGGCATAGAGACAAAGTAAGAAAACCAAGGTAGGGGGGAGAACAAGACCCAAAACCCCATGTCCAAAATGCAATAAAGACTTCCATTGAATATCAGAATGTAGATTGACTCAGGGAAACAGGAAGCAGGGTGTAACTCCAGGGCCCCAGGCAAAAAACACTTGGAACAAGATGGCAGCTGATGTTACACACAGAGAGTCTTTAGAAGTTCAGAACGCTAATGTGCTCAATCAGCTAAGAAGCAACCTGTTGAGAGAAAGAGATTACAACTGGGGAGAATAGAATTGTATGCATCTGGGACTACTAAGATATCCTCTGGAGGGGTGAAATCTGTCCCTGTCCAGCCTATAGATCCTTTGCCTCCAGGCACAGTAGGCTTGACCATTTCACCTCTTGAGAGTGCTTACAAAACATTGTCTATCCATACACTGATGTGGGAAACTGGGGAATATGTAGCTAATATCCCACTTATTAATACAGGTAGACAATGTGTGACATCACCCAGGAGAAGTAATAGCATCAGGTTTACTCATACAGACTCCCAATAGGCAATTTGGAGATTTTGACTCCCAACAACAGAATCCAGAAATATACTGGACTGCATATGTTATAGCTGACCATCCTATGCTCAATATCTATGTAAATGGCATACTATTGAAAGGGTTGGTAGACATGGGTGAAGATTGTACAATCATTAGAGGTGCCAACTGGCCTAGTCACTGGCCAAAGATTAAGGCATAGGAGGATCAATAGCAGCAAAAGTTACTATTACCCCTCTGAGATGGATATTTGAAGGTAAAACAGGAGTTTTACTCCTATTGTAGTTGAGAAAATCCCCATCAATTTAAGGGGAAGAGACACCTTACAACACTTAGGATTACAATTGAGTACTTCAGCTTTATAGGCAGGGCTGTTGTTGAAGGCCTGCCACCACTCTCATCTGTTATCATTCAATGGAAAACTGGTATACCAGTGTGGGTAGATCAGTGGCCCTTAGCAAGTGAAAAATTCAGGCCTTATTAGATATAGTACAAGAGCAACTTGACCAAGCAACTTCTCTAAGTCTTTGGAATTCCCCTGTATTTTGTTGTAAAAAAGAAATCTGGAAAATGGAGGATATTGACTAATTTTAAAAAAGTAAATGAACAGATGGAAACTATGAGAACTCTTCAGCAAGGACTTCCATTTCCTACTCAATTGCTTAGAGAATGCCCTCTTTGGGTTATAGCCATTAAGGATCATTTCTATTCTATTCCTTTGGATAAGGAGAATATGAAAAGATTTGCCTTTTCAGTGCCCAGCATTAATGCATCAGAGCCTCATAAAAGATATGAATGGAGAGTCTTGCCACAGGGAATGAAAAACAGCCCTACTGCTCTTGTGCCAGTAAAAAAAAAAAAAAAAAAAAAAAGCATTTCCAAAAGTTATGTTTTATATTACATGGATGATATCTTAGGATGTGCACCTGAGGAGCAAATATTAGAAGTATGTCTTCAAAAAAACATAAAAACACTAAGGAACTACAAATTGTATTTAGCTCCAGAAAAAATTCAAAGGCATGTTCCTTTTCAATATTTAGGATATTTTATATCCTAAGGGGTTTACATTATTAAAAACTTTCTTTAAGAACAAAGAAGCTAAACACCTTACATGCCTTTCAAAAATTGATAGGAGAGGTGGGGCAGAGTCAAGATGGCAGAGAAGACACAAACAACTTTCTGAGCTTCTCTCATACCTTCACTACTAATTATTAAATTTAGCCTCAAAAATAGTACTTGACTGGTAAAATTAGCTAAGACTGGAAATGCAACAATTTACCAGCCCAAGATAATCTAGAAGAGCGCCAGAAAAGGTTTGTTAGGAGTAGCAGGAACAGACCAGCACAAGCAGGGATAGAACCAGAGGCTAGCATCCAGAGCGGACGAGGAGTGGGGGTGGCCTTCATGGTTGAAAAATTTGCAGAGATGACTCTACCATAAGTTGACTACTCTGCTTTGGTTGCAAAGCAGTAGACCAGCAGAGAAATTAAATCCAAAGGTAGAGGGTACTCTAAGAAATGCCAGAACCTGACAAGATCTGGTTATACTCACCCAAAACCTGAAGTGAGTGAACCAGCATAGGCCAAAGCATAGCTGTGCAGCTGCATTCTGCAGCACGAACCTTTCCTTCAGGGAAGTCACACTTCTGCATGGCAGGAGGTGCAGCTATGGGCAGCCTCTAATCTGCACAATGAGGGCTCGGTGTGGGGTAATAGAATTTCTGCAGCAACTGTGCTCCACAGTGCAGAGATACTTCCGGTACTGTGCAGAGCAGGACAACTGCTAATAGTGGGCTTTAGCCTGGGGCAGTGACACATTTGCTACCCAGTCTCTAGCCCCATGGCAGTCACTAATCCACACAGTAGGATTCTTCCCTGGGTACTTCAAAGCTACTCAAGCCTGAGTCACTTCCTTGTGTGAAGTTTTTCCCAGAACACCAATACAGCTCAGCTGCTCTTTGCAGCCCATTGGCAGGATAGCTACTGTCCATATATCTATCCCTGCTCTGCAGAGGAAGCTGATGACCTCCTTGCCCTGAAGGCTTTAAAAAAAAATAAGTAAAAAAATCAAAAGGGCTATCAATAGCTTCTACACAGAAAGAGAGCAGGTTTTCAACCCTGAAGAGACTAATAGGAGACAGTCTCCAGACAAAACTTGTCCCCATCACACAAGGCTCTCATAGAAGAAACAATAAAAAAAAATCTTAAGAGAGCTAGAAGAAAAATGGAAAAAGGAAAGAGAAGCTATGCAAGAGAGTAGTAA
The DNA here is from genome assembly GCF_048593235.1 of Sminthopsis crassicaudata. NCBI lineage: Eukaryota > Metazoa > Chordata > Mammalia > Dasyuromorphia > Dasyuridae > Sminthopsis > Sminthopsis crassicaudata. The sequence continues at coordinate 420,794,898 of NC_133619.1, forward strand.
CAACTTCCTGAAATGTGAATTGGAAAAGGTAAAGAAATCCCAGTAAGTGCAGGGAAACAGAATTTGTGAATTGGAAAAGGTAAAGAACAAAGTAAGATTTGTGAATTGGAAAGATAAAATAAATCAGTAAAATAAATAAATAAATAAATAAATTGTGAAATGGAAAAAAAAATAACAGAGCAAAAAGTTCATTTAAAAACTCAATTAGACATATACAAAAAGAAGTAAAAAAAAAAGCTAACGAAGAAAATAACTCATTAAAAATCAGAACTAAACAAATAGAAATGAATGCTTCATTGAGACATCAAGAATCTGTCAAACAAACCCCCCCCTCCCAAAAAAAAGAAAAACTAGAAAAAAATCTAAAATATCTACTTGGAAAAACAACAGACCTTGAAGATAGATCTAGGAGAGATAATCTGAGGCTTATTGGACTTCCCAAAAAATATGATAAAAAAAAAAGCCTACATACTATTTTACAGGAAATCATCAAAGAGAACTGCCCAGCTGTAATGGAATCAAAAGGTAAAATAGGCATTGAAATAATTAATTGAACACCTTCTGAAAAAGACCCTAAAAGAAAAACTCCAAGGAATATTGTGGCTAAATTTCAGAACTATCAGACTAAGAAAAAAATATTATAAGCAGCCAAAAAAAAAAAAAATTCAAATACCTAGGTGACACAGTAATGATCACTCAAGATCTAGCTGCTTCTACATTAAACAATCAGGAGGGCCTGGAATCTGATATTCTGAAATGCAAAAGAACTTGGAATGCAGCCAAAAATAAACTATGCAGCTAAGCTGAGCATTTTTTTCCCATGGAAGAAGATGGACATTTAATGAAATAGATGAATTCTATTTGTTTCTAAGGAAAAAAACAGAACTAATCAAAAAATTCAATCTCCAACCTTAGCAGTCAAGAGAAGCAGAAAAATGTAAAAAGAACTCTTGAGAAAGGTATTTCTGTTGCGAATATACATAAAGAGTAAATGTATAATTTGATTTTACTGATATAACGTAAAAAAGGAAGTGGAAATGGAAAGGGAATAGTGTCAGAAAAAGGGAAAAGGAGAGATAAAAAGAGGGAAATTAAATCAAACATAGAAGCAAAGGAAACCTATCATATCTGAGGGAATTTAGAGAAAGGGAGAAACATTGTGTGAATCTTACTCTCATCAGAATTGGATCAAAGAGAAAATAATTGACATATTTGTTTTACAGTGAGACTTCTCTTACCTCATTAAAAAGTGGGAGAGGAAAATGGAAAAGGAAAAGAGTAATAAGGGAAGGGTACAAGAAAGGGGAAGGGATTCAAAAAGGGTGGGAGGGATCCTAAAGAGGGAGAGCTGTGTGATGCAATTGGTGCCTATAAGATTAATACTGGGAAAGGGGACAAAGAAGAGGGGCAAGGAAAAAGAAAAGCATAATCTGGGGATAATAAGATGGCAGGAAATACAGAATTAGTAATTTTAACCATAAATGTGAATGGGATGAACTCTCCCATAAAGTGGAGGTGGATAGCAGACTGGATCAAAAGTCAGAACCCTACATTATGTTATTTATAGGAAACATATTTAAAGCAGGGAGATAAATACAGAGTAAAGGTAAAAGGCTGGAGCAGAATCTATTATGCTTCAGGTAAAGTAAAAAAAAAACAAAAAAAAAAACAAACAAACAAAAACAGTGATAGTCATCCTTATCTTAGATCAAGCAAAAGCAAAAATTGATCTAATTAAAAGAGATAAGGAAGGAAACTATATCCTGCTAAAGGGTAGCATAGACAATGAAGCAATATCAATACTAAACATATATTCACCAAGTGGTATAGCATCTAACTTCCTAAAGGAGACGTTAAGAGAGTTGCAAGAACAAATTGACAGCAAAACTATACTAGTGGGAGATCTCAACCATGCACTCTCAGAATTAGATAAATCAAAGTACAAAAGAAATAAGAAAGAAATTAAAGAGGTAAATAGAATATTAGAAAAATTAGGTATGACAGATCTTTGGAGAAAACTAAATGATGACAGAAAGGAGTATATTTTCTTCTCAGCAGTTCATGGAATCTATACAAAAATTGACCATATGTTAGGGCATAAAAACCTCAAAATTAAATGCAGGAAGGCAGAAACAGTAAATTCTTCCTTTTCAGTTCAAGATGCAATAAAAACTACATTCAACAAAAAGGTAGGGGTAAATAGACAAAAAGTAATTGGAAACTAAATAATCTCATCTTAAAGAATGATTGGATGAAAGAGCAAATTATAGACACAATTGACTTCTGGCCAAGATGGTGGAGAGGATGCACACATATGCTTAAGTTCCACGTTTTCTCTCAGAATTTATTTTATGACAAGCTTCAGAATTAATGCTTGACTGGGAAAAAACCCTCACAAATACCAACAGATGACATCCTTGAAATTCACCAGAAAAGATCTGTTTTTACTTGGGGGTGAGGACAAAAAGATTGGGCGCAGGCTGAGGGCAAACAGGAGAGCTCTGAAGGCAACTCACACTGTGAAGACAGGAGGGAGGAGGATGTGATTTCTGCTGTTTCTGTGGAATGACCTTTACCACAGTGTGGATATTCTGTCTTGGCAGCAAGCCAGGATCACCAGAGAGGCTGTAAAAACAGGAGGAAAAGAATAAAACCACTAAAAGCTAGAGTCTTTTGGGAACTGGCCACCCCCAGCCCCACCCAGAGTGACTCAGATTGTTCTTAGAGCCTCAGAATCTCAGAGCACAGACACAACACAGCCATTGCTGTCCTGCTAGTGTCTCGCTGCTGTCTTCCGCAGTCTTTAGAGAAAGCCGATAACACCATCCAGCCCCATCCACACCTCCCAAAAAAGCAGATCATTTGTTTTTCTTATTAATTTGTTTTCTTTGATTCTTCTCTGACAAAACAAACAAAAAATTTAAAAGGACTCTTAACCATTGATAGCTTCTATATGGATAAGGATCAGACTTTAAACCCTGAGAAGACTAAAAACAGACTGTCTCCAGAGGAATACCCAAAGGAGGATATGATCTGCTCCTCAATACAGAAAACAGTCATAGAAAAAATCAAAAAGACTCTCACAAGAGAGTTAGAAAAGAAATGGGAAAAGGAAAGGGAAGCTTGGCAAGAGAGTCTGGATAAGTCATCCCACACATTTAAAGACAGAGTGGATAAAGAAATCAAATACTTGAAAAAAAAATTAGTGAATTGGAAAAACAAAATAACTCTAAAAAATAAAATTTATAAAATGGAAAAAACTTCCATAGAACAAAACAACTCACTTAAAAACTCAATTGGACAATTACAAAAAGATATAAAAAAAATTGAGTGAAGAAAATACATCATTGAAAATCAGAATCAAACAAATAGAAGTGAATGACTCAAGGAGACACCAAGAATCAGTCAAGCAAAACCAAAAAAATGAAGCAATGGAAAAAAATGTCAAGTACCTTCTTGGGAAGATAACATACCTGGAAAATAGATCTAAGAGAGATAATCTGAGAATAATTGGACTCCCTTAAAAAAATGAGGAAAAAAAGAGCCTGTACACTATTTTCCAGAAAATTATCAAAGAGAACTGTCCAGATGTTTTAGAAACAGAGGGTAAAATAGACATTGAAATAATTCATTGATCACCTACTGAAAGGGACCCTAAAATCAAAATGCCAAGAAATATAGTGGTCAAGTTCAAGAACCATCAGATGAAGGAAAAAATATTGCAAGCTGCTAGAAAAAAATCAATTCAGATATTGAGGAGATATGAGGAGCCACAATAAGGATTACCCAGGATCTAGCAGCATCCACATTAAAGGATGGAAAGGCCTGGAATATGATATTCCAAAAGGCTAAGGAACTTGGTATGCAGCCAAGAATAATTACCCAGCAAAAATGAGCATCCTTTTCCAGGGAAGAAGATGGATATTCAATGAAATAAAGGAATTCCATCTATTCTTGTTGAAAAAAACTGGATCTAAACAAAAAGTTTAATCTCCAAATACAGAACTGAAGAGATTTCTAAAAAGGTAAAAAGAACTCTTGAGAAGTATATTTCTGGCATAAAGATATATAAAGAACACATGTATAATTTGTTCTAGAAACTAGAGGTGAAAGGAAATTGTATCAGAAAAAAGGGTAAAGTGGAGGTACTATATCTCAGAAGGGGCAAAGGTAACCTATTATATCTGTGAGAAAGAATGGAGGGGGATGAATATAGTGTGTATCATATTATCATTAGAATTGGCTTAAAGAGAAAAATATAGACATATTTGATTTATGGTGAAATACCTTCCACTTCATTGAAAAGTGGGAGGGGAAAAGTGAAAAGGGAAGGAGTAAGCTAAGCAGAAGGGAATACAGCAATTGTGAGGAAAAGGGGTAAAATAGGGGAAGGAACTCCAAGGTTGGGGAGGGATACTAAAAAGGGAGGGTTGTGAGAAACAAGTGGTGCTTACAAGTTTAATACTGAGGAGGGGGCTAAGGGGGAAGGAAAGAAGAAAAGCATAAGCAGGGGCTAACATGATGGCAAGTAATACAGAATTAGTCATTTTAACCATAAATGTGAATGGGGTGAACTCCCCACAAAGAGGAAGCAGTTAGCAGACTGGATTAAAAGCCAGGATCCTACTTTATGTCGTTTACAAGAAACACATCTGAAACAGGGTGATACATACAGAATAAAGGAAAAAGGTTAGAGCAGAATCTACTATGCTTCAGGTGAAGCCAAAAAAGCAGGGGTATCCATCCTTATCTCAGATCAAGCTAAACCAAAAATTAATCTAATTAAAAGAGATAAGGAAGGGCACTATATCTTGCTAAAGCATAGCACGGATAATGAAGCAGTATCAATATTAAACATATATGCACCAAGTGCTGAAGCATCTAAATTCTTAAAAGAAAAATTAAGAGAACTACAAGAAGAAATAGACAGCAAAACTATAATAGTGGGAGATTTCAACTTTGCACTCTCAGAATTAGATAAATCAAACCACAAAATAAATAAGAAAGAAGTCAAAGAGGTAAATAAAATACTAGAAAAGTTTATATGATACATCTTTGGCGAAAGCTAAATGGAGACAGAAAGGAGTACACTTTCTTCTCATCAGTTCATGGAACCTATACAAAAATTAATCATATACTAGGACATAAAAACCTCAAAATCAAATGCAGTAAGGCAGAAATAGTAAATGCATCCTTTTCAGATCACAATGCAATGAAAATGACATTTAATAAAAAGCCAGGGGAAAATCATCTCAATAGATACAGAAAAAGCATTTGATAAAATCCATCTTCCATTACTTAATAGGAATTTTTAATAAAACACTTGATAGTATAGGGATAGATGGACTTTTCCTTAAAGCAATCAGTAGCATCTATATGTAATGGGGATAAACTGGAACCATTCCCAATAAGATCAGGAGTCAAACAAGGTTACCTACAATCACCATTACTATTCAATGTTGTATTAGAAATGCTAGCTTTGGCAATGAGTTGAAAAAGAGATGAAGGGAATTAGAGTAGATAATGAGGAAACCAAATTATTACTCTTTGCTGATGACATTAAGGTATACATAGAGAACCCCAGAGATTCTACTAAAAAGCTATTAGAAATAATTCCCACCTTCAGTAAAGTTTCAGGATACAAAATAAACCTACATAATTCATCAGCATCCTTATATATCACTAACAAAATCTAACAATTAGAGTTACAAAGAGAAATTCCATTTAAAGTAATTACTGATAGTATAAAATATTTAGGAATCTATCTGCCAAGGGAAAATCAGAAATTATATCCGCAAAACTACAAAACACTTTCCACACAAATAAAATCAGTTCTAACCAATTGGAAAAAATATTAAATGCTCTTGGATAGAGTGAGCAAATAAAATAAAGATAACACTACTTAAACTAATGTATTTATTTAGTGCTATACAAATGAGACTCCCAACAAACTATTTAATGACCTAGAAAAAAAAAAAAAAAAAAACAACAACAAAGTTTACATTGAAAAACAAAAGGTCAAGAATTGCAAGAGAATTAATAATAAAAAAATCAAATGAAGGTAGCCCAGCTGTACCAGATCTAAGATTATATTATAAAGCATGTGAGGAACCATTCCCAATAAGATCAGGAGTTAAACAAGGTTGCCTGCTATTACTATTACTATTTAATTTTGTATTAGAAATGCAAGCTTTGGCAAGTTGAGAAAGAGATGAAAGGAATTAGAGTAAATAATAAGGAAACCAAATTATCATGCTTTGCTAATGATATGAAGGTATACTTAGAGAACCCCAGAGACTCTACTAAAAAGCTATTAGAAATAATTCCCATCTTCAGTAAAGTTTCAGGATACAAAATAAGCCCACATAAGTTATCGGCATTCTTATATATCACTAACAAAATCCAACAGTTAGAGTTACAAAGAGAAATTCCATTTAAAATAACTACTGATAAAATAAAATAGGAATCTATCTGCCAAGAGAAAATCAGGAACTATATGAGCAAAACTACAAAACACTTCCATATACATATAAAATCTGATCTAACCAATTGGAAAAATATTAAATTACCTTGGATAGAGCGAGCAAATATAATAAAGATGACAATAGTACGTAAACTAATCTATTTATTTAGCACTATTCCAATCAGACTTCCAAAAAATATTTTAATGACCTAGAAAAAAATAACAATAAAGTTCATTTGGAAAAACAAAATGTCAAGAATTTCAAGGGCACTAATGAAAAAAAAAAAATCAAATGAAGGTGGCCTCGCTGTACCAGATCTAAAATTATATTATAAAGCAGAGGTTACCAAAACCATTTGATATTGGCTAAGAAATAGACTAGTTGGTCAGTGGAACAGGTTAGGTCCAAAGGACAAAACAGTCAATAACTTTAACAATCTAGTGTTTGACAAACCTAAAGACCTCAGGTTTTGGGATAACTCACTGTTTGACAAAAACCTCTGAGAAAATTGGAAATTAGTATGGCAGAAACTATGCATTGACACACACTTACCATTGTACACCAAGATAAGGTCAAAATGGGTTCAAGACCTAGGCAGAAAGAACGAGATCATAAACAAATCAGAAGAACCTAGAATAGTTTTCCTCTCAGACCTGTGGAAATGGAAGGATTTTATAACCAAAGAAGAACTAAAGATCATTTTGAATTTTGATTATATCAAATTGAAAAGTTTTTGTACAAACAAAGCTCATGCAGAAAAGATTAGAAGAGAAGCAATAAACTTGGAAAACATTTTCACAGTCAAAGGTATTTCTAGCCATATAAAAAGATGCTCCAAGTCATTATTAATTAGAGAAATTCAAATTAAGACAACTCTGAGATACCACTACATACCTGTCAGATTGGCTAGAATGACAGAGAAAGAAAATGCGGAATGTTGGAGGGGATGTGGGAAATATGGGACACTGATACATTGTTGATGGGATTGTGAATACATCCAGCCATTCTGGAGAGTGATTTGGAACTATGCTCAAAAAGTTTTCCAACTGTGCACATCCTTTGATCCAGTAGTATTACTACTGGGCTTATATCACAAAGAGATTTTAAAGAAGGGAAAGGAACCAGTATGTGCAAGACTGTTTGTGGCAGCCTCTTTGTTGTGGCCAGAAACTAGAAACAGAATGGATGCCCATTGATTGGAGAATGGCTAAATAAATTGCATAAATATTATGGAATATTATTATTCTGTAAGAAGTGACCAGCAGGATGATTTCAGAAAGGCCTGGAGAGACTTACATGAATTGATGTACCAGGACCAGGAGATCATTACATACTTCAATAACGATACTATGTGATGATCAATTCTGATGGATGTGGCCCTCTTCAACAATGAAATGAACCAAATAAGTTCCAGTAGAGCAGTAATGGATTGAATCAGCTACACCCAGAAAAAAAGTTTTGCAGTTGTCAATGCTGAAAAATTATCCATGCATATATCTTGGAAATAAAAAGCTATAATTAAAAAAAATGATAGGAGATATTCAAAGGATGCATCCAGTGTTAGTCTTGACTCCTATCAAGTACAACTATTATATGACATTTTAAGGGGAAACAATGCTTTAAACTCACCACCCCAGCTTACTTAGAGGCTTTGAGAAAAGTTGAACAGGCTTTATCCAATGTGGTTGAAAAAGTAACTCAAGAATCCTTGGAAATATCAGTTTTTGCTACAAAAGAGGCACCCACAGAAGTTCTTCTTCAAGGAGACAGTGTGATAGAGTGGATGAATCTCCCAGCATAACCAGACCAAGGCCTTATTCCTTAACCAGTGCTTGTGGCCAGAATTTTATTAAAGGCCATTAAGTAAGTAGTACAATTATACAATTATCTGGATAAGACCTGACAATATATATATATATATATATATATATATATATATATACCTTTTATACCATTGCACAAATTAACATAAACTGTGAAAGTACTTTATGTATCGCACAGAATATCTACCTCATGAAATCTCCCACAAAGCATTAAAATAAAGATACATAAACTTCAAATACATAATACAGTAATTATTTCCAATATTCTACAATTCAGCCATGCCTTAAATGTCATACTGAGTACTCAGATTATCATATTCTCTACAGTTTGAATAAAATATATATATTTTTAAAATTTCCTACAAATTTGACATTAAATTGGTGAGGTAAAAAGATTGTCTACATGTTTTCATCTTTAAATTATTCATAAAACTTCTTTACCTCAAATTTTCCAGATCAACCCACTGTTCAGAATCCATGTCTCAAAGTTCATGACTAGCCAAAAGTAATTTAATCTCTCAGAAGCTCAGTTTTCTCATTTGTAAAATAGAGATTATATCTACTCTATGAAAAACATTTACTCAAGTCTTCATCATAAAATGATGAGCTTCCTTCATAACTCTGCTCAGGTGCTGCCTATTTTAATGAATCACACCGTTCTCTGAGTAATTCATCAATTTAATATTTTTTTCTTTTTAAAATATGTATTTAAAATATGTTAATTCTTTATAAAAATTTTTTTAAAAAGAGAGAAAATAGGAAAAAAGAAAATAAAGCAAAACAAAACAGAACAAAATATTGTCATGTGCCCAGAGGAACATCAGAGACGATTAAAAATATATAACCATAAATTTCCAGTTCAAGAAAGGATAAATAATAGTAGAAGAAATTATATCCAGGATTTCCCATCTTTTCTTTGCTTCCTTGTAGACTGTTATTTTGTTTTCTGCTGAGTACTTTTTAAACTTTATGCTTTTTTATCCCTTTCATCCCTCTCACTCTCCCCAAGCATCTACAGTTAAGCACAGATATATTTAATAGATATATACATACACACATGTACACAGAAACAAACAGATACAAACACACATGATCACACATCCACACACCCACACCCACACCCACATTACATATATATATATATAAATACACATATATGTTCATACCCATCCACAGATACATGGACATATGTATATATACAACTACATAGAGCAACATGCTTATATATCTACATATACTCACACAGAAATATATATTTATTTATACATGTATATGTATATTATATATATTCTATTCCTACTTTAATCCTGCTTCTTAACTTGCCTTGTTATTATTTAACTTCCCCCCATCCATGGATTTCTCCTTTGTTTTCTTCCTCCATCCTTTGCATTCATCTCCACCCATCTTCCCTTCTTTATTTCTTTATAGATTTTGGAGAGTAGTATACTCTTCATAGTATACATGTAGTTTATAAACTTTATAATCCATTCCATATATGAGCAAGTTTTCAGAACTATGAGTCCTCTTCCCCTATAATGTCTCTGTGTCTCTTCTTCCTCTTCCTCATAGATATGTATAATATAATATATTATATTATATATATGCTTATATATGTATAATATAATTCCTCTTTTTACTTTAATTTTGCCCCACTCTTTCTTTTGAACTATCCTATTGCTGATATCAATCTAAAATGTATGATATACATTTCCACATAAAATTTTTTTCAGTTTTTCAATGTCTAAATTTTTGTGTTTTTTTTTATGAATTCTCTCTGGGCTGGGCATTTGACATTACTTACTCTTTGGGGAAGAAGCAGCTTTTTTTTTTTTTTTTTAAATTTCAGTGTCCTCTAAAAATGAACCCTGGTCTTTCCTATTCTCATTGTAAGTTTCTATAGTTGTGTTCTTTCTTCTTTGCCAATTCACTTTTTTTTTTTTTGAGATGAAAAGTGTTAGTGAAATTATCATGAAGTGGGAAGATGGCGCCTCTAGTTTCACTTCATCTCTCTCCTCTGAGATGGAACCCTAAACCAAGAGCTCTCTCTTCTCACAAATGCCTGCAACCAGGAATGTCCCTATTCCACTGTTTCTGCACTTACCAGATGTGCTGGCTCTTTTTTGCCCAGGGCCATGTCCCTGCATTATAGTGTTAACTAATAAGCCAAGGTTCATTCAGTCTTCCCAGACTCAGACCTCTGACTCCACACAGAGTACAGGAAGCCAAAGTTTCTAAGATTCCTGCTAACGCTCAAATCAAACCCTGTTAACTGAGTATTTATTTAAAACCTTCCATGTTGAAAATCAGAAGGATGTAAGCTCTATGGGAATAATTTTCATTTTTGTTGTTAATACATTAGCTGGCATTGTGCTTTCCATATAAAGGTTAGCTAATTAATGCTTGTGAAATTAAATTATCTATATCACAGTATTTGGGGTGAATACAATCAAAAATATTGTAATCAATCACACCAAAATTTCATATATATTTTTTAAAAAGTAAGTGTAGACATAACATAGAATGCTAGTCCAAATAAAAAGATGTGATACTGATTTTGCTGCTATCTTTCAAATTGCTATGATTAGGACCAATAAACTCATAAGCAAATTAAGCAGCAAATAAAAACATGGTGCTAGTAATTTAACTATGAGACTACACAATGATTTTTAAAAAATAATGTCTTACTACAAAATGTGAGCATTCAAGGTGAAAGAAAAGTAGCACATCTGCCAGGAGCAAGCACAAAAATATTTTAGAATTAAATTACATATTTCATTAAAGAAAAATTAAGAAACTGAAAATTTGCAAAGGCTCCAAAAAATGGAACTCACTCAATACTTATATGCCTTTGGAAGAGTGAGTGGGACTCAACATTGGTTTCTTAACAATCAATGAATATTATGAGGGGTGGGCTTATTCTAAAAAGGGGCTGGGGACATGATTGATCACTGTCTTGGACAAAAAGACTATCTCTTATCTAGACTACATTAACTTAGAGCAAACAAGACATAAAGGGGTCCACTTCTATTCAGATATGACTAAGTGGGATACAATAATAAACTAGAATTCTTCTTAGAAGAATTTAAACTTAAGTTCTTTGCAAGGTTTTCTAATTGAGTGTTCTTCCATCCAGTAATGAAAAGTATGTACCTGGGATTTGGAGAATTTCATCCAACAACAAAGTTTTTCAGAGACTGAACAACCTTCAACTTTTTTTTGGGGGGGAAAAACAAACAAACCCTGGTCCTAATTCAATAATTGATTATAAATATAAGGGCCCACAACCCTGGAGACTTTTTTCCTTGCTTCTCTACTATTTCAGGAACCAGCCACTAATTTCAAATAATCCCTGCCATTGTTGCTGGATGCAGTATGTCAAACCACTCCCATTAACCATCTTAATAATTTTCATAACCTAAATGCCCCTCCCTGATCACTTCTCAAAGTGTATTGTTATCCTCAATATAGAAGTCCTTGGCATAGAGAAGGGAATTAATCAAAAACTTATTTCTTCTGTATTCTCTAATGGAATTAAATTCCTTAAAGGTAATCCTGGCTTTGCTTTTGTATTTGTATCTCCTGTGTCACACAGAAAGAGCTTATTCATTCTATTCATGCTGTTCATTCATTTATGCATGTTTTCATTGTCTATACTTCAAAATCTCTCTATGCCTTCCCTTCTCTTTCTAATTTTCCCTTTAGTCTGGTGTGAGTGTGTGTGTGTGTGTGTGTGTGTGTGTGTGTGTGTGTGTGTGTGTTTGTATTTGTGTGTGTATGTAATAGACACTATTGTCAATCTGGTAAAGTCTTTTGACTCCTTAGAATAATGTTTTTAAATGCATAAAATAAAATGCGCAAGATTACAAAGAAAATTAATTATATTATTTTTTTTCATGTAAGAATTCATGAATTCCCCCCAAAGTCTCTTTGAGGATCCTTTCAGAGGTAAGAACCCTTGTCTCAGAGGATGAAGTATCTCTGATTCCAACTCTTCCAATTCTTCTGCATTTGTTACTTCTATTTCTCACTGTTTATTCACTCCTCACCCTTGCAATTTGACTTGATGCCTCTTTTATTGAACTAAGCTCTCCAAAATATATTAATGATCTTATTATTGAGTCTTTCAGTTTTCTCTCAGTCTCCTCCTTGGTTTTAATGGAGTCTTTGATAGGTACCATCCAAATAATAAATATTTAAAATGTTTATTTAATTGAATTGAACTGGTTATATACACAATTTATTGATACTTTTGCATCTGTGCCTTCTTTACTATTACGGTTCCCCTGTTTTGATTTCCTTTACTATTTCTTCTTTTTCCCCCTCTTTTAACTACTAAGTATAAAAATCACTGAAGCCCACTCCATTCAATTAAAGAAACATTGATTTGAAATATGTGTTCATTTGCAAAATCCTATAGAGGATTTAATGAAAGGTTACAATTTTATTAAGCACAGAGACGAGAGGAAAAGTTGGTGAGAGGTTCAACTAATCTATGTCATCCCAAAGGGAATTATAGATAAAAATGGAAATAGTACAATAGAAAAAAAAGTGAAAAAAATCTGCAAAGATATTAAGAACAAACTCTATTCACAGGGAAAATAGAACCCTTATTCTAACATTCTTAGATCTCTTTACAGAGATGGCACTAAACATAAGGAAGGTAACTGAATATGATTAAGTATACCAAGAGAAAAATCTATGCTAAAATTGACACAAATGTGAGGGTGCTAAAGGATCACTTCATAAAATAATGGGAAGTAGAGGAAAGTTGTAAAAACATATAATCTTACATATTGTTAATGCCAAAAAAAAAAGAAGAAGAAAAGAAAGTCAACTTGTAGAGTTTTGATAACTACTATGCCTTTTGAATATTTGAAACTTTTCCTAAATCATCTTGATTTCTGTGCTTTATTTCTATTATTTCTCATTTATTCTTTATGTAGCTTGTTCATGCTTATTTATTTACATGTTGTCTCCTCATTATATTGTGACTTCTTAAAAGGCAAGAAGTGTCATTTGCTTTTCTATGTATCCCCAGTACTTATCACAGTGGAACTTAAAATTATCCAGTAGAAAGGGAGCACTCCATGAGGTTGGGTATGTTCTTAGCTGGCAGGAGGAATCCTGAAAGGGACTAACTCTAAAATAGAGTTAGCTGTAAGGAGGAAAAGTGGGATTGGGAAGCATAGTGGAGTAAGGAGAGATACTATGTGGCATGGGGAAGGGCTAAGGAGAAAGACAGCATGAGCTAGCTCCAACTCTCTTAATGTAGAGTAATATTCAGACACTGCATAAAGTAAACTGAATTGAAATATGACAAGTAGTAAAAAAATTTAAAGAATTTGAGTGTCCTTATTTGATACTAGCATCCAATCATATTAACTGAAATAATTCTAAAACTTAAAATTTTCCAAACTTTGCATCTCATAATTTGAACCCAAGGAATTTCTCATACCTCTAAATGTTTAGGAACCAAAAAATGCTCTTGGGTGATAATTCATAGCTACTTATATTTATTGCTTATGTTTTTCAGGCACACTTGCTATACAATATTGTGTTTTTGGAAGGCATGATGAAGAATTAACAAAAACAAAAGCACTTCTAAAGTGAAAGGTCTGTGGCTTATTAGCAGCTGATTCAGAGTTCTTAGGTTTCAATTCTGGCTCTACTACTGTGTGACCTTAGACAAGTGACTTCTCCTCTCTAAATTGAAGTTTCTTTACTAGTAAAATAAAAAAGGCTAGATATCTCTGCTGTCCTCTAAATGATAAATGTTGAAATCTAGAAAGCTTCTTATTAAGAATATTTTCAATGATATATTTTTTAACTTTTATAATATGTATCTATAAAAGAGATCTTATTTAACTTTTTTTTTTTTTTTAAACTTTGGCTTTGGAACTAGGGCACCTTGCAAAGATTTGCAACTGGCTGTTTCCCTCACTTAATGAATATTCATCACCCTTGGCAAAGAAAAGGGAGCTGGGGAAATCTTCAGTTCTTTTAATATATAACAACACTTGGCCCACCCCTAAAGGTAGCTCTTTGTTTTTGCATGTCACTGTGCACTAATGTAAATTAATGAAAAGAAAGTCCCTTGAGAAGGTGAGGGAAAGAGAAATTAGTGGGGGATAAATTGATGAGTCTTCAAGGAGTGTTTTATAACGTTTAACCTCCAATAAATCTAGGGGGTTCCACATAAGTTCCTCCTGGTATGCCAACATGTTGGCATTCAATAATATGAATTATTGCATTAACATTCATGCAACATCTTAACTAAAATGACTTTAGGGAACTTTAAAGTAAACTAAAGTAAACTTTATGGAGGAAAAAAAACTTTCAAAAATAATTTGAAGACACCATTATCTTGTTAACGACTGGTAGATTTATATTATTCATTGCTAGCAATTTCAACTCTTAATGAAATTATTTTGCTTATTTAAAAGAGACTCATAAATAAATTCATTTAAAAGATAAGGAGTTGAGAAGTCATTTTTAAAAAGCAATTGTCCCAGAACCTTTTGCATTCTTATTCAGTCTCTCGAAAGATTTATAATGAATAACTTTGGATGGGGGGGAGAGATCTGGAGGGGAGGGATAGTAAGAGGGTATGTGAGTTCATGGATGATATCTCTAAAGAAAGTCATGAATCAGAAGAGAACATTAAAAAGTCTCTCTCTCTCTCTTTTAAATAATGTAAAATTCTACACAATCTTGTTAAAAGCAAAGCAATTAAGAAAAACAAATACTATTTTATTTATCTTTCCATGATTTCATTTTGGTTTTACATTACTTTCCTGCCTATCAAATTATCATTCAATTTTATAGAAAATTCATTGAATGGTATGACTTCAAATTTTATAGCATATACAGTGATCATGGAGAAAAAAATGTGTCTGTAGTATGCTGTGGAATTTTAGGTGGTAGGAATTTCAGATGGGAGATGCAATCAGCACATACTTATTGTTCAAATCAAAACATTTTAACATCAAAAAGTGACAAGGGGAAATGATTTATCAATATAAAAGCATTATTTAAAATTATATAAATATAATATCACTACAATACATTAATGTTATGAAGTACTTAAAATAGTAAGATAGATAATCATTCAAAAGAAAAGAAAAATTTATACATAGAGAAGAAAGCTTTGAAAACTTGTAAGGTCTTTTTTTTTTTTTTGAGAACTCATACAAGGTCTCTAGATTTTCCTGAACACCACAAAAACAGACTATTTTTGTTCTGACACTTTATACTGGAGAAAAGCTATTTTTAGAGTGATTCATATCCTGGTATTCATAAACAATGGAATAAAGTCAGCCCTAAAAAAAAAGAGTATTTCCACTATGGAAAAAAAAAAAAGAAAAAAATATATAGAATAAGCAATATCTATTTTAAAATACATCAGTATGGCAATTGAATTTTTATGATGCATCAGGATAGGATTGTTAGGTTACTTTGAGAATTTTTTTAATCTTTTCTAGTCAAAATTTTGGTAATATTAAAAAATCTTCAACAAACTACTTGCTTAGGTAATGAGTATGCAAAATTTTCCATTTATTTTAAGTAGTCATAATATTTCAATCTTAGCTATTAGATTAGGATAATGCTGTTTTCTCTTATGTCCCGATTTGCTTTTGGTTCACCATAAGTCTTTTCAAGTATTACCAGATTTTTTTCACTTTTCCAAAAGAAAATAGAATTACTCTGAATTGAATTGGTGCTCAACAGCTTGCAAACAGATGGAAGAGTCATGCTTTTTGTGAACTTTTGCCCCAAAAAAGCACAAAAAGAAAAAAACCTTTAGATGGGGACAATGCTTATATTTGCTTTAAAAGGTGAAGTTCTTGTTCAGATACAAATTTTAAAATTATTTTTGGAAATCATTTAGAGGACATGCTAGATCAAGACCCCAAAAGTAAATCGGATTGCATAGAATAGGTTTTTGTGTATCTAGTTTCATATTGATGAACAAATTTGGGTGTTTTATTCGCCCCACTTAAAAAGAAATTAAAGTAAATTTATCAGTAGCCTCTTGTCATCAGAAAAATGTTGAGATGAAAGAAAAATTAATTTTTACCACCTTTCCCCCCAATCTTGTCTTTTCAAATCAATACCTTTCTTTCAAAATGGATCTCCACTGTGCTTTTTAAAAAATATAGTGAATATATATACATATATTCACTATATTTTAAATTTAATATTAAAAATATTAATATTAAAAATTTAAATCTTTTATTTATATATAAGAGCAATATTTAAAAAGAAAGTGATCTTTTTGCAAATCACTTTTATTAGAAATGGTTACACATCCCCAATATCTAATTATAAAATGGGTGAGAAATAGATAAAGATAATAGACAAAAATTGGTAATGTTTAGAAAACCAAGACTAACAACTCAATTTTATGTCACTGTTAAGAAAAAATAAGAGCTTGAAGATATTTTGTTTTGTGGCATTGACTAATTATAAGTTTAAATGCTTTCATCCAAATTATAATAAAAGATATTATGTATCTTTCAGTAATTTAAAATATTGAAAACAATTTTAATCATTTAAAAACAATCTCAGAATAAAAGACCATAGTGATTACAATTTTTAGTAGTCTCTGGAGAGGACTGTGTGTTACAACACAAAAGTTCAAAGAAAAATCTTCCCCTGGGAAGATGTGTTCATCTGTAATATTATATAGTCATCCTCTTTAAAATTGCAGTTGCATTATTTCACAATTTCCACAGTAGGTTTGTTTTTGTTTCACAATTGTTTTTAAAATATGTCGTAGGCTGAGGAACATCTAAATAATAATGGTTCAAATTCACTATCTGTGGCTGGTGTCCATTAGACAGATGTTTTATCCTTCCAGATAGATAATGAACAAGATACAGGAAATGTTAAATTGGGCAAAATGCTCTGAGGGTTATTTAAAAGTGAATTCATCTCCTTGGGGTAAAACGCCTCAAGTAAAATTTCCTTTAGGAAAAATTCCTCCTTTTCTCTTCCTAATCTGAAAGTATTTATTATTCTCTATCAAGGTCAAGTATTTTCATACATTATACTTAATAATCTAAGGTAACTATTCTGGATTGAGCTATTGATACATAGAAATATATAAACATGATGGGAATAATTAAAATATGCAAATATCTTTATGTTGTAGAAGTAGTTGGGAATGCCATTTAATGGCATAATAAAAGCATAGGCAATTAGCAAATAGAATATTATAAATACTAAAACACTCTAAAAGGTCAGTCAGTGAAATTTTATAGAGTAGATAAGAAATACAGAGGAGATGGATGGAGGAATAGGAAATAAGGGAAGACTACAACAGACTGGTTTTGGAGCCAAGCATAAAAATAAAGTTAATATTACACCACAGTATGCTGAGAGTTCCCAGCTATCTCAAAGCAATTTGTATTATAAGACCCTCTTTCAGGCATCTAGGCTAATGTTCAAATTCTGTTCTTGCCAAAGCTACCATGAGAGGATTAACACCAAATGTTGGAATAAGGGAATGTTGGACCCCAAAAATATATTGGGGTTATAGGCTTGTATCCTGAGGACTCTCAAGAGAATTTGAAGTCTTAGATTATCTTTAAATCAGGAGGCAAAGATTTTTATTATGCTGCCAAAGAAGGGCTACATTCATATGGGATTTTTAGCCAATTAACAAGGGGAAAGAGAGGGCTAAATTCCCTAGCAGGGCTCACAATTAAAGTATGTTAAATTTCTAATGAACTTTCTATGCCATAAGGCAGGCTAAATTCCTAAAAAAAAAAAAAAAAAAAAAAAAAAAAAAAAAAAAAAAAAAAATTAGCAAAGGATTCAGTTACAAGCGGGTTCTTATTTATAACAAATAACAAAAAGCCTAATTCATATCAAAAGATCAAGATAATTAGTGCTCCTCTCTGTTTGCCTCAAGAGCAGCTTGGCTATAAAATTGAGGCTTTCTCCCTGTAAAACCCATCAAACTACCAAAAAACAGAAGGAACTCATCAGAAATATATGATTCTTACTATGTACCTGCCTCTGTGCTAAGCACTTTAAACCAATTGATGAGGGAAAGGAAAGGGAGAACCTTGTTTGTCGGCGCATAGATAGTAAAATAATTCCATGAGGCGCAGTGTCCCCTGTAAATGAATTTACAGGCCCGAAAACCTAGATTAATAAATAAAAGGTTTATTGTAGGAATTTGGAATTAAAGTTCAGTTAGAAAGATGCCAGGGCCAAAGATGGCTGCTGGGCAGATAGGAACCTTTACATAGCCAGAAGGATACTATGTGTTGGGCCTGCAAGGGGAGAGCTCCAACTTGGCTCTTTTATTCCTAGAAGGGGATTATGGGCAATACCCCCAAGTTCTTGGCGGGCTTTTCAGATAGCTCAGATCTGGTGGGGGCTGGGGGAAGCTGAGCTGATAGTGGGGGCTGGGCCCAGATATTCAAAAGTGTGGTTTTGACCAGGATTTGTGAATCAAGGTCAGCCATGGGGGTGGGCAGTCAGATTCCTCAGAGAGGAATCTTAAAGGGATCTCAACCTCCATCATTTCCCCCCTTAAACAGATGACAATTAAATTCATTTAAGAAAAAAATTTGGGGCAGTGTCCTTCATTTAAGGCAAGGTTGAAGATTTTTTCCAAAGATCTTCAGAGTAGTGGGGTCCCCTCATCTTGTTCCTCCCTCAAATCGTCACCTCCAGATGCATGTGGGAAAAGGAGCATCAATCTCCTCTTAATTGCTTTGAGCTGACAAGGGTAGAGATTTGGGGTTTCATGCCAGGAGGTGAGGTGTGAGGTGTGGGGGATAGCATCAGGGCATCGAGGGGGTGTCCCGGTCAGTTGTCCCCAATCAGTTGTCTCCAGGCAGGCTGAAAGGCCAGCTGAGAATCCAAAGTATGAAGCCTAGAGGAAACAGATCTCAGGAACAAATTAAAAGTGGGGTGTCATCCAGGGTGGAGATGGTGGCATTTAGGAGAATAGGGCCTTTAGCAAGAAATGTATCAGGTCCCTTCTGTAGCTGCTTGTCTGATGGCCCATCTAATTATCAAAGAGAAATAGGAGAAAATGCTGAGAGAAAAGATTATTTGTAGCCTAGCTCTTTTACCCTTAATTTCCAGGAAAGCTAATTTCTCCTGGGGTTGGGATTAAAGAGTGTGGACTCAGAAGTAAGGGGAAGCAAGAGGCCTTGATATCTAGTAGATTTAATGAACCACTGCTCTTTTGTAAGGCAGGGTCTAGGGATGGGTATGTATCCCCAATTGTCAGGGCTGCAGATCAAGATAAGAATACAGTTTGAGGTCTTGGAAATCTTGGAAAAACTGTGCTGTTTTTCTTGAAGAGAGTTGGTTATTCAATAAGCAAAGATCCTGAATCTTTTCCTTCCTAGTTTCCCCACTCTTTATGGGGGAGGGTGACAGGAGTCAGAGAGTGTGGGTGGTTTGTGTTACCTCATGAACAGTAAATCAGGAAGACTGAAATAGAGGCAATAGCAATATTGGAGTAGGTCTCTAGAGAGATGACATAATCAGTGGAGACAGCATCTTAATAAGAGATTCCCATATCTTGGGATGGGAGAGACATTCTGCTATTCTGAAACATAAGATCTTATCAAATATTCTGATAAAGAGGCAGAGGGAGGTTTTGCAGAACTAAGAGGCAGGGAAACTGAGGCAGGACTGAATCAGGATAATTAGGGAAACTGAGTCAGGACAATAATAAACCAGAATAAAACTAGAAAATGCAAGGACTTGTGGCAAGGACCAGTTTCTCCCTGATAACTCCAGAATTATTAGCATAGAACACCACTTCTTATTCAGAGAGACACAAGTCTCCCTGTTCGAATCTCTGCAATTGGGGGGGCATCTCAGCCAGAGATGGACAGTCTTTAGGTCTGTGGTCATTTGTGCATTTAACTCAGCCTCTGCTGTGTAGCAGTGGTCAAGGCAGTCCTGCTGCCCTAAGAGGGCTCCCCAAGAGGAAAAATGGGATCTGGAGTAGCTCCATCTGTTCTCTCTCAATAGAATAAGAGCAAATTATGCAATTAGACCTAGATAGGCCACTTCAAATCATTAGAGTCCTGATATCGAAATGCTGAAATAATATTAAGGAACTGGGGTAACAGGAGTGGATAAACAGATCGGAGAGGCTGCCAGTCCCAGGACAGGTGTCTGATTTTTGGTTATTTCTAAAGAATAATCCCAAAGACTAAATAAGGAATTTCAAAGTTAAAACATAACTTGGCAAATCATAGTTTAGCAAAATTTAAGAAAAGAGTAAAATAGTTTCCAATTCAGCCTGAACTTATTGAAATAAGACGTCACTTTCTCCCAATTTCTTGACCAGCTGAAATCTCAGTTTCCTTCCTCCCCTATTTACAGAAATTATCAGATCATGCATAATAGACTAGTAAATTTCCTGAAACAGCAATAGTTACAGTTTTATGCAGCAATAGTTAAACAGGTTTATACAACAATAGTTAAAGTTTTTCTCATACAGAGCAATAATCAGTTTTAGCAAGTCCCCCAGTTTTAACGAGTCTTTAAAAAATAGATTGATTAATTTGAAATCGGGCCTATCTCAGAACCTGCTCTTTGGAAGGTGGGTATGGAAAAATCCCATGTGGTCCCTCCCTACTCTGTTAGAAGAGGCAGGGGGAGGGGAAGGCAGCTAGCATTTACCTCAGGCTGAGGTACTTGATGTAGAGAATTGCGGTTGAGTAGAAGACAAAAGATCCAATCCCACCCATCCCTTTAGTGAGTAGGGTGTGGGGTCATTAGGTGCATTTAGAAAAGTCAGACCCTAATTGGAAATAAGGGACTCCTGAAAAGAAAGTTGGGAGTTGGGTGAGTAGAGAGAGAGATTGGAATTCTATATAGAATTCAGGTGTTAATTTAGCCATTCTCTAAAAGGCAGCTTGAGGGAGAATCTATTCTTATTTTATATCCCTGGACTTCTGTGGATTGAAATGCCATAGAAGTTGAGGCAAGAGACATACAGTTTAAGGAAACTGAAGCAGTAAAAGAGAATTGTCAGAACAGAGAAAGATTCTAGAGAGGCGCCAAATTAAAAGTAGTTAAGGAGTGTTGTTTTAAATAGTTTCAATCTCTCTTTTTAATTCATTTCTGTCTGTCTGCAGTCAGTATGGGGGGAAAAAAAGGAGAAATCAAAAGAAACTATTCTCACTCTCTTAACAATTAATTTGCCTGGATTCATAATTTTGTTCCCCAGCCAAAATTACAAAGATCTTCTTTCTGAAGTTTTAGGCTGGCCGGGACTAGAATTAAAAAGGACATCTTTTAATTGTTGGCATATGGGGCATAAAATGCAAATCGAGAAAAATAGGACAGTGAGCTAGGAGCTACTGAGACAGAAAAAGGCTTGAGCAGTTTAAATTCTCTGTCTAGGCTTTAGAGAGCAGATAAGTATGCCCTGAGGCTTAGAAAATCCTATATCCAGCCTAGAGAGTATGTTCTAATGCAGGATGACTAAATTAGGAAACTGAGTCTCATTTTAAAATGTATGGGACAAGCTAGTTCTCTGAGAGGGCTGAAAGACTTGGCTCCTTTAAGGGCCAGGTAAAAGCTATGGGAGGGGCATTCAGAGTTGCAGCAGAGAACCTTTTTAAAAGTGAATGGGAGACTTTTCTAGAGATCTTAAAGAGTCCCCAAATCTCCCCACTGTACCCCAAGAAGGGGACAGGATGGGAGCATTTGAATGGTAGGTTGCCAAGCCAAATAGGAGAGGTTGGAAAAGAGAGAGGATGGGGGAAGGGTGAGATGTTATCTTACCCAGTGCTTCTCCGGTGGCGAAGGTGAAGGCTCACATGGTCGGTAGAGACACATCTCCAAGTTCACCCCGATCCATTGACCATCTCCTCGTGGCTACAGCCTGACACTACAGTGGAGTGCAAGAGGGGTTCAAACATAGATTTCTCCCCTAGAAGAGATCAAGGAGACTGCTGGCCTGGGACCTGAGAGAGTTGGGGTCCTTAGAATGGCCATGTGGTGAGGGGAGGGGTGAAGAAGAGACACTTTCTCCTGAGTGTTGGAGTCCCGGCCTGAGGGCAGGCTTTTCTGGCAAGATAAAGGGATTAGAAATGCCTTGGAAAAGAAGGTCTTTTGTCTCTAGAAGCTGCCTTTAGAGACAGAGTAAGACAAAAAGAGGACTTTTTTTGCCTGAAAAGCAAGTGGTCTCCACCTGAGACTTTTGCTTGCAGCCCAAACCTGATCCAGGTGCCCAATGTTTTACAGATAGAGTGAGACAAGGATAGGAACACAGATATTCTTCCCAGAAGCTGCTTGAACTGCTAAGCATGAAGATTGGTTCTGAGAGATCTGAAAAGGTTAAGATTAGTTTTCTGGGTAACAATTTTCAGGGTCCTTGTACGCGCCACCAAATGATGAGGGAAAGGAAAGGGGGAACCCCATTTGTCGGAGCATAGATAGTAAGATAATCCCATGAGGCGCAGTGTCCCCTGTAAATGAATTTACAGGCCCGAAAACCTAGATTAATAAATATAAGTTTTATTGTAGGAATTTGGAAGTAAAGTTCAGGTAGAAAGCCGCTAGGGCCAGAGGTGGCTGCTGGGCGGACAGGAACCCTTACATGGCCAGAAGGATACCATGTGTTGGGGGGAGGGCTCCTGCAAGGAGAGAGCTCCAGCTTGGCTCTTTTATACCTAGAAGGGGATTGTGGGCAGTTCCCCCAAGTTCTTGGCAGGCTTTTCAGAAAGCTCAGATCTGGTGGGGGTTGGGGGAAGCTGAGCTGATAGTGGGGGCTGGGCCCAGATATTCAAAAGGGTGCTTTTGACCAGGATTTGTGAATCAAAGTTAGCCATGGGGGTTGGGCAGTCAGAGAGGAATCTTAAAAGGACCTCAACCCCCATCACTATAATCTTGTTTGAGCCTTACAACAATCCTGGGAGATAAGGCCATTATTATCCCCTTATTTCAGATGAGGAAACTGAGTTAAGTAGCAATTAAATGAATTCCTGAATTGTTTCAAACAAATGGGATAGAATTTAAACTCTTTTTGCTGACTCTAGTAGTTCCATTCATCTATCTATTATGTTACCTAACTGTCTGCTATTCCTTGGATGTTATTCATAATGGAAAGGAATGGCAAACAGTAGATCAATATTTTGACTGCAACATACAGATAATTTCTTATTCATCAAAGTTATAAATTGTTTGTACATAGCTATTCACATTTTGTCTACTCCATCTAACCTCTAGCAAAGACTATCTTTTGACTTATTTTATGATCCAATTCCTGAGACACAATAGATGCTTAATACATGATTTTTGTCTGATAGACTATTTGAGGATTACCTAGGGTACTCCAAAGCTAAAATACTTTCCCAAGGTCACATTGCCCCTGACAGATATTGACCACTATTTTTCTAAACCCATCCACAAAGCTTAGGAATCATTTTCTGAACTAAATCCTATCCCTCCCCTAAATCCCTTTTAACTTGGTAATATCTGTATCACAATCCAAATTTCCCAGGTCAGGAACTTGAGATTCATAATACTCAAATGATTTGCCCAGGATCACACAATGATAAATGACAGTTTTTTGTTGTTGTTGTTTTGTTTTTGTTTTTTGTTTTTTTTTTGCTTCCAAATCTGGGCTGTTTCTACACCATGTTGAGAAGTTGTGGGAGACCTTAATGATGTTTAGAATCTTTTAAAAAAGTAGTTGTATTAGTTAGAGAATATATGCACTAAAATAATGCTGAATGAGGTTTCAATTTTATGTAATTGGTATGTAACAAAAAATCTTCAACTTCATTTTTAATATTTGGGGATGTAGCAACACATTCAGTTTTATAAATACATTTACTGGGATTTAAGTGCAAGTTATAATTGCTTATCTACATTTTTTTAAATGAAAATGATTTTTCTACTTAAAAATTTCATTAGATTTCACATTTCTCAGTGTCATTCCTTAGATTTTGAGTTATGGCTACAATAACTTTTTGTTATGACAAAAGACTGTAGAACTTCCTTAAAGAAAGAAGACAGAAGCACATTCCCATGCAAGAACAGAAAAGCCCTTGGGGGTCATCGAGTCAAATTGGTACACCATTTAGGATACAGTCTTCCCAATTCCCATGATATTCATCTACTACATTCTTGAATAACACTTGCAACAGAAGCTCATTCTGCTATGGCACGTCTCTTGTAGTCTGGCTGAGAAAATTTTTTAGTTGTTGGCTGACAGTATTTGACTATAATTTTTTTTTGGTCTCAGATATTTTCTGAGTCTACATATTTTCCTATTAGTGCCTCATGCATACCTCCAGAGCCAAGATCCCCATTCAGCAAACAAAAGAGCTATTAATTTTTTTTTTTCTCACAGCTGCCTGATGAATTTAACTGGGCCAGAAAGTGGCCCACTCAGAATTTATGTATGATTCTGGCTTTTTCAATACTTTTCTGATTTAATTTAAAACTATATACTCTTGGATAAAGAGAAAAACATTCCTTGAAAAAAGTTAGGTAATCATTTAATTATTTGCTTGTTTGACTTTCCAATTCTCTATACTTCAAGCTTAAGTAACTATGGAACACATTCATTGTAAGACCGCAGAAACTTTCTTTTTAAAGATGATTGAATCCCACATTTGAAGAATTCTCATTAGTTAACTTTGGACACTGTATACAGAATTTAAAATGTTATTAATAAGATTCAAGAAGTGCTCACATTTAAAAATGTAGTTAGGGAGTCGAATAATACAACATGCTTCCTGTATCCTGTGACTCATCATCTCTAGTTTCCTAGTAGCCCAAGGTTCAACTCTGTGAAGCCCCTTTGAGTTTCTCAAGTTTCCTGGGAGTTTTATTTACTACAGATTCCCTTAAGGGGGAAGAACATAGGTGTTTCCTTGACTATACCCCATCCTTCAACCTAAATAACCTACTTTTAAACACTCTAAAAGGAATTTACTATAAAGCACTACAAGGAAATTTACAATTAAGCTGCAAAAAGAGAGGAGCAAAAGTGGGTGGGAAATTTAGTAGCTCATTGACAGCTTAAGACAATGCATGGTTGAGAAAGGTTATTACAGTATAAATGTTGGCCTCAATACCAATTATAGGACATGTTGTACTGTTCTCCCTGGACCTGTCCCTGGGTGGAGCTGGGGTTAGTACTTCATATGCTGCCACTGAGTGGGTGCCACTGGACTGATTGATGATGTGATGGCTTTCCAAAAAGATTCATCAATATTTTAATTATATAACTAATTATCCCCAGCAATGCCAATATCAAATATATAGTTTTAAGTTATTTTTAAATATTCAGCATTTATAGGATGCTATCAGGTCATTTTAATTTGTATTTTTCAGGTTAGTAGAGAGCTTTAAAAATGCATTTAAGTTAGACATTCTTAACCTTTTTTTTTATTATTTGGTATTATGGATCTTTTTTGCAGTCTAAAAGGACTTACAGATATCTTCTAAAAAGATGTTTTTACATTGCATTAAATAATATGCACAATATTACAAAGGAGATAAATTTGATTGTTAAATAGTTATCAAAACGTTCAAGGATCATAAATTAATAAACTTTTTTAAGTGAGTGTTGACAAGTTCTATTTCTCTCATTCCTCTTCATAACTTTTGACCATTTGAAATTAACCTTATCCTTAGAAATTTGTGCCAGTATCTTATAGATTATGCATGTCACATTTTTAGATGTATTCACAGATCTTTAGAAAGCCCTATCATAATTTCTTGTGGTACAAAACTAAACCTGGGTTCTCAAAGCCATGTTAAAGAAGATTAAGTCCTGGAAACTTTACTGTGCTAGAACTTTGAATAGAATCACTGCACTAGAACAAGCCTATTATCCAAGGACCAAAAAATAAAGTAAAATAAAATAAAAACATAACTTCATTGCCAGTAGGTTATGGTGGAGAAATTTTTGAGCTATTTATATATGTTTAAGTAATTAAAGCTATTGTAAATATAGAATCCTTATTTGATGACATTGAAGTAACATACTTTTTAAAATACTAAATCCCATAAATAATAACATTCTTGTGATAAATAAAATCAGGAGAGAAATGGAAATTCCTGGAAAGGGAGTGAAAGGAATTGGTTCCATTATATTCCAAAAAAGCAAAGACATATCATATAATAGACCCTAGTTTCTAAAATTACAGTTCATAACCTCATATGGTATCTTATAACTAAATGTAGGGGTTGTGAAATTATGACTTATTATCAGTAAATGTTTGATTTGTAAACCGATTTTATATACCTACTTACCAGGGGTCATACAA
Source organism: Sminthopsis crassicaudata (assembly GCF_048593235.1). Classification (NCBI taxonomy): domain Eukaryota; kingdom Metazoa; phylum Chordata; class Mammalia; order Dasyuromorphia; family Dasyuridae; genus Sminthopsis; species Sminthopsis crassicaudata. The sequence goes on from NC_133619.1 coordinate 420,821,463, forward strand.
AATTTCTTAAGTAAAAAGGTATCCCGAGTGGAAAAAAATTTAATAAGTTCTGCCATAAACCACTGTTCATCTCATTTTGTGAGGCTAATGATGAGCATAAGCCAATTCATATCATAATTAAGATAATGGCATATCCTGATATTTATTAGAGAGGATGAAGGGCAAGGGTATATATTCAAAGAACTTGAAAAAATCCTCCCAATTGCAGAAATACTAATACTTGGTGATTCCAAAGTAAGGCTAGGCACTAAAGAAGATGGTGAAAAGTATGGTGGAATGTATGATTGCAAAAGCAAGAGTCTGCCCTCTAGCATGATGTTTTCAGCCATGTTGTCATGTCAATGAGAACAAATATGAAATTACTGATGGTAAATTCTTCAATTTGAAAAGGCTACAAGACAAAACCAAAGTGAAGAGAGTGGGTAGAATTTTTTTTTGTTTGTTTCCAGATTATGTTTGCAGAATGCAGCTCTAAAGCTGAGATGCAGCAAAGGATGGATTGATTCTCTGCTGTTTGTGCTAATTTTGGCATAACAATTAATATCAAGAAAACACATGTGTTCCATCACCCTGCACCACATCATCCATATGTGGAACTAGCAGTAACAGCAAATGCTGAAGTTTGAATGCTGTGGATAATATCTCTTACCTTGACGATACTTTCCAGGTATGTCCACATTGATAATGAAATTCACACACATACACACATTGCCAGAGCTAGTTCAGTGTTTGGGAGTTTCAAAGGACAGGTGGGAGAAGAGAGGTATTGGACTCATTACCAAACTGAAGGATTATAGGGCAGTTGTGCTGACCTCATTTGTATTCCTGTGAAATCTAGTATACCAGTGCTATGGCAGAAATCTGAATTGCTTTCATTTGAATTGTCTTAAGAAGCCTCTGAAGATCACCTGACAGAATAAGACACTGGACACTGAGGTCCTTTCTTGAACTAAATTGCCAAGCATTTCAACTCTACTGCAGAGAACACAACTCCCTTGGACTGGCCACATTGGGTGAATATCAAATGTATGCTTGCCAAAAAGATTATTTTGTGGAGAACCCAGAGAGGGCAAGCGCTCACAAGGTGGTCAATAGTGGTCAGAGTTGGTCAAGGTGGTCAAAGTGAGAAAAGGATACTCTTAGGGCCTCACTGAAGAACTTTAAAATTCATTGTATGATCTGGGAGACATTGGCACAGGACTGCCCAGCATGACATGCCTTCGTCAGAGAAGATGCTGTGTATTATAAGCAAAGCAAAATTGAATTAGCTCAAAAGAACTGAGAGATGTGCAAAGTTAAAGACCACTCAAAATATTCATAGGGATTATTTGTGTCCAACCTATGATAGATCATTCTGAGTTATACTGGTCTGATCAGCCACAGTTGAACATACTATAACTCAAATCTCACATAGTAATGCCATTTTGGTCCACTCATAGGATAAAGGACAACCACCACCAAGTGAAAACAATATTCTAATCCACTATGGTTGGATAAATGCAAATTAAAATCAGCTAATAGCACAAAAAATGAAAATGACAAATGATGAAGAGCATATGGGGAAATGAGACATTAATGCATTGTTGGTGGAGTTATGAACTGATTCAAACATTCTGTAGAGTAATTTGGAAATATTCTTACTCTTTGACCTAGCAATACCATTACTAGGCCTGTTTAAAAAATAGATTAAAAAGAAAAGAAAAGAAAAATGACCTCTATGTAAAAAAAATATTTATATAATTAACACTTTTCTGGGGACAAAAATTGGACGTTTATATTCTTCAGTGGGGAAATGATTGATCAACTTGCTTTTTGTAACTTTGATGAAATACTATTGTGTTACAAGAAATAATGAACAGGATGCTCTCAGAAGAACCTGGAAAAATAAATAACATGGAAGAAATAAAATACCATGTAAAAATTATAAACAAAGATTCAACTTCAGTGATTAACCCTTAATGATTATGATAAAAAGAAACAGAAGAAAAATATAATCACCAATGTTTGTCATAGAAATATCTTGTGTAAGGTCAGTTGTTGGCGCCATCATCTAAGTTTACGTGTTTGCAGACTACTCATGATTCCATTTTCATTTATTTTCTGCTATTATAATTACTATATTCCCAGTGATCAGAAGATGAGTCATTTAGGTTTAGGAAGGATAATAATAACTGCAGATAGCATAACATATTTGGGAGATAACCTGCCATGACACATCCAAGAATTATATGAACATAATTTAAAATATGTTTCATACCAATAAATACAGATTTTAAAATTGCAGAAATATTTATGGCTCATGGTTAGATTGAATCAATATAATAAAAATGAGCACCCTACTTAAATTAATATATATATATATATGTGTGTGTGTGTGTGTGTGTGTGTGTGACAAACTAATCAAATATCCAAGAGTTATTATATAGCAATAGAAAAAGTGACAATAAATTTCATTTGGAAGAACAAAAAGTCAAGTTAGTCAAGAGAATCAATTAATAAAATATGAATACAGGTAGCCCAACACTATCAGATTTCAGATTATGTAAGAAATCAGCAATCATCAAAACAGTCTAGTACTAGATAAGAAAAAGAGTGATTGGTTAGTGGGAGTGATTATACAACATAGAAAGGTAAAATAGTGCTTGATAAACTTAAATATCTAAGCTTTAAGGGAAAGAACTCACAACTAGGGAAAAAAAAAAAAAGAAAACTATGTGCAATACATTGGCCATAGACTAACACTTTATATCATATACTAAGATAGTTTCCATAATGAGTATAGGCATGCCCCTGAAATATTATGGGTACAGTTCTGGAATACCACAATAAAGTTAATCTTACAATAAAATGAGTTACAAATTTTGTTTTGTTTTCCCAGTGCATATAACATTTGTCTTTGTACTATGCAATATGTCTATTAATTGTACAGCATTATATCTTAAAAATGCATATACCTTAATTTAAAATATTTTATATATTTTATCTTATTCCTTAAAAACTCTAACCATCATCTGAATCTTCAGCAGATCTCAATCTTTTTGGTGTTAGAAGGTCTTCAATGTTGATGGCTGTTGACTAATCAGGGAAGTGGTTGCTGAAGACTGAAGCAGCTGTGATGCTTTCTTAAAATAAGACAATGAAATTTTCTTCATTGATTGATTATTTCCATTATAGGACATTGTAGAGTAATTAACTATATTAATTTCTATATTGTTGAGTCCTAGGGAATAAAAAGGCCAAACAGAGGAAAAGAAATGACAAACTGGTTAGTAGAGCAATCAGAATACACCCAACATTTATTAATCTCATTGTCTTATATAGGCAAAATTTGTGGTAGCCCAAAACAATTACAATAATAACATCAAAGATCACAGATTACAAATCATTATAAATGATTTAATAATAGTGAAAAATTTTAAAATATTGCAAGATTTATCAAAATGTGATGCAGAAGCATGATGCAAGCATCTACTGTTGGAAAAATGGCACAAAAAGACTTGATTGATGCAGGATTGCCACATTCAGTTTGTAAAAAGCACAGTATCTACAAGACACAGTAAGGTAAATCATAATAAAATGAGGAGTGCTTACATAAAATTTAAACAAAAAAATTAATAAGAAAATCAGAGAAACATGGAAAAAAATAAAAATCAGATCTATGAATAAGAGAAGATTTCATAACCAAGGAGAAGGTAAAGAAACATGGGAGCTAAAATGGATAATTTTAATCATATAAAATTAAAATGTTTCCATGCAAATATAATTAATGCTACTAAAATTAGAAGAAAATCAAGAAACAGAAGAGAATTATTTTTACATCAATTTTCTTTGATAACGGTCTTATTTCTCAAATATGTAGGGAATTGATCTAAATTTACATGAGAAGTTATGAATAGACAGTTTTCAGAAGAAATCAAAAGTATCAATATTCACATACAATGCTCTAAATCACTAACAATTAGAGAAATACAAATTAAAACAACTCTGAAATATTACCTTACATTTAAATTTGGAGATTGTAGAAAATGATATTCATTTATTGTTGGTGGAACTATGAATTGGTTCAGCCATTCTGGAGAATAATTTTGGACTATGCCCAAAGGGCTATAAAACTGCTGTTTCTAGACCTATATTCTGAAGAGATCAAAGAAAAAACAAAGGGCCATGCTTGTACAAAAATATTTACAATAGCTGTGTGTGTGTGTGTGTGTGTGTGTGTGTGTGTGGTGGCAAAGAAATGGAAACTGAGGAGATACTCCTAAATTGAAAAATGGCTAAATAAATTGTGGTGTATAATTGTAAAATAATACTGTGCTACAAGAAATATTGGGGAGTGGGGATTTAGAGTTGCATGTGAAGAGCTATATCAACTAATGCAAAGTGAAGTAAACAGAGCCTCATTGTATACATTATTCATTGATGACTTGTAAAACTTCTTTTTCCTTTTTTTAAAATTAATTTTATAATTATAATTTTGCCAGTACATATGCATGGGTAATTTTTTACAATATTATCCCTTATATTCACTTCTATTCTGAATTTTTCCCTCCTTCCCTCCACTCCCTCCCCTAGATAACAAGCAGTCCCATACATGTTAAATGTGTTACAGTATATCCTAGGTACAATATATGTGTGCAGAAGCAAATTTCTTGTTTCACAGGAAGAATTGGATTCAGAAGGTAAAAATAACCTGGGAAGAAAGACAAAAGTACAAACAGTTTACACTAATTTCCCAGTGTTTCTTCTCTGGGTGTAGCTGATTCTGTCCATCATTGATCAACTGGAACTGAATTACCTCTTCTCTATGTTGAAGATATCCACTTCCATCAGAATATATCCTCATATAGTATTGTTGTTGAAGTGTGTAATGATCTCCTGGTTCTGCTCATTTCACTCAGCATCAGTTCATGTAAGTCTCTCCAAACCTCTCTGTATTCATCCTACTGGTCATTTCTTACAGAACAATAATATTCCATAACATTCATATACCAAAATCTATCCAACCATTCTCCAATTGATGGGCATCCATTCATTTTATAGTTTCTGCAGAAAAAGCATTTGATAAAATCCAACATCCATTCCTATTAAAAACGCTTGAAAGTATAGGAATAAATGGACTATTCCTTAAAATAATAAGGAGCATATATTTAAAACCTTCAGTAAATATCATATGTAATGGTGATAAACTAGAACCTTTCCCTGTAAGATCAGGAGTGAAACAAGGTTGCCCACTATCACCATTACTATTCAATATAGTACTAGAAACTCTAGCCTCGGCAATAAGAGCCGAGAAAGAGATTCAAGGAATTAGAGTAGGAAATGAGGAAATCAAATTATCACTTTTCACAGATGACATGATGGTATACTTAGAGAACCCCAAAGACTCTGCTAAAAAGCTATTAGAAATAATTCAGAATTTTAGCAAAGTTGCAGGATACAAAATAAATCCACATAAATCCTCAGCATTTTTATACATTACCAACACAATCCAACAGCAAGAGATACAAAGAGAAATTCCATTCAAAATAACAGTTGATAGTATAAAATATTTGGGAATATATCTACCAAAGGAGAGTCAGGAATTATATGAGCAAAATTACAAAACACTTGCCACAAAAATAAAGTCAGATTTAAATAATTGGAAAGACATTCAGTGCTCTTGGATAGGCTGAGCAAATATAATAAAGATAACAATACTCCCCAAACTAATCTATTTATTTAGTGCTATACCAATCAGACTCCCAAGAAACTATTTTAATGACCTAGAAAAAATAACAACAAAATTCATATGGAAGAATAAAAGGTCGAGAATTGCAAGGGAACTAATGAAAAAAAAGTCAGAGGAAGGTGGTCTAAGTGTACCTGATTTAAAGCTATATTATAAAGCAACAGTCACCAAAACCATTTGGTATTGGCTAAGAAATAGACTAGTTGATCAGTGGCATAGGTTAGGTTCACAGGGCAAGATAGTGAATAAAAATAGCAATCTAATCTTTGACAAACTCAAAGATCCCAAATTTTGGGATAAGAATTCACTATTTGACAAAAACTGCTGGGAAAACTGGAAATTAGTATGGCAGAAACTAGGCATGGACCCACATTTAACACCACATACTAAGATTAGATCAAAATGGGTCCAAGATTTAGGCATAAAGAACGAAATCATAAATAAATTGGAGGAACATGGGATGGTTTACCTCTCAGACTTGTGGAGGAGGAAGGAGTTTGTGTCCAAGGGAGAACTAGAGACCATTATTGATCACAAAATAGAACATTTTGATTACACCAAATTAAAACGTTTCTGCACAAACAAAACTAATGCAAACAAGATTAGAAGGGAAGTAACAAATTGGGAAAACATTTTTACAGTTAAAGGTTCTGATAAAGGCCTCATCTCCAAAATATACAGAGAATTGACTTTAATTTATAAGAAATCAAGCCATTCTCCAATTGATAAATGGTCAAAGGATATGAACAGACAATTTTCAGATGATGAAATTAAAACTATTTCCACTCATATGAAAGAGTATTCCAAATCACTATTGATCAGAGAAATGCAAATTAAGACAACTCTGAGGTATCATTACACACCTGTCAGATTGGCTAAGATGACAGGAACAAATAACAATGAATGTTGGAGGGGCTGTGGGAAAACTGGGACACTGATGCATTGTTGGTGGAGTTGTGAAAGAATCCAACCATTCTGGAGAGTAATCTGGAATTATGCCCAAAAAGTTATCAAAATGTGCATACCCTTTGACCCAGCCATACTACACTGGGCTTATATCCCAAGGAACTACTAAAGAAGGGAAAGGGACCTGTATGTGCCAAAATGTTTGTGGCAGCCCTTTTCATAGTGGCTAGAAGCTGGAAGATGAATGGATGTCCATCAATTGGAGAATGGTTGGGTAAACTATGGTATATGAATGTTATGGAATATTATTTTTCTATAAGAAATGACCAACAGGAGAAATACAGAGAGGCCTGGAGAGACTTACATCAACTGATGCTAAGTAAACGAGCAGAACCAGAAGATCATTATACACTTCAACAATGATACTGTACGAGGATGTATGCTGATGGAAGTGGATATCTTCAACATAGAGAAGAACTAATCCAATTCCAATTGATCAATGATGGACAGAATCAGCTACATCCAGAAAAGGAACACTGGGAAATGAGTGTAAACTGTTATTTTTACCTTCTGAATCCAATTCTTCCTGTGCAACAAAAATTTCGGTTCTACACACATATATTGTATCTAGAATATACTGTAATATATTTAACATGTATAAGACTGCCTGTCATCTGGGGGAGGGGGTTGGGGGAGGAAGGGAAAAAATCTGAATAGAAGTAAGTGCAAGGGATAATGTTGTAAAAAATTACCCATGCATATGTACTGTCAAAAAAAAGTTATAATTATAAAATAAAATAAAAATTAAATTATAAAAAAAAAAAATAAAAAACAATACAATGATCCAAGACAATTACAAAAGACTCTAGATGGAAAATGCTGTCCACATACATAGAGAGAACTACAGTCTGAAGAGAGATCAAAGCAGACTATTTTGACTTTTTTGTTGTTGTTTTTTTTTTTCTTCATGGCTTTTCCCTTGTTTCTGATTCTTCTTTTACAACATGGCTATATGGAAAGTGTTTATCCTGGTTGTACCTGCATAATCAATCAACATGGTGTTTGGTGCTTTGGGCAAGGGAGATGGAGAGGGAGGAAGAAAAACATTTTGGAACTCAAAATCTTATAATGATAACAGTTGAAAAATATTAATATGAAATCATAAAAAAATATTAGATGAAAAAAAAGGAATGATTGCACTAATAATAATTAAAAACTGAGTAATCCAAGAGCAAAAAAAAAATTTATAGTTTCTAGTCACTAAAAAAGGGTTGCCACAAACATTTCGGCACATACAGGTCCCTTTTCCTTCTTTAGCATTTCTTTGGGATATAAGCCCAGTAATAACACTCTTGAATCACAGTTTGATAACTTTTTGAGCATAATTCCAAATTGCTCTCCAGAATGGTTGGATTCTTTCACAACTCCACCAACAATGTATCAGTGTCTCAGTTTTCCCACAGCTCCTCCAACATTCATCATTATTTTTTCCTGTCATCTTTGCTAATCTGACAGGTGTGTAGTGGTATCTCAGAATTGTCTTAATTTGCATTTCTCTGATCAATAGTGATTTGGAACACTTTCATATGAATGGAAATAGTTTCAAGTTCATCATCTGAAAATTGTCTGTTCAGATCCTTTGACCATTTATCAATTGGAGAATGGCTTGATTTCTTATAAATTAAAGTCAATTCTCTGTATATTTTGGAGATGAGGGGAAGGTTGAGGTCCCCACTAGAATAGTTTTGCTGTCTATTTCTTCCTATAACTGGCTTAAAATCTTCTCTAGAAATTTGCCTCTCTATCATTTAGTGCATATACATTTAGTATCATTATTAATTCACTATTTATTTTATTAAGATGTACTTTCCCTCCTTATCTCTTTTAATACTATCCATTTTTACTTTTGCTTTATTTGAGACAAGAATTTCTATCCCTGCTTTTTTTTTCTCCTGAAGCATGATAAATTCTGTTTTAATACCTTTCCTTTGTATGTGTCTTTCTGTGTCAAGTGTGTCTCTTGTAAACAACATATTGTAAGATTTTAATTTTTAATCAACTCTGCTATTTGATTCCATTTTGTGGGAGAGTTCATCCTCTTCACATTAACAGCCATGAATACTAGCTCTGTATTTCTCTCCATTCTATTTTGTCTCCTTTATATACTTGTGTGCTCTCTTTCCACCCTGTCCTTAGTTGTATGGTTTCTTACCCACCCCACTCATCATCTTATCTCCTACCCCACTACTCCCTTCTCTTACTAGTGTTTTCCACCCACCCCACCAACTACCTTATCTCCTATTATGCCTCCTCCCTTCTTTTAATTGTTTCTTTTTAAAATCCATTCAACTCACTACTTTATCTTCTATCAGCCCTTCCTCCCTTCTCCTACCCTTTTCCTTAGTGTTTTGGCCATCCCTTCTATCCTATCCCTCCCTTTTCTTTTCCTCTTTCTCTTTCTACTTCTTTTTTTTTTAATTTTTTATTATATATATATTTTTTATAATATTATCCTTGTATTCATTTTTCCAAATTATCCCCCCCTCCTTCTATTCCCTCCCCCCGATGACAGGCAATCCCATACATTTTACATGTGTTACAATATAGTCTAGGTACAATACATGTGTGTGCATATCATTTTCTTGTTGCACAATAAACATTAGAATCCGAAGGTACATGCAACCTGGGCAGACAGATATTAGTGCTAACAATTTACATTCACTTCCCAGTGTTTCTTCTCTGAGTGTAGCTACCTCTGTCCATCATTGATCAACTGGAAGTGAGTTGGATCTTCTTTATGTTGAAGATTTCCACTTCCATCAGAATACATCCTCATACAGTATTGTTGTTGAAGTGTACAGTGATCTTCTGGTTCTGCTCATTTCACTTAGCATCAGTTGATTTAAGTCTCTCCAGGCCTCTCTGTATTCCTCCTGCTGGTCATTTCTTACAGAGCAATAATATTCCATAACCTTCATATAACACAATTTACCCAACCATTCTCCAACTGATGGACATCCATTCATCTTCCAGTTTCTAGCTACAACAAAAAGAGCTGCCACAAACATTTTGGCACATATATGTCTCTTTCCGCTCTTTAGTATTTCTTTGGGATATAATCCCAGTAGTAGCACTGCTGGGTCAAAGGGTATGCACAGTTTGATAACTTTTTGGGCATAATTCCAGATTGCTCTCCAGAATGGCTGGATTCTTTTGCAACTCCAACAGCAATGTATTAGTGTCACAGTTTCCCCACATCCCCTCCAACATTCATCATTATTTGTTCCTGTCATCTTAGCCAATCTGACAGGTGTGTAGTGGTATCTCAGAGTGGTCTTAATTTGCATTTCTCTGATCAGTAGTGATTTGGAACACTCTTTCATATGAGTGGAAATAGTTTCAATTTCATCATCTGAGAATTGTCTGTTCATATCCCATGACCATTTATCAATTGGAGAATGGTTCGGTTTCTTATAAATTAGGGTCAGTTCTCTATATATTTTGGAAATGAGACCTTTGTCAGAACCTTTGTTTTTAAAAATATTTTACCAATTTGTTACTTCCCTTCTAATCTTGTTTGCATTAGTATTATTTGTACAGAAACTTTTTAGTTTGATGTAATCAAAATCTTCTATTTTGTGATCAATAATGATCTCTAGTTCTCCTCTGGTCATAAATTCCTTCCTCCTCCACAAGTCTGAGAGGTAGATTATCCTCTGTTCCTCTAATCTATTTATTATCTCCCTCTTTATGCCTAAATCATGGATCCATTTTGATCTTATCTTGGTATATGGTGTTAAGTGTGGATCTATATCTAATTTCTGCCATACTAATTTCCAGTTTTCTCAACAGTTTTTTCCGAATAATAAATTTTTATCCCTAATGTTGGGATCTTTGGGTTTGTCAAAGATTAGGTTGCTATATATGTATCCTTTTTTGTCCTTTGTATCTAATCTGTTCCACTGATCTACCGGTCTGTTTCTTAGCCAATACCAAATGGTTTTGGTGACTGCTGCTATATAATATAGCTTTAGATCAGGTACACTTAGACCACCTTCCTCTGAGTTTTTTTTCATTAGTTCCCTTGCAATTCTCGACCTTTTATTCTTCCATATGAATTTTGTTGTTATTTTTTCTAGGTCATTGAAATAGTTTCTTGGGAGTCTGATTGGTATAGCACTAAATAAATAGATTAGTTTGGGGAGTATTGTCATCTTTATTATATTCGCTCGGCCTATCCAAGAGCACTGAATGTCTTTCCAATTATTTAAATCTGACTTTATTTTTGTGGCAAGTGTTTTGTAATTTTTCTCATATAATTCCTGACTTTTCTTTGGTAGATGGATTCCCAAATACTTTATACTCTCAACATTTGTTTGGAATGGAATTTCTCTTTGTATCTCTTGCTGTTGCATTTTGTTAGTGATATATAAAAATGCCGAGGATTTATGTGGATTTATTTTGTATCCTGCCACTTTGCTGAAATTTTGAATTATTTCTAGTAGCTTTTTAGCAGAGTCTTTGGGGTTCTCTAAGTAAACCATCATGTCATCTGCAAAAAGTGATAGTTTAATTTCCTCATTTCCTACTCTAATTCCTTGAATCTCTTTCTCAGCTCTTATTGCCGAGGCTAGTGTTTCTAGTACTATATTGAATAGTAATGGTGATAGTGGGCAACCTTGTTTCACTCCTGATCTTACTGGGAAAGGTTGCAGTTTATTTCTATTGCATATTATGCTTACTGACGGTCTTAAATATATGCTCCTGATTATTCTAAGGAATAGTCCATTTATTCCTATACTCTCAAGAGTTTTTAGTAGGAATGGATGTTGGATTTTGTCAAATGCTTTTTCTGCATCTATTGAGATGATCATATAGTTCTTATTAATTTGATTATTAATATGGTCAATTATATTAATAGTTTTCTGTTAGGATTACTGGGTGAGAACTCAGGTTTTCTGGATGGTTACAAGGTGAGAACTCAGGTTGACTTGATAGAGGGGGCAAGCTCATTGGCTGGGGTGGTTCTTCCCAGAAGCCCTTGCATTATCCCACGCCCATTCTCTGGGAGAATAAAAGAGAGGACTCTCAGAGAAAGAAGAAGACTCTCTACATTACATCAGGCCTGACGGGGCTCTCTGCAGGAAGGGAAGTCACTTCTTTGGACAAGAGTTAACAGCAACTGCCTGGAGACAACGGTTCGTTACAGGAAGAAGAATCTGTCTGAGAGATTTGAGTAGACACAGCAGATCTCTTCCCAGAGAGCGATCCAGCAGCTTCTGGAGACGACAGCTCGCTACAATTGGCGCCCAACGTGGGGTATTTTCAATCACAGGATATGCATGTATAAAATCACTTATATCCTGTCCTTCTCTCTTAGCTTTAAAAAATGTTATTCTAAAGGAAGAGATGAAGGAGCAAAATGGGGAAGTGTCAACTAAACTAGGTGAAAAGGATGAATCAGATAACAATGAAGTTAAGTACAATTCTGAGCAACAGCAACAGGAGCACCTCCCATCTCCTCCCTCAATTAACCCTTCAGGGGTGGAGCAAGAAGGAGGAGAGGAAGAGGCAGAAACACAAACAGAATTGCCTGTGAAGCAGCCTAAGCCTATGACAAGATTAGAAAAAGCATTGGTTAAAGCTAAGAGAGAAGGACAGGATATAAGTGATTTTATACATGCATATCCTGTGATTGAAAATACTGACTCTGTAGGTAAAAAAAGGAGAAGATATGCACCTTTAGATTTGAATAAAATTAAGGATTTGAAAAAAGGTTGTACCCTTTATGGGGCTACATCAGCTTATGTCAAAATGTTACTAGATGGTTTGTCTTATGAAGTCTTAACCCCAAATGATTGGAAATCCATAGCAAGGATATGCCTGGAACCTGGAGAAAATTTATTATGGCTTTCGGAATTTCATGAATTATGTAAAATTCAAGTCAGATGCAATTTGGAAATAGGAGTTAACACACAATTCACTTTTGAGCACTTAGCTGGTGAAGGTCAGTATGGAGAGAATTCGGAACAGATTAATTATACCATGACAATATATGAACAAATTGCTAAGGCTGCAATAAAAGCTTGGGGTGTCCTTCCTGGACAGAAAGATCGTGGAGAGGCTTTCACTAAAATACAGCAAGGTCCCAATGAACCTTTTGCAGATTTTGTGGGACGTTTGCAAACTGCTGTCAAAAGAACTATTGGAGAAAATGCAGCTACAGAAATAATGACCAGACATCTGGCTAAGGAAAATGCCAACGAGATTTGCAAAAGAATTATATGGGGATTAGACAAAGATGCTCCTTTAGAGGAGATCATAAGACGCTGTGCTACAGTGGGAACAAATGCTTTTTACACCCGGACAATGATGAATGTGGAAAGACAGGGTCCCTCCTGGCAAGGGCCTTCTAGAGAAACTCGGCGATGTTTTCAATGTGGAAAAATTGGACATCTAAGAGCTCAGTGTAGGTATGGAGATACAGTGAGAAGACAGGGTGAGAGAAGACCTAAAACCCCATGTCCAAAATGCAACAGAGGACTCCATTGGGCATCAGAGTGTAGAATAATTCAGGGAAATGGGATGAGGGGCCCAGGTCCAGAGCCCCAGGCAAAAAAGACTTGGGGCATGATGGCAGCTGATGTTGCACCCAAAGAACCTTTAGAAGGCCAGGACTCTGATTTAATCAATCAGCAGAGAAGCAATCACATGGCAGAAAGGGATTACCCAATCAGTCAACCAAAAGGCAATCAGATTGCAAAAATGGATTACACTTGGGGAGAATACAGGCCTTTTAAACCAACAGGGCTGTGTCCAGTGCAAACAACTCCAATGTAATTGTCAGATGATGAGAAGAGATTTAGAAAGTGGTAAATAGAAGGAAATTAGATAGGTTAACTGCCTGGGAGAGAGGGTTTGCTTGTATTTCTTCAGCAGGAGAAGGAATCAGATGGGTGCCAACGAGTCATATTCGCCTTGTCCATCAGAGAGAGACAGAAAAAGAGAAAGATCTCAAAATAAAGGAGAAGATCTAAGAAACATCTGACACTGAAAGAGCATGGATAATAAGAAGACTGTTAAAGAACTTTAAAAACCAGCAGGAATCATTGGACTTCCTCACACAAGATGAGACTAATGGACAATGGACTTATGGACATTTATAAATTTTCAATTTATGATTATGTTATATACTTCTAGCATGTGTTACGTTACTATGTTACTATGTGCTTATGTAATTTATGTAATTATCTGTAATACTTCCCATATTGATGGATTTATGTTTCAAGGTCATTTATGTAATTATCTGTAATACTTCCCATATTGATGGATTTATGTTTCAAGGTCATGACTGTCCTATGTTCTAAATCAAAAGAAAGGGGGAGATGTTAGGATTACTGGGTGAGAACTCAGGTTTTCTGGACGGTTACAAGGTGAGAACTCAGGTTGACTTGATAGAGGGGGCAAGCTCATTGGCTGGGGTGGTTCTTCCCAGAAGCCCTTGCATTATCCCACGCCCATTCTCTGGGAGAATAAAAGAGAGGACTCTCAGAGAAAGAAGAAGACTCTCTACATTACATCAGGCCTGACGGGGCTCTCTGCAGGAAGGGAAGTCACTTCTTTGGACAAGAGTTAACAGCAACTGCCTGGAGACAACGGTTCGTTACAGGAAGAAGAATCTGTCTGAGAGATTTGAGTAGACACAGCAGATCTCTTCCCAGAGAGCGATCCAGCAGCTTCTGGAGACGACAGCTCGCTACAGTTTTCCTAATATTAAACCAGCCCTGCATTCCTGGAATAAATCCTACTTGATCATAGTGTATTATCTTGGAGATGATTTTCTGAAGTCTTTTTGCTAATATCTTATTTAAGATTTTAGCATCAATATTCATTAAGGAGATTGGTCTATAATTTTCTTTCTCAGTTTTCGATCTACCTGGTATAGGTATCAGTACCATGTCTGTGTCATAAAAGGAGTTTGGTAGGACTCCTTCATCTCCTATTTTTTAAATAATTTATATAACATTGGGGCTAATTGTTCTTTAAATGTTTGGTAGAATTCACATGTGAATCCATCTGGCCCTGGGGATTTTTTCCTGGGGAGTTGATTAATAGCTTGTTCTATTTCTTTTTCTGAAATGGGACTATTTAAGCAAAATTTATCTCCTCCTCTGTTAATCTAGGGAGCCTATATTTTTGGAGGAAGTCATCCATTTCACTTAAGTTATCAAATTTATTGGCATAAAGTTGGGCAAAGTAACTCCTTATTATTTCTCTAATTTCCTCTTCATTGGTGGAAAGATCCCCCTTTTCATTTGTAAGACTATCAATTTGATTTTCCTCTTTCTTTTTTTTTTTGATCAAATTTACCAAAGGTTTATCTATTTTATTGGCTTTTTCATAAAACCAACTCTTGGTTTTATTTATTAATTCAATAGTTTTTTTACTTTCAATATTATTGATTTCTCCTTTTAATTTTTGTATTTCAAGTTTAATTTTTGGTTGGGGGTTTATAATTTGGTCTTTTTCTAGCCTTTTAAGTTGTAAGCCCAATTCGTTAATCTTCTCTTTCTCTATTTTCTTCAAATAAGCCTCTAAAGATATAAAATTTCCCCTTATTACTGCTTTAGCTGCATCCCAAAGATTTTGGTATGATGTCTTATCATTGTCATTATCTTGGGTGAAATTGTTAATTGTATCTATAATTTGCTCTTTCACCCAGTCATTCTTTAAGATGAGATTATTCAGTTTCCAATTACTTTTTGGTCTATTTACCCCTAACTTTTTACTGAATGTAGCTTTTATTGCATTGTGATCTGAGAAGAAGGCATTTATTATTTCTGCCTTCCTACATTTAATTTTGAGATCTTTATGTCCTAATATATGGTCTATTTTTGTATAGGATCCATGAACTGCTGAGAAGAAAGTATATTCCTTTCTATTGCCATTCAGTTTTCTCCAAAGGTCTATCATACCTAGTTTTTCTAATGTTCTATTTACTTTTTTAATTTCTTTCTTGTTTGTTTTGTGGTTTGATTTGTCTAAATCTGAGAGTGCAAGGTTGAGATCTCCCACTATTATGGTTTTACTGTCTATTTCTTCTTGCAACTCTCTTAACTTTTCCTTTAGAAAGTTAGATGCTATACCACTTGGTGCATATATGTTTAGTATCGATATGGCTTCATTATTTATGCTACCTTTCAGCAGGATATAGTTTCCTTCCTTATCTTTTTTAACGAGATCTACTTCTGCTTTTGCTTGATCTGAGATAAGGATAGCTACCCCTGCTTTTTTGGCTTTACCTGAAGCATAATAGGCTCTGTTCCAACCATTTACCTTTACTCTGTATGTATCTCCCTGCTTTAAGTGTGTTTCCTGTAGACAACATATTGTAGGGTTCTGCTTTTTGATCCAATCTGCTATCCGTCTCCGTTTGATGGGATCGTTCATCCCATTTACATTTACAGTTAAAATTACTAATTCTGTATCCCCAGATTATGCTTTTTTCCCTTGACCCCCCTGATCCCCCTCCCCGATATTTAATTTACAGACCCCCCTTGTGACGCGCAACCCTCCCTCTTTTTTTTTTTTTTTTTTTGGGATCCCACCCCCCTCCCTCCAAGTCCCTTCACTTATTCTCCTTTTCCTTTTCCCTTTTCCTCTCCCCCCTTTTAATGAGGTGAGAGAAAATTCTCTGAAAAACAAATATGTTAATTATTTACTCTTTGAGCCTCTCCTGATGAGAGTAAGATTCACACAATGATTCTCCCCCTCACTAAGTTCCCTCAGATATGGTGTATTTTCTATGCCTCTTCCTGGGATGTAGTTTCCCTCTTTTTATCATTCCTTCCCCTTTTTCTGAACCGACCTCCTTCCCTTTACTACACCCCCCTTTTTTTCTTTTATATCAGTAAAATCAAATTATCCTTGAGTATTTTTTATATACCCACAATAGAGTTACAGTTCTCAAGGGTTCTGTGTACCTTTTTCTGTTTCTCTTCAGTCTTGTGGATGTAGATCAAATTTTTTGTTTAAGTCTGGTTTTTTTCTTAGAAACATATAGAATTCCTCTGTTTCATTGAATGACCTTCTTCTTCCATGGAAAAAGATGCTAAACTTAGCTGGGTAGTTCATTCTTGGTTGCAGTCCTTGATCTTTTGCCTTACGGAATATCAGGTTCCAGGCCCTTCTATCTTTTAATGTGGAGGCAGCCAGATCTTGGGTGACCCTTATTGTGGCACCTTGGTATTTAAATTGTTTTTTTCTAGCTGCTTGCAGGATTTTCTCCTTTGTGTGGTAATTCTGCAGCTTAGCCACTATATTCCGTGGTGTTCTTTTTTTAGGGTCTATTTCAGAAGGAGTTTGATGAATTCTTTCCACATCTACTTTCCCTTCTGTTTCTATTATCTCTGGACAGTTCTCTTTGATAATTTCCTGTAAAATAGAATCTAGGCTCTTTTTTTGGTCATAGTTTTCTGGAAGTCCAATGATCCGCAGATTATCTCTCCTAGATCTATTTTCCAGGTCTATAGATTTTCCCAGTAAGTATTTGACGTTGTTCTCCAGCTTCTCATTTTTTTTTTGTTTTGTTTGACTGATTCTTGGGTTCTCTGTGAATCATTCATTTCTATTTGTTCCATCCTGACTTTTAAGTAGTTATTTTCTTCTTTCACAGTTTTTAGTTCTTTTTGTAAATGCCCAATTTCGTTTTTAAATGAATTATTTTGCTCTGTTGAATTTTTTCCATTTCCCTAATTTTTTTTTTGAGAATTATTTTCTTTTTCCAATTCAGAAATTCTATTTTCTTGAGACTTTTTTATCTTTTCCAATTCAGAAATCCTACTTTCCTGTGTTTTTTTAACCTTTTCTAATTCATAAATTTTGTTTCCCTGCATCTCCTGTGAATTCTTTATTTTTTCCACCTCCAATTTCAGGACGTTGTTATTCTCTATCATAGCTTCCCTTTCCTTTCCCCATTTTTCTTCAATCTCCCTTAATTTTTTAAGAGTTTCTTCTAGGAGAGAGTTATGTGATGGGGGGCAGGAATTGTTCCCCTTTAGGTTGATATCTGCTGTCTCCCTGCTGTTAACTTCTTCGGGGTTGGATACCCGCTCTTTCTCTGTATAGAAGGAATCTATAGTTTTTCTGGCTTTTTTGCTCATATTTAAAAAATCTTTTGGGGTCTGTCCCTGGGGTAGGAAATTATTTATTTACTTCTTTACCAGCTTCCTCCCAGACCAGATGGATGCAGCGGCTCCTGCGCCTCAGCTAAGATAGAGCTCTGGGAGAGAATTCCCCACCCCCTCCCTGGAGGTGCCTCAGAGGTGATTAGCACTGCTGTGCTTCGAGGGCGTTGAATAGTAAAGACAGCACAAAGCCCAGCCTATGTGTCCGGGTGGGGAGTGGATGTCTGCAGCAGGTGACATGAAAAGCCCCTGTGCTCAAACTGGAAGTGTCTGCCAGAAACCGCGGTCCCTAGTTCAAAGGTTCCACTTCTCTGGCACTTCCTGGAGCTGAGTTCCACTCCCTCCAGCTAAGCTAGGCAGTGTTTGTTGCCTTGGGCCGTATCCACCCACTTGTCAATCTCTTAACTATTCTCAGGTGGTAGCTGAGGCCACGCCCCCTGGTTCCCGAGATCTGCTGAATCACCTCCAGGGTCCGGGGAAAATCTAATCTGAATTTTAAAATATTTTGGCTTTCTCTTCTGAACTGCTAAATAATTAGCAGAGAAGAGCTAACAGCCTGTGCCAGATTCCTTTACCTCAGTGGCTTCTCTGATCCCAGAGCCTTCCCAGCGCAATGGGCGCAGTATGCGAGCACCCAGCTGTCTGTGCTGGCCTCTCTTCTTCCTCCCCTGGGGACTGACCTTGTCTGTTGAAACTCCAGATTCTCTTCAGCTGGTAAGTAGTGCTTCCAGTCCTTGTGGTATCTATCAGTCCTGGGCTTATTCTGATGCTGATTTATCTAATTGGTTGTGAGGGAGTGAGGACGTTCACAGAGTCGTGTGTTTCTTCTCCGCCATCTTGGCTCCGCCCTCTTTCTACTTCTTTACAGAGTTAGATGAATTTGTATACTCAACTGAATGATGAAGCTAATCCCTCTTAAACCCAAAACTAATGAGATGAAGCTTCAGACAATGCTTATCCCCCTCCCTTCTTTATCTTGATCATAATAGGTCTTTTGCACTTCTTCATGTGAACTAACTGTCTTGTTATACCTCCTCTTTCCTCTTTTTCTAGTACAGACTATTTCCTACCCCTTAAGGTCTTTTTCTTTGATGTCATCAGAGTCCATTCACAACCATACCCTCACTCCATGTCATGCTCCCCTTTGTCTGCCCCACTGTCAAATACAGTTTGCAAAAGTTATAGATATCATTTTCCCATTTAGGGATATAAACAATTTAACCCTTTAAATATATATTTCCCTCCTGTTTACCTTCCTTGATTCTCTTGAGTCTTGTTTTTATATATTAAACTACCTGTTGAGCTCTGTTTTTTTCAATAGAAACGATTGAAAGTCTCTTACTTCATTGAAGATCCATCTTCTCCCTTGAAAGTTGATTTTGAAACTTGCTGTTTAGTTAATTCTTGTTGTAATCCCAGGTCCTTTGCTTTCCAAAATACACTATTCCAGGACTTCTGATCCTTTATTGTAGAAACTGCCAGATCCGGTATAACTGTTATAGTTGTTATTTGATATTTGAATTGTTTTTGTCTGGCTGCTTGCTATATTTTTTTCTTTAAGATTATAGTTTTGGAGTTTTGCAACAATGTTCCTTGGGGTTTTCCTTGTGGGATCTCCTTGCAGAGATAATCAATGTATTCTTTCAATGATTATCTTCCCCTCTATTTCTAGAATATTGGGCAGTTTTCCTTAATGATCTCCTATAGAATGCTATCTAGGCTCTTATTTTGGTCATGGCTTCCAAGTAGGCCAATAATTTTTAAATCACCTCTTCTGGATCTATTTTCCAGGTTGGCTGTTTTTCTAATGAGATATTTCACATTTTCTCCCATGTTTGCATTCTTTTTAGTTTGTTTCATTGATTTTTTCTGTCTCACAAACATTATCTTCCATTTGCCCTGTTCTAGTTTTTAATGTGTGATTTTCTTTAGTTATCTTTTGTATTTCTTTTTCCATTTGGTTTATTCTACATTTTTAAGGAATTGTTTTAAGATAATTTTCCCCTCCTTTTTCCAAACTGTTGACTTTCTCATGCATACCTCTCACTTCTTTCCTCATTTTTTTCTTCTACATCTCTTATTTGCCTTTTGAAGTCTTTTTATGAGCATTTCCAAAAAGCCTCTTTGGCCCTGAGACCAATTTATCTTACTCTGAGATTTCTTCTGTGGACATTCTGCCCTCTTCTGAGTTTGTGTTTTGGTCTTTTTGCCACCATAGTGGCTTTATATGGTCAAGGTTCTTTTTTGTTTCTTGCTCATTTTCTTTACTTTTCTTTTGGTATTACCTCCTTTTAAATTTTAAGGTGGAACTCTGTTCCTGGGGTAAAAGTGGCACTGTCCCAAGCTTCCTGTGCAATCCTAAGCCTTGGCTTTAAGAAAAGGAGCCCCTTGTGTTTGAAGGGCATAGTTTTGCCTGTTCTTTTCAGGAAACAGTCTGGTTTCCCAAATTTGTCTTCTGAGCTAGGACTGGAAGCTGCTCTCCTGATTTGCTCTTCTACTGAATCAGGCTCTTAGTTTGTGATTTTCTGTGATTAAGACTCTCTCACTAGCTTTCTCAACATCAATCTGAGCTGGGCTGAACACCTTTTTTACCCAAGTGATACTGACCTTTTTTGAAGTTTTTTCACTCTATCTTGGGCAGGAGAGTGTTTTCATTCCACCTGATTCTGTTCAGAGTCTTGGTTTCAAGTATTTTTCAAGGGAAACTAGGAAAGCTGGAGGAGCTTCCTGACTTTACTGTGCCACCTTGGCTCTACTCCCGGCACTCCCTACAATTACTTCTAAACCCAGATATTCAAATGAAAATCTCTCCTTGTCCTTGCACATTATTTACTCATTCACATGGTCCTCTACTTCCATTTAATGTCCTTAAAACTTTCAGGCAGTGATTTTATTCCATTATAAGCAAGAGCTTTTCTACTTATTTTTATGAATGCCTCTATTACACCTAGGAAAACTGCATCTAAAATAATAGTACTCTGAACAGTCAAGCATCAATAATCAAATTTTACCAAATCATTTTTCTTTGGACTCAATAAATTCACTTCAATGCTCATTGTTAAACTGGATAGCCAACAGAAATAAAGCTCACATTTTTGCTGTTCTCAAATATTTCATGTCCTACCTCCTTATCTTTACAAGATTATTCTCCAAATCTAGAATGTTCCTAATGCTTCTTGGAATTCCAAGTTTTCTTTAAAGGCTCTATGTCCATCTTCTTAAGAGTCCTCCCCCCATTTTCCCACTTATAAGAACCCTTTTAAAATTACATTGTATCCTACATCTGCTTACACCTAGACATATTATATGTAAGCTCTTTGAGGGCAAGTTTTGTCTTATTTTTTTATCATTGAATGTTCATGGCATAAGTAGATGCAAATTTTGTTGATTATTGTAGGACAATCATTTTCATATGGTTCATGCAAAATCCTCTTCTACATATGTAAGTAACCAGAAATTATTTTGTGACTGATAATTTCTTCTAATGAGTTTCTCTGTTCTTTGAATGATGATCACCATGTTTTCTATTATAATTTCCCTAATGATTTTATCTAAACAACTCTGTTTCATTTTCAATCATTATAGCTCATCAACTAAATGCTTTCACTCATCAAATTATTAGAATCATACATTGGGATTGCATTGCAAAAGCACTGGAAATGAAGGGGAAAGATATGGATTTTAATTTTACCTTAACTACTAATAGCTCTTTAAAGCCAAAGCAAAATGCTATTGCAGGAATAGAATTATGATCTATTAATATCCAAAACCAGAAAATGGTCCAATAATGTAATTGTCTCTGACAGACTCTATTTGGAGTACTGTAGTCAGGTCTGGAAAATACATTGACAAGTTAAAACTAGAGACCTCCAAAAATGGAATATGTTATTTCATATGATTATATATTCATTATCATTGGAGGCGTTCTCATAGATGGACAACATCTTGTCATAAATGCAGAAGAAAAGAATAATAGTTCAGAAAACATTTGGATAAAGATCATAGAATTAGAATTAAAAGGAACCTCAGGAGTCATTAAGCATAATCTCATTTTACAGGTGAGGTAAAAAGGTCTATAAAGTTTAAATGATTTTGCTTAAATTATTTTTATCTGTGGAAGAATTTAAATTTAAGCTTTCTATTCCAGCTCTAATTGTATTATCATATTATTCCACTTTCATTTATATACTGACTCTAAAGAATAAAGTATGGGAAATTCTGGGTACAGAAGAAGAAAAAAGTAATTTCTCTCATTTCAGCGAACTGGGCAGGCATGGCTTTTCCCCCTGGGATAGGCTCAGTGGTTAAGAAAGATCTTACCCCTCAGGCTGAAAATACGCGCGCGCGCGCGCGTGCGCGCGCACGCACACACACACACACACACACACACACACACACACACACACACACGAGTTCAAGAGTTGACTATCTCAATAGGGACTTCCAAATTCAAAGAACTAAGATATGAGTTTTAAAGTAAAACACCTATGCTTTTGGTAACTGAATATATTGGCTGCAGAATGTGCTCTGAGGTACTTCTAGTAGATTTGGATCAGTGAATATGATGTGGAAGTTGGGGTTCAGCCAAAAAGTCTGGAAGAGGGCTACAAAGAACAGATATTAAATCTTCAGACTGGGAGTTGCTGAAAAGATTTATGCAAGATAACTTTTTGCCTTTTAATCTGTTATTATGTTTCCCTCTCATATTTTTCAATTATAGTTCTCAATGATGAATCTGTTTTAAAAAACCTAGCACGGCAGCTTGCTGTTTCAAAAGAACAAAGGAAAAGGAAAAAAGCAGAATGTTCTGTAAAGTATTTAATTAGCAATTGGGCATCCTTAGTCTTTCAATACATAACTTCGAGATTTAGGCAAGTTATTTTCCCTCCTTAGAGGGCAAATATGCAAATGAGGATAATAATAGCATACATTTCACAGGTTGCCAAAGAGCCAAATAAGAGTGAACTATTATTTATTATTATAGAAATCTTTTTTTCTTTTGTTTTTCTTTCTCTCTTTCTTTTTTTTTTTTTTAAGAGATTGGTATATTATCACATATATATATATATATATATATATATATATATATATATATAATCTTCATTGAGGGAAAGGGAATGAGCATTTGTATACCTGGTACAAGGGAATGAAACTTTGCTAAGCTCTTCACATTATCTCATCTGATCCTCACAACAATACAATGAGCTAGGGTATTATTATCTCCATTTTGAAGAAACTGAGACCCAGGAAAGGAAAGTGCCATGCATATAGGGTCACACAACTAGTGACCTGAGGCTGATTTGAACCCAGGTCTTCCAGACTGTTGATCCAATCCTTTATCCACTGGGATAAAGCTGAAATCTATTTGCTCCTTAATTTGTTCTATATATTCTTTTTTTCATAAAGACCTCTCATGGTCTTTGTTAAATTTTTATTATCAATCAATATATTTTTTTTTGTTTGTTTGTGTTTTGTTTTTGTTTTTGTTTTTTTGTTGTTTTTTGACAATTTATAACAGCTTTTAAAGCCTTGTTGGGGCCCCTGGTTTCTCATAGACCTGGCAAAAGAACTGACATAATTTTGGCTCTGATATTGCACTTTTGGCATCAATTATAACCTGAGCTCATATGGTCATGAGACTAGCCAGGGAGAGATTATTTCAATTTTCTATCTAGTTATTTCATTATTAAAACATAAAGACACAGAATTCTTGAAATGAGGGTGCTGATCTAGACTCAAAGGTACCATTCAGTAGTTCTGCTTACTCTATATTCCCTTAGTTTCCTAACACCTTTGGCAGGATTTTCTTTTGGGCATGAGATCATGGCAGAACAGTAAATTTCAAGTGAGAGTTTTGAAGAATAATTTTATTTTTTTGATTAGAAATCTATTTAGCATTGGAATGGACAACTAGTTATGGGGACAAACTAATGATGCTGGCTAAAAAAGACTCTTATCACCTTGTTCTTTCCCTCTTTAAAGTAAGGCCTCAATATCACTCCATTTCAGAATTATAATTCCCTCATATTATAGATAAAGTCTATCTTGGAGAAGTTAGGTGAATTCCTTGACATCACACAGCTGGTAAACAGATGGTCTAAAGATTCAAAATCACACCTTCTGATTCCAAATTCAATATTCTTCTCAACATCCTACAGTTTCATAAGTAAAAGTGATCTCTAAAAAAGGATGTGAGTACAATGAGTGACTTTAGGAACTTAAGGAAACATTTTTTCACATGCTCAGAGATCAATGGTTTTTAGTAAGATCTTTCTTGTTTGTTTGTTTATTTTTTGTTTTGTTTTTAAGCATGGTCATCATTAGACTTTAAATATGACAGACTGGGACTGTAGAAACCATCTGGAAAACATGGAAATTTGCCCCACCCAGAGATTCCCACTGTCTTTTAATCTGACCCATGATTACTGCTAACAATCCCCAGCTGTACTGAGTCCATAAAAAGCTTAACTCCTCTGTGTACAGCTTTTAACTTCTCCCATCTATTTTAAAAGGTCATGACCTTTAAATTCAAAGAATCCAATTACAGAACTCAGAAATGACAGAAATTGTCATTGATGATAAGAAATAATTAAGGAAATTTGAGCTGAAAAGTTGCATGAGATCTTGATTTCATCTTTTAAGATTATTATTTCCCACCCTGCCCTTTGAGACATGGTCAAAAAACAAACAAAGCAACAAAAATAAAAAAAAAAATTTGGACACCCTTGAAATTTAGGGTACAATGACCAGAGTCAGTTAAGAAAATAACTGGATACCAGAAGCTCTGAATAAGGAACAATTTGCCTTATCCTAGTCAGGATTTTATTTACTAGATGAATGCAATAGTTCTTCCCACAAAAGTATTTTTAAATGCTGTTTTAATTGATTACAACTGTCATTGAAAAAAAAAAAAAAACAGCGAACTATGTCCCCAATGTCTCCTACATGTGAGTCTCTATATGTGTGTTTAATAATGTATATGTGTGTTAGCAGGTAAATATATGTTTGTTTCTTTGTTTGTTTTTTACTGTGCATTTGTTTTCCATCTAATGGGACTCAACTAACAGTTTCCCATTAAATAATATCCCACTCCATTCTATTTTACTTCCTACTTTGAGATCATCAATGGTAATGTTATTTTGAAGGGCATAACCATCAACAATTACCCAGTAGCTAAATAAAAATTCCCATGATTCACAATTGCAATCTATAATTTGAATTTTTAGATCAATGATCCCTTATACCAATCTATGACAGCATCATCACTGTCATGTTTCTATAGATTCTCTTTAACTTGCCTTTCTATAATGCTTTCTGAAATCTCTGTACTATTATTAACAAATCCTTCTTAGTCCAATTCTTCTCAAGTTTATTCTTCTTAAAATAGTAAAGAAAAAATTTCTCTTCTCAGAAAATATTGCATCCCTTGGAATGCTTTCCAGTTTTAGAAGTATATTCACTTATGACCCTGACAAACTTGATAGAGAGAAATAGTAAATACGTTTTTTCTCCTCGTTTTTACCTCATGACAGTCTTATTTCCACCATCACTAAACAACTTCTTTTTTTGAGTTTTGCTCTATACAGATAGTTTAGCTTGTCCAGCCTATCCAGACACTTATAGCAGTTATAAGCTGTCCCTCTATTATTCTCCCTTTTTTCTCAAGGAATTCTGTACGTAGTTCACTATTTTACTCTCCCCAAGCAAATTCTGGCTGGAAGCAGTTAGATGGCACAGGGAATAGAGTACTAAGCCTAGTAGTAGGAAGGCCTTTTATATATATATATATATATATATATATATATTACATATATATATATATACATATATATATATTACTTATATATATTACATATATAACTTATTTCCCCCTTTTTCTTTCTTTCTTCAATGAAGAGACCCTGAGGATTTAAACTGTCCTCAACATAGGATTCTTCTACAGGGATGACTAAGGCAAAGTCAATTTTCTCTAAGAGGAAGTAAAAAGAAAGCTATCCATGACATAACTGCTTCAACCACATGTATACCAGGTTCACTGTATGATCTATTTCAAAATGTTTTTCCTTCAAAAAAAAAAAAAAGGGAATGGGATACCATTTATTCCATTTGGTAATTATATTAGAGGTTAATGTTTTCTGCAAAATGAAACCAAAGGTGATAGAGGACTGGACCTGGAGTAAGGAAGATCTGAGTTAAAATCTCAAACATTTTCTACCTGTATAACACTGTGCAAGTCACCACCTCTGTCTGCTTCAATTTTCTCATTTAAAAAATGGGGGAAATAGCTCCTTCTTCTAAAGGTTCCTGTGAGTATAAAAATGAAATGTTTGTAAGCCATTTTTTAAAAAATCTAAAAAATGCTATACAAATGCTATTATTATTTTGTTATTACCATTTATTAGATATTCATAATCTGCAAGTTTAAATGTGGGCATAATATCAATATTATTTCAATTAACTATGATTATGAAAATATTTACTCTGTTATATAGAATGTCACTATATATGCTAATTATACTATTTGTTATCTATATCAGTCAACCAGTCAATAAACATTTATTTACCTATAGCCCAGGTATTATATTAAACTCTGGAAAAACAAAGAAAAGTTCTCAAGAACTCAGTCTAATGGGAGATAGCATGCAAAAGAAAAGAAAACAAAACAAAACAAAACTATTGATCTATGAACAAAATAGATGTGATATAAATTGGAAATAATCAACAGAGGGAAGGCATTAGATTTAAGGGGAGCAGAAAAGATTTCTGTAGAAGATGGGATTTTAGATAAGACTTAAAGTCAAAAAAGCCAAGAGGCAGAAATGAAGGGGGAAAGAGTTCTAAGTTTGAAGATATCACCAGTGAAAATGCTTAGGGATTTGGGGAGAAGGAAAGAAAGAGGGTAGATGTTAAGATGATAAACTAAAGGAAACTGTAGCTGAATTTTCCCAACATTCCCATCCAAATAACTTTAAAATAACTCTTCAAATCAAATGTTGGAGGGGCACAAGTGAGACATTTTTCCAACTTAAGGAGTTTGGTGGAAAAGGTTTGAAACATTGGTGTGGGAGTCAACTCAGATTGCAGTAGCAGCACCTGTAGAGGGTTTTTGGGGTAACTATGAATCAGCAGAAATTAGGAGATTTTTACCCCAGAGATGATAAGGGAGTGAGGATGGGAAAACTGATAAAAAAACATAACACTGACATTGGCTCAAATGGCACAGATAGACAACTCATCCTGAGTTGTAGTTCCAGGATTTAGAGGACAGTTTATGGTCAAGGTGTGGTTCCATTTGCACGGCAAAAAGAAAAAAAAAAAAAAAAAAAAGCACTAGGATTTGTGGCTGCAAAAGAACAATGGACCTTCTCTCAGTTTCAAAGCCTAGAGGAGCACTGACTACATGGAGAAAGGTAAAGCTCAAACTACAGACCATAAAAGTAGTGACTACTACTCTACCAAGATCATACTCTGAAAATGCTAAAAACGCTAAAAGCTTATAAATCCCCAGAATTAGCTCTGAAAACACCATCACAAAAAGGCCTACAGCTGGGGACAATGCCTTCCCACCTTCAAGGTGAGCTAAATCCAACTATAACATAACATTTAAAAACAAGAAATAGATTGAAAAAACAAGCAAGCAAAAACCACCAAAAAAAAAAACTTGACCATAAAATGCTACTATGGTAGCAGGAAAAATCAAGACAAGAAAAATCAACTCAGAAGAAGACCATAATGTAAGAACATCTGAAAGCAAAGTCTCAAAAATGCTAATTAAACCCAAATACAAAAATAATTCATAGGAGCCTTAAAGAAATAGAAGAAAATTTGGGAAGAGAAATGAGAATTGAGTAAAAATATTATAAAAAGAGAATTAATGGCATGATAAAACAGGCACAAAAATACTGAAGAAAATAATACCTTAAACACAGAATAGTCCA
Organism: Sminthopsis crassicaudata; assembly: GCF_048593235.1. Classification (NCBI taxonomy): domain Eukaryota; kingdom Metazoa; phylum Chordata; class Mammalia; order Dasyuromorphia; family Dasyuridae; genus Sminthopsis; species Sminthopsis crassicaudata. The sequence goes on from NC_133619.1 coordinate 420,849,221, forward strand.
ACTAGTAAAAGAGATACAAAAATTCATTGAAGAATAAAATTCCTTAAAAAATAGAATTGAGGAAGTGGAAACTAATTACTCCATAAGATATGAAAGAACAGAAAAGTCAAAAGAATAAAATAAAATAGAGGAGACAGAAAAAAAAAATCATCAGCAAAAAAGATCCATAAAAGATGTCAAAGAGAGTGAATTTAGAAATTTTTGAATTATCTGAAAGCCATGATTAAAAAAACAACAACCTCCAAGATATAATCTTCCAGGAAAGTATTAAGAAAAACTATTCAAATATTTTAGATTCAGAGGATAAAATAGAAATTGAAAGAACCCACTGGCCACATGCTGAAAGAGATTACAAAGTTTTTATTTTGCAAAATTATAACTAAAATCCAGGCCATCCAGCTTAAGGAAAAAAATACTTTAAGCAACTAAAAAGAAACAATTCAAATATCATAGTGCCATAGTCAGGATCACACAAGATTTAACAGCTTCTACATTAAAGGTTTGGAGGAATTCAAACACAAAATTATCAATGGCAAAATAGCTAGGATTAAAACAAAAAATAATCCATGTACCAAAATTAAATATAATCCTTCACCAATAAAATGTTATTTAATGAAATAGACAACTTTCAAGCATTCCTGATTTTTAAAAAAATGTTAAATCTAAAAATCTGGTACTTACACAAGACTCGGAAAAACATAAAATGTAAACATGAACGAGTAAAAATAAGACAAAATTAAACAGTTAATATTCTTATATAGTAAGACAATACATGTTATGTTAGGATTATCTTTTATTCATCTTTTATTCATGTCGTGGTAGACACCTTTTCAGGATTCACATTTGCAATGCCAGCAGCAAAAGAGACAGCCCGAGTGGTCACTGAATTCCTTATACAAGCTTTTGCAATTATGGGTGTGCCACAAGCAATAAAAACAGACAATGGACCTGTATATATGTCCAAACATTTTACACACTTTTGTGCACAGTATAAGATTTTACATACCACGGGCATACCCTTTAATCCTCAAGGGCAGGCAATAGTAGAGAGAAGAAACAGAGATATTAAGACACTCCTCCAAAAACAAAAGAAAGGGGGAGCCACAGGTAGCCCTAGGGAACTTCTAAATTTAGTTCTCTATACCATTAATTTTCTAATTTTTGACAAAGATGCACTGGCTCCGGCAGACAGGTTTTATAACCCACCAGAAGGGCAGTGTCCAGTGCGAGCATCTCCACTGTCCTTAGATAATCGCCAGGTGATGTGGAGAGATCCAGAAAGTGGTGAATGGAAGGGACCAGATAGGTTAACTGCCTGGGGGAGAGGGTTTGCTTGTATTTCTTCAGCAGGAGAAGGAATCAGATGGGTGCCAACGAGTCGTATTCGCCTTGTCCATCAGAGAGAGACAGAAAAAGAGAAAGACCTCAAAATAAAGAAGATCTAAGAAACATCTTACACCGAAAGAGCATGGCTAATTAAAAGACTGTTAAAGAACTTTAAAACCAGCAGGAATCATTGGACTTCCTCACATAAGATGAGACTAATGGACAATGGACTTATGGACATTTATAAATTTTCAATTTATGATTATTTGATTATGCTATTTGTCATATACTTCTAGCATGTTACTATGTGCTTATGTAATTTATGTAATTATGTGTAATACTTCACATATTGATGGATTTATGTTTCAAGATCATGACTGTCCTGTGTTCTAAATCAAAAGAAAGGGGGAGATGTTAGGATTACTAGGTGAGAACTCGGGTTGTCTGGACAGTGACAAGGTGAGAATTCAGGTTTTCTGGACGGTTACAAGGTGAGAACTCAGGTTGACTTGATAGAGGGGGCAAGCTCATTGGCTGGGGTGGTTCTTCCCAGAAGCCCTTGCATTATCCCATGCCCATTCTCTGGGAGGATAAAAGAGACAGCATTGGGCCCAGAGAGCAGATCGGCCTGGAGAAGGGTAAGAGCTGGAGGAGATTCAGAGCCAGGATTCAAGAAGAAGACTCTGCATTGCATCAGGCTTGACGGGGCTCTCTGCAGGAAGGGAAGTCACTTCTCTGGACAAGAGTTAACAGCAACTGCCTGGAGACAACGGTTCGTTACAGGAAGAAGAATCTGTCTGAGAGATTTGAGTAGAAGACACAGCAGATCTCTTCCCAGAGAGCGATCCAGCAGCTTCTGGAGACGACAGCTCGCTACAATGTTACTCCTAAGAATATTATTTTTCATGCAGTTAGAAGGAATATATATATATATATATATATATATATATATATATATATATATATATATATATATATATATATATACACACAAAGAGAGAGAGAGAAAGGCTATAAGAAGGGAATTAATTATGTTAAGATGATATTTTTTTTAAAAAAGGGATAGGAAAGAGTCACTTGGAGAAGATGAAAAAAAGAGATAAAATTAGGGGAAAAAAAAATTTTACATGAAAGAGGCCCAAAAGGAAGAAGTTTCACAGTGGAGGGGGAACTGTGGTAGCTAATGCTCAAACCTTACATGCATTAGGATTGTTTAAAAGTGGAAATAATATACATGTTATATACATATATACATGCACACACATGCACATACATACACATATCTCTACACTTATTTGAGTATTGAATCCATCTTAGGGAGGGCAGAATCAATTTGGTGTAGAGAAGCCAGGAAGTTGCCTGAGCTCTATCCATTTTCTCTTGGAAACAACTATAAATCAAGCCTCTAAGTGGATTCTGGAGTGACAGAACTCACAAAAATTTGTAGTAAAACTTTTTTTTAGCTTAAGATACTTTGGAAGGACTTCAGAAAAAGTCTGTCTCATTTTGGCAAAAGAAGAGCACAGCCCAATTAAGGTGTAGTATGGGAAATCTAGTGGGATACTCTTAGCCACCACACAGACTAGTGTTTGGCAATGAAATGGGGGGAAATATATTGAAGAAAACAACTCCTTAAAAATAGAGTTGGAGAAATGAGGGAAAATGTGTGTGTGTGTGTGTGTGTGTGTGTGTGTGTGTGTGTGTGTGTGTGTGTGTATGTGTGTATGTGTGTGTGTTATACACAAAACAAGTCAAAAAGAATTAACTCTTTAAAAAGTCATTTGGGCAAAGTGCAATACACACATACACACATATACATATTGATAGCTATAGGTATATAATCAAGAACAGCTCCTTAAAAACAGAATTGATGAAATGGGGGGAAGAGAAATACACATAGAATGATGAAAAAAATGACTTGGGGTAAAACAGGTGTCTTCCTGGGACAATGCAAAAAGACCTAAGGAAAGACCCCAGGATCGGGTTTAATCAGGGTGAAGTTAAACATGTGAATTATTTCTATACATATTTCCACAATTATGCTGTGCACACACAAAAAAATCAAATCAAAAAGTGTTAGGTTCTTACTAAGTGCTAATGAGATAATGAGATGTTAGGTTCTTACTAAGTGCTAAGTCGGTACTTGACAATTTTCTAGTTGCAGTCTTTCCTGGGAGTTTGACTTGTGAATTCCTGGGGAAGAGCTTGCGTGCTTGGGAGGAGCAAGTTCATTGGTTGAAGTGGTTCTTCCCAGAAGCCCTTGCATTATCCCACGCCCATTCTCTGGGAGGATAAAGAGGGCAGTTCTAGAGGAAAAAAGTCAGTCTCTACTCTAGGCCAGAGTTGAGTCTGCTCTCTGCAGGAAGGGAAATCGCTTCTCTGGACAGAGTTCATGGCAACTGTCTGGAGACAACAGTTCTCTACAAGAAGAAGAATCTGTCTGAGAGATTTGAGTTGACACAGCAGATTTCCTCCCAGGAGCGATCGGCAGCTTCTGGAGACAACAGCACGTTACAATTGGTGTCCACAACGTGGGGCAAGGACTTTTGCTTATCCTGACAAGGACTTATTCCAAGCCCTTCAGAGGAGCTAGACTGGACCATCGCAAAAAGGAAAAAAAAATGAGAAAAAAACGCAAAAAATCTATGATAAAAAAGTGAAAATACTATTCATACTCAGTCCCCACTGTTAGGATTACTAGGTGAGAACTCAGGTTGTCTGGACAATTACAAGGTGAGAACTCAGGTTGACTTGACAGTTCTCTGGCTCAGACCTGTAAAGGGAGTTTACACCTTAGGAATCCTAGAAGGAGCAAGCTCATTGGTTGGAGTACTTCTTCCCAGAAGCCCTTGCATTATCCCACGCCCATTCTCTGGGAGGATAAAAGAGGACACCACTCCAGAGATGAAAGAAGTCTCTGCATTACATCAGGCTTGACGGGGCTCTCTGCAGGAAGGGAAGTCACTTCTCTGGACAAGAGTTAACAGCAACTGCCTGGAGACAATGGTTCCCTACAGGAAGAAGAATCTGTCTGAGAGATTTGAGTAGACACAGCAGATCTCTTCCCAGAGAGCGATCCGGCAGCTTCTGGAGACGACAGCTCGCTACACCCCACAATCTTTCTTCTGGGTGCAGATGGCTCTCTTCATCACAAGACCATTGGGACTGCTCTGAATCATGTTTGTCAAAACTGATCATCACATAATCTTGCTGTTGCTCTGTACAATCTTTTCCTACTTCTACTCACTTCATTCAGCATTAGTTCATGTAGGGTAATGTTCTTTTCCTAATCTTTTTCTTGGATAATTTTTTAAAGTTTTTTTTTGTTTGTTTGTTTTCTTTTGTTTTGTTTTATCATTCTCTCATTGAGTGTTTAAAGTCTCTTTTGAATTCTATAAATTCTCTAGGCAGACAGTCATATGATATTTCTCTTTATGGTATGAGACTCTTTTTTTTTTTAGCTTCAGATGAATCCCAATCTTCAATACTGCCATAACAAGTTTCTGTGGTTGGGTTCTTTCTCCTTTGCCTGCTCAAAAAAAAAAAAATCTTTTCAGTGTAACCACTTCTAGTCCTGAGGTGGAATAGATGGTATTTCTGACTTCACTTCAGTTTTCCTTCTGGTCTGTAATGGTAAACAAAGAACCCCATTCTCCTATAAGAACTTGTATCCTTCTGCTTTTGCACTCATGAGGTGTGCTTGTTCCTTCTTGCCCAGGGCTAAAACTCATCAGAACTGCTGGGACTGATATTCCTAATCAGCTGAGGTTCCCTCAGTCTTCCCAGACTCAACTCCTTTACTCCCCACACCGTTCAGGAGGTGAAAGTTCCTGTGGTTTGGGCTGTAAATATCTCTGAACTAACTAGCCCTAGAGTTCCCCTTCTGCTGTTTCTACAGAGCAAGATTAAAGGTGCTTACTTTGTCAAATGTATAAGAGTACAGGCCATTTTCCAATTGATAAGTGATGAAAAGATATGAACAGACACATTACATGAAATTAAAATCATCTACAGTCATATGAAAAAATGCTTCAAATCACTATAAACTAGAGAAATGCAAATTACAACTCTGAGGTACCACCTCACATTTTTCAGACTGGCTAAGATGACAAGAAAAGATAATAATAAATGTTGGAAGGCATATGAGAAAACTGGGACACTAATGAATTGTTTGTGAAGTTGTTACTTAGTATTAGCATTCTGGATTTTGAACAGTGTCCAAAAAACATAATGTTGATCTAGCAGTGCCACTATTGACTCTATATCCCAAAGACTTACATATGCACAATGTTTGTAGCAATTCTTTCTTTGGTGGCAAGGAACTGGAAATTGAATGAATATCCATGAATTGGGGAACTGCTAAACATGTTATGGTACATAAAAGTAATGGAATACTATTGTTCTGTAACAAATAATGGGTAGTCTGATTTTAGAAAAATCTGGAAAGACTTATATGAACTAATGCTGAGTGAAGTGAGCAGAAACAGGAGAACATTCTACACAGTAATATTAACACAGTAAAATTATGTCATGATCACCTGTGATAGAGTTAGCTCTTCTCAACAATACAATGTCAATAGAGAAATGCCTTATGCATCCAGAGAGAGAATTATGGAGAGTGAATGTGGATTGAAGCTAACATTTTCACCTTTTGTTGTTTATTTGTTTTTTCCTGGTGTTTCCCTTTTATTCTAATTTTTCTTTTGCAATATGACTAATATAGAAATGTGTTTAAAATAAGTGTATATGTATAACCTATATCAGATTGCTTGCTATTTTGGGGAGAGGAAAGGATGAGACAAAGAAAAAAAAAACTAGATCACAAAATCTTACAAAATTAAATTCAAAAACTAACTTTACATATATTTTAGACAAATAAAATACTTTTGTGTTTGTGTGTAGGAGGGGGGAAGAAATCATTCTTAACCATTATGTGAATAGGAGGGAAAGATATATGGGTGCAGGAAGAATGATAAAAGAGAGGATAGATTAATGGAAGCAATAGTCAGAACCAAAACAGAATTTGGAGGAGAGACAAGACAAAAAGAAAGAGAATGATAAACAGAAGAAACTATAATAAAGGAAAATACAAAGTTAGCATTCATAACTGAATGTGAATATTATGAGCTCACACATAAAGTAGAAGCAAAATGGATTAGAAACCAGAATCCAACAATAAGCAATTTACAAGAAACACTCCTAAACACAAAGACTTTAGGATAGAGCAGAATCTATTATGTTTCAACTGATATGAAAAAAGAAAAAGTATCAAACTTGATCTCAAACAAAGTAAAAACAATGTGTGTGTGTGTGTGTGTGTGTGTGTGTGTGTAATTTTAAAAGATAAACAAGTATCTGCCTTTTGCCAAAATGTAACATTTGCAACAAAGTAATATAAGAAAAAATGAGTGTACATTTCTATGGGAAAAAAGTCATCTCTCAAATATATAAGAACTGAGTGAAAGTTACAAAAATAAAAAGAAAGAAAGTCACGCCATAATTGATAAATGGTCAAAAGATATAATCAAGCAGGTTTTAAAAGAAACCAAAGCTGTCTATAATCATATGAGAAAAATGCTCAAAACAACTTCTAATTAGAGATCTGCAACTTATTCTGAAGCATCATGAAGTACTGTGTACCTTTCAGAAATGAAAAAATACTGGAGGAGAAAAAATTAGGTAGACTAATAAATTATTGGCATAGTTGTGAGCTGGTGTAATTATTCCACAGTATAATTTGGAACTATGCCCATAGGACATACAATTTTGAAAACCTTTTAACACAGAATATTACCAAAAAGGTACCATATGTACAAATACATTTATAGCAGATCTTTTAATGCTGGCAAATAATTGAATTGAGAAGATATTTATAGATTGGGAAATGGCTGAACAAGTTCTGGCATATAATTGTGATAAAACACTCTTGTGTTATAAGAAAAGACAAGGGGAGTGGTTGTAGGAAAATATGGTAACACCTATATAAAGTATGCAAAGTGAAGTACGAAGAACTAGGAAATAATTTTGTAACAGAAATGTTGAAATAATGATTGATTGAGAAAGATACAATTACCCTGATTGATACAATGATCCAAAGGCGTCATGATGAAAAATTCTAACTACCCCCCAGAAAGAAAATTAATGAACTCTGAAGAAAAATTGAAGTGTAGTCTTCTCATATTGTTTTTATTTTAACAACTAAATTTTTATTTAAATTGTAATAATAGCTTTTATTTTTAAAATATATACAAAAATATATATTTGAATATTTGAACATTCACCCTAGATAGCAAGTAATTCAATATATGTTAAACATGTACTGTTATTTTATACATATTTCCACATTTATGATGTTGTACCAAAAAAAAATCAGATCAAAAAAGAAAAAAAATGGAAAAAAAAAAGCAAACAACAAGTGAAAAAGCTATATTGTGATCCATATTCAGTCCCAACAGTCCTCTTTCTGGATGCAGATGGCTCTCTCCAACACAAGTCTATTGGAAATGGCTTGAATCATCTCATTGTTGAAAAGGTTCATCAGAATTGATCATCACACAACTTATTGTTGCTCTGTATAATGATTTCTTGGTTCTACTCACTTCACTTAACATCAGCTCATGTAAGTCTCTCCAGGCCTTTCTTGCAATTATCCTGCTGATCATTTCTTATAGAGCAATAATATACTATAACATTCATATACCATAACTTATTCAGCCGTTCCACAACTGATAGGCAACCATTGAGTTTCCAGTTCCTTACCACTAAAAAAAGGCCGGCTACAAACATTTTCTGCACATGTCTCACATCTCACATTATTCATATTGATTTTAATTTTGACATGGGAATATGTTTTGCATGATTTCACATGTATAACTGATATCATTTTGAATGTATTTTCAGTAGCTTGGGGAGGATTGGCAGGGAAGAAAGGAAGGAGTTAACTTGGAACTCAATATTTAGAAAAAAAGAATATTTAAAATAGATACATCTTTCAAAAAAGAAAATTGGGGGTATAGAGTCAAGATGGCAAAGACTTGTCCAGAATCTCCCCCAAACCTCTCCAAATACCTTTAAATAATTACTCTATTTTTTTTGAGCAGCATGATGCACAAAAAAGATGGGGTGAAACAATTTTTTTCAGCACAAGACAACTGAAAGGTCAGCAAGAAAGGTCTGTTTCATCAGAATAAAAGTGGAGGGGAGTTCAGGACAGACCAGGCCAATGCAGACCTGCCCAGCATAGCAGGAGCAGGCCATGGGACAATTGAATTAGTGATAGTAGTGGCCATTTTCAAACCTTGTAGTTCACATATTTAATAGACAACTTAGAAGGTCAACAGGACAGGTTTGTCACATCTGAGTAAGAATGGAGCCCAGTCTGGCACACACTCCACCAACACAGCTCCAGTCCCAGAAACCAGGAGCAGGTCTTGGGAGCCACTGAATCAGCAGTGCTGCTTCCAGAACTCCCATTTCACAGAGTAAGCAGTACAACAATTGGTCAAAAGGAGATTACATGAATCTCTTTCTAGCGCTGAGGTAGAACTCTTTTGCTTTTCTCATACTCTCATATAATTTTCTGGATAGCAGTCCCAAAGCAGAAACAAAGGGCTTATGATCATGCACACATCAGTGCATGTGTGGCCAGGAGAGTTGCAAATACATCTCCATAATGTGTAAACACACACATGAAGAACTGAAAACTTACAAATCCTGGAAGTATCTCTGAAAACAGCTGTAAAAAATCTTGAAGATTGGTACAATACAACTTCCACCCTTATTTTAACAAAGTGTTAAAAGCCAAGTAATAGGCTAGAAAAGTGATGAACAAAAGAAAAAAATTCTGACTGAAAATTACTATGGTAACAGGAAAGATAAAAACACTCAAAAAAAAAACACATTAAAAAAGACAACAAGGTCAAAACACCTATATTAAAAGTCTCCATAGTCTGAGGCCATGGAAAAGCTCAAGAAGGATTTTGAAAATCAAGTAAAAGAGGTAGAGGAAAGATCTGGAAGAGAAATTAAACTAATACAATAAAATTATGAAAAACAAGTTAATAGTTTGGTAAAGGAGACACACATACACACAAACACTGAAGAAAATAATATCTTTAAAATGAACTAAGCCAATGGTAAAAGTGGTACAAAAAGCTAATGAGAAAAATACCTAAAAAAAAGAAGAATTGATCAAAAAGAAAGACAAATAGGAAGAGAGGCACAAAAATTTACTGAAGAAAAAAAATTCAAAAAGTAAAATTGGTCAAATGGAAAAGAAGGTATAAAAGCCCAATGAAGAAAATAATTCTTTAAAAATTAGAATTAAACAAATAGAAGTTAGTGACTTAATAAGAAATTAGGAAATGTTTAAAACCAAAAGAATGAACAAATAGAAGACAATGTGAAATATTTCATTGGAAAAACAACAAATCTTGAAAATAGATCCAGGGGAGATGATTTTAAAATACTTAAACTACCTGAAAGCCAGGATCTTAAAGAAAACACCCTAGACATCACCTTTTAAGAAATTGTCAAGGAAAACTGTGCTGATATTCTGGAACTAGAATGGTAAAATAGAACTTGAAAGAATCCACTGATCATCTCCTAAAAGATACAAATGAAATGAAAACCTCCCACAAAAAAGTCAAGACAAACTTTTAAAGTGAAAGGGAAATGAATGAAACTTACTTTTGTCAGAACTGGCTAAAAGAGGAAATAATATACACACTCAATGGGATACAAAAATGTATCTTACCCTACAGGATAGTAGGAGGGAAAGGGTATGGTTGGTGATGGAAAAAAGGGAAGGAGAGACATGATGAAAGGAGAGAAAGAATAGAATAAAAAGTGGGGAAATAAAATTAACAAGAACAATTGTGACAAAAAAGTGGAAGCAGTTTTTCCTAACAAAGGCTCCATTTATCAAACATAAAACTAAGAGCCATTCTCAAATTGATAAATAATCAAATATATGAAGTTTTCAGATGAAGTAATCATAGCTATCTATTGCCACATAAAAATGTTTTAATAAAGTACTGATTGGAGACATGCAAATTAAAACAACTTTGAAGTATTACCACATAGCTATTGGATTGGCTTATAGGACAGAAAAAGAAAATTACAAATGATGGAGAGGATTGGGAAAAATGAAACATTAATGCACTATTGGTGGAGTTGTAAACTGATTTATCTGTTCTGTGGAGGAATTTTGAATTATGCCCAAAGGGGTATAAAGGCATACATATCCTTTGACCTAGAAATGCCAGTACTAGATCAGTACACCAAATGAAATAAAAAAAAAAAAAAAACAACTCTATGAAGTATGTATACACACACACACACACACACACACACACACACACACATATATATATATATATATATATATATATGTAAATTGCTCTTTTTTTAGGGAAACAATCTGGAAACTGAGGAAATGCCCATCAATTGAGGAATGGTTGAATAAATTATGATATATTATTATGATGGAATATTATTGTATAATGGTGAGCAGGATGTTCTCAGAAAAGCCTAAAAAGTCTTCCATGAATTGATGCAAAGTGAAATGTACTATATACAAAGAATCTGCTGTATTATAAGATGATCAGATATGAATGACATAACAATTCTCAGCTTTACAATCATCCAAGACAACTGTGAGTTATGATGAAAAATGCTATTCATACCCAGAGAAAGAAGTGATAATGACTAAATGCAGATTAGAGCATTTTTAAAAACTCTTTTTCTTGAGAGCTTTTTATTCTTTGTGGGTGTAAATTTTCTTTTACCACATGACTATTATTGAAATGTTTTACATGATTACAGATGAATAACCTATACTGAATTGTTTATATTTCAAAGGGGAGGGGTAGGGAGTAAAGAAAGGAGAGAATATGGAATTCAAAGTCATTATTTTTTTTATAGAACAATAAACCTTCATTTACCACAACTTGTTCAGTCATTCCCCAATTGATGGTCATCCACTCCTTTTAGAACTCTTTGCTACCACAAAAAGAGCAGCTACAAACATTTTTGCACATGTAGATCTTTTCCCCTTCTTTATGATTTCCTTGGGATAGAGACCCAGTAATAAGACAGTCTGCTTTCGAAGGATTTGTTTTCTGAGTTGAAATTGCAGGCTGCCCACTGATCTGCTGGAATCTTTTTCTGATGCAGGACCAAGGGTCTTAGATGTTCATTTGCTTTCATTAAGGCCCTTTCACCAGCTTTTCCAGAATCTGAGTGAACTGGATTAAACCTCCTTTTTACCCCAGTGAGACTAACTTTTCTTGAAGTTTTTACAGTCTGTCTTGAGTGGGAGAGTGATTTTCTTCCATCAAATTCTGTTCAGTGGCTTGGTTTCCTGTATTGGGAAAGCTGGAGCAGCTTCCTGGCTTTACTCTGTCATCCTGGCTCCAACCCAAGAATTCCACTGTTATTCTCATTTCTATTTGAACACGACACTATTGTTATATACAACTTCACTTGATGTTGTCATCTATTCCCATATATTCAATTAAATTTATGTTTATGATCTCAAGTCTACTTATCCAGTCCTACATTCTCTGTTAATCTCTAGTGTCATATTTCCAATTTCCTATTAAACTTCTTTGAATTAGATGTCATGTAGACATCTTAAATTCAGCACATCCATATCTAAACTCATTATTCTTTTCCTGAAACTGTTCTGTCTTCCTAAAATATATCAAGGTTAACACTATGCTTTCAATAAATTAGGTTCAAAAACCTAAGTGTCACCCTGTACTCTTCACTCTCTCTCTCAGCTCCTATGGTTAATATCTTTCTAAAACCTGTTGCATTTACCTTCATAAAGTTTCTTACATATAACCCATTTTATTTATTTTTTGAGATATATAATATCTTCTTTTCTTTGTTTTATTAATTTTATAATTATAACTTTTTTGACAGTACATATGCATAGGTAATTTTTTACAACATTATCCCTTGTACTCCCTTCTGTTCCAAATTTTTCCCCTCCTTCCCTCTACCCTCTTCCCTAGATGGCAGGCATTCCCATACATATTAAATATGTTATACTATATTGTAGGTACAATATTTATGTGCAGAACCAAATTTTGTTGTTGTTGTTGTTGTTGCAAAGGAAGAATTGGAGTCGGAAGGTAAAAATAATCTAGGGAGAAAAACAAAAAATGCTAACAGTTTACACTCATTTCCCAGTGTTCCTTTTCTGGGTGTAGCTGATTCTGTCCATCATTGATCAATTGACATTGGATTAGCTCTTCTCTATGTTGAAGATATCCACTTCCATTAGAATACATCCTCATACAGTATCATTGTTGAAGTGTATAATGATCTCCTAGTTCTGCTCGTTTCACTCAGTATCAGTTGATGTAAGTCTCTCCAAGCCTCTCTGTATTCCTCCTGTTGGTCATTTCTTACAGAACAATAACATTCCATAACATTCATATACCATAATTTACCCAAACATTCTACAATTGATGGGCTTCCATTCATTTTCCAGTTTCTAACCACTACAAAAAAGGCTGCTACAAGGCCTTTCCCTTACAAAGGCCCTTTCCCTTCTTTAATATTTCTTTGGGATATAAGCCCAGAAGTAGAACTGCTGGATCAAAGGATATGCACAGTTTGATAACTTTTTGTGCATAATTCCAGATTGCTCTCCAGAATGGTTGGATTTTTTCACAACTCCACCAACAATGCATCAGTGTCCCAGTTTTCCCACATCCCCTCCAACATTCATCATTATTTGTTCCTGTCATCTTAGCCAATCTGACAGGTATGTAGTGGTATCTCAGAGTTGTCTTAATTTGCATTTCTCTGATCAATAGTGATTTGGAACACTCTTTCATATGAGTGGAAATAGTTTCAATTTCATCATCTGAAAATTGTCTGTTCATATCCTTTGACCATTTACCAATTGGAGAATGGCTTGATTTCTTATAAATTAAAGTCAATTCTCTGTATATTTTGGAGATGAGGCCTTTATCAGAAGCTTTAACTGTAAAAATGTTTTCCCAATTTGTTACTTCCCTTCTAATCTTGTTTGCATTAGTTTTGTTTGTACAAAAGCTTCTTAATTTGATGTAATCAAAAATTTCTATTTTGTGATCAATAATGATCTCTAATTCTCCTTTGGTCACAAATTCCTTCCTTCTCCACAAGTCTGAGAGGTAAACTATCCTATGTTCCTCCAATTTATTTATGATCTCGTTCTTTATGCCTAAATCATGGACCCATTTTGATGTTATCTTAGTATGTGGTGTTAAGTGTGGGTCCATACTAATGCCATACTAATTTCCAGTTTTCCCAGCAGCTTTTGTCAAATAATGAATTCTTATCCCCAAAGTTGGGATCTTTGGGTTTGTCAAACACTAGATTGCTATTTTTATTCACTATCTTGTCCTGTGAACCTAACCTATTCCACTGATCAACTAGTCTATTTCTTAGCCAATAGCAAATGGTTTTGGTGATTGCTGCTTTATAATATAGTTTTAGATCAGGTACCGCTAGGCCACCTTCATTTGATTTTTTTTTTCATTACTTCCCTTGAAATTCTTGATCTTTTGTTCTTCCACATTAATTTTGTTGTTATTTTTTCTAGGTCATTAACTTTTTCCTTTTTTAAGATTTTCTTGTGATACAGACCCCATAGTACTGCTGGGTCAAAAGGTACACAAAATTTTATATCCCTTTGGGTATAGTTCCAGATTGCTTTCCGGAATGGCTGGATCATTTTCTCACACACAAACAATGCATTAATGTCCCAGTTTTCCCACACCCCCTCCAACACTTGTCATTATTGTTTTTTGTCATCTTAAACAACCTGAGAGGTGTTTAATAGAACCTCAGATTTGTGTTAATTTGTGTTTCTCTGATCAATAGTGGTTAAGAGCAATTTAATATGACTAGAAATTATTTCAATTTCTTCATCTGAAAATTCTATGTTCATATCCTTTGACAATGTATTAATTGGAAAATGGCTTAAATTCTTATAAATTTAAGTCAATTTCCTATATATTTTAGAAATGAGACCTTTATCAATCAGAATCCTTGGATCTAAAAATTTCCCCCAGTTTTCTGTTTCCATCTAATGTTGTTGACATTGGTTTTGCTTGTTCAGATTTTTTTTAAACTTAATATAATAAAAATTATACATTTTTCTTTCACAATGTATTCTAGTTCTTTGGCCACAAATTCCATACTTTTCCAGTTTTGAGAGATAGTATAAGCTAATTGCAAGAGCAAAGAATAGCCTATCATTCCTTTTAAATAAATTTCTTTTTTAGTTTTTAAAATTTATTTTTGATATGCTTTGCTTTATGAATCATGGTGAAAGAGAGAAATTAGAGCAAAAGGGAAAAAACTATGGGAGAGATTAAAAAAAAACAGAAAAAAAGTAAACATAGAATGTATTTATTTACATTCAGTCACCATAGTTCTTTTTCTGGTTGCAGATGGCATATTCTGTACAAAGTCTTTTGGGATTGCTTTGAATCACCGAACTGCTGAGAAGAACCAAGCTTTTAATAGTTGATCATCACATATTCTTGCTATTATTATATACAATGTATTCCTGGTTTTGCTTATTTTGCTTAGCATCAGTTCATGTAAATCTTTCCAGGCCTTTCTATAATCAGCTTGTTCATCATTTTTTATAGAACAGCAATATTCTATTACCTTAATATACTACAACTTTTCACCCATTCCCCAATTGTTAGGCAATCCAATTCTTTGCTACCACAAAAATATGTTAAAAACATTTTTGCATATGAAGATTTTTTGCCATCTTTTATGAGTTCTTTGGGATATAGATCCAGTAAGAGGATTGCTAAGTCAAAGTGTATGAACAATTTCATAGCCCTTTAGGCATAATTCCAGATTGCACTCCAGAATGGTTGGATCATTTGACAACTCCCCCAATAATGCATTAGTGTCTTAGTTTTTTTACATCTCCTCTAACATTTATCATTATCTTTTTCTGTCATTTTAGCCAATCTGAGAAATGAGGTGGTATCTGAGTTGTTTTAATTTGTACTTCTTTAATCAACAATGATTTAAAGCATTTTTCATATAACTATAGATGATTAATTTCATCATCTGAAAATTATGTGGTCATATTCTTTGACCACTTATCAATGAGAGAATGACTTACATTCTTATAAATTTGACAAAGTTCTTTATATATTTTAAAAATAAGGCTTTTATCAGAAATACTATACTATATAGATGTTTTCCAAGTGTTTTATATCCCTTTTAATCTTGTTTCTCTTGTAAAATATTTTGAAAAGTGTAATCTTGAAAAGTAATTTTTATATTACATTTTATATTTATATTACATTTATATTGAAAAATGCTATAAATCTTGAAAGATGTTATCTAGGATGTTTTTTTCATCATGGTTTTCAGGTAGTCCAGTAATTTTAAGGTTCTTATATCTCCTGGATTTATTTTCTATACCAGTTGTTCTGATAAGGTAATTTTCATTTTTTTCCCATTTTTTTGGCTTTTGATTATTCATGTCTTATTGAGTCATTCTCTTCCATTTGTTCAATTTTAATTTTTAGTGAATAGTTTTCTTCAGTTAGCTTTTTACAATTCTTCTTTTGCATTTGGCCAATTGAACTTTCATATGAATTGTTTTATTCATTGATTTTTTTTTCCATTTCACAAATTCTATTTTTCAAGGAGTTGTTTTCTTTTTCCATTTCATCAAATCTAATAGTAAGGACTTTTCTTCAGATAATTTCTGTGTTTCCCTTTCCAAACTCTCCTTCAAAGTTCTCATTTCTTTTCTCCTAACTCTCTTTTAAGATTATTATTTTTTTATTTCTTCCAAGAGGATCTTCTGAGATGGATAACAACTCATATCATCCTTTGAAACTTTATCTGGAAATGATTTGCCTTTAATGTCCTCATGGTTTGAGGACATTCTTCTGCCTCCATAAAAATTATCTATAGTCATAGCCCCTTTTTTTTGCTTTTTTGCTCATTTCTTAAAGGTTGACTTCTGCTTTTAGGAGAAAGGGGTGATTTTCCCTAACTTCTTCTACAAGTGACATTGGCTTCATGTTGTCATGGGGCAGTGCTGCTAGCTTCTTCCTGTGATGAATATATGTGGCTAAATGCCATAGTATTCTGGGATTCATGAACCCACTATTTGCTTCTATGGTTGTATGAGATATCTAATAGCTAGTCTGCTGATCTACTGGCTTCTGAACCAGGACAGAGTAGCCAAGGTTTCTATATTTTGGCTAAATGTGTCCTAGTAGATTCTCTCAATGCATGGAGTCCTCTCCTCCCTGGGCTGACCTGGGTCTCCCTGGGCTGCACTTGCACTGGGCCACTGTTTCCCTTCTACCGTCTTCCCCACACCAATCCCATGCCCAATTAAAGCAGACCATTCCTAAAGTTCTTTCAAAATAGCTTATGCTGGATATTTGTTACATTACAAATATTTGTTTGTTCTGTCACTCCAAAACCAATTCAGAGACTTGATCTGGTGTTGATCTGAGAGAAGCCAGGAAGATCTCAGACAAAAACCTGTCTAATCCCTGTAATCTTGGCTTGACACTTGGTATTTTCAATTTATAAAGAAATGGGAGCACCAGCCTTGAAGTCAGGAGGACTTGACACTTCTTAGCTGTGTGATCTTGGACAAGTCACTTAACCCCAATAGCCTCAGCAAACAAACAAACAAACAGATAGATAGATAGATAGATAGATAGATAAATGAATGAATAAATAAATAGAAATGGGACAATCAGCAGACAGGAAAAGGGAGCGACTTGAATAAAATAGATAATTCAAGAAGTCGGAGTTTGGGCTAGAAAAAAGGGAAGGATTTTTAAAAAAGGGTACAGATTGAAGAGGTATTGGTTAAAGACAAATCAGATTGTGAGGAGGATAGGGTAAAAAGAGTGAATGAGAGGGACAAAAGAGGGGGGAAGGGAAGATGGAAGGAAACTGTAAAACTAGTCCTTATAATTTTGAATATGAATGAGATGATTTCATCCATAAAACACAAATGGATAACAGAATAGATTAAAAATTAAAACCTCACAATTTGTTGTTTACAAGAAAAAAAATATATATATATATATATATACACACACATTTTCAAAGGATAGATACCCACAGAGTTAAAATCAAATGCTGAAGTAGAATTTATTATGCTTTAGATGAAGTAAAAAAAAAAAACTGTCATGATTTGAGATAAAGGGGGAGATAAAATAGACTTGGTTAACAGAGATAAATAAAGTATGATAAAAGGTATTATAGAAGGTATTATAGAAAATGAAATAATATCAATTAAAAACTCCAAATGTATGTACCCCAAAGTTATACCATCTAAAAATTTAAAGAAAAAGTTAAATTAATTACAGGTAGAAATAGATACTAATACCATAATAGTGGGGGATTTTACATTCCTAGACACTTTCTGATATGTCAGCAGCACATGGTACTTTTACAAAGTTGACTATTAAGTCATAAAAAATTTATACTTTATAATTTATATTTATGCAAATAGACAGAAATATTATATACATTTTATTGAGATCAAAATGAAATAAAATATGAAGGGACCATGAAAACATAGATTAAAAATTAGAGATTAAACAACCTAAGGATAAAAAATGAATCAGTTAAATGACAGAGAAGAATCAATACTACATTAAAAAGAATAATAAACAAAAGAATAATATTAACGATAAAAACAGAATATCAATAATGAGACAACATACCAAAAATTACGGGATACAGCAAAAGCATAGAGAATATTTATATATGCAAATATTTTATCAATAAATATCAAATAAAAATATATAATAATCCATGAAATGATATAGAGAAAAAAGAACTCATTAATTTATTAAATAATAAACTAGAAAATGAACCAAAAAAGTGCCCAAATAAACAACAAATAGGGAATATTAAAACTTAAAGGTAAAATTAATAAGTTTGAATGTAAACAAAAACATTGCATTAACAAATAAAACTAGGAGTTAAGTTTATGAAAAAAAGAGTACATAAAGTATTATTTTTAAAAAATATTTTAAAAATTTTATTTACCAAATATATGCATGGGTAATTTTACAACAGTGACAATTGCCAAACCTTTTGTTCTAATTTGTCCCCTCCTTCCCTCTCGCCCCCAGATGGCAGGTTGATCAATACATGTTAAATATGTTAGAGTAGAAATTAAATACAATATATGTATACATGTCCAAACAGTTGTTTTGCTGAAGTACATAAATTATTAATATTGTTTTTTAAAAAGAGAAAATGAAATCCATATTACTGAAAATGAAAAGGAACAATGCACCACTAATGAAGATGACATCAAACAATTATAAAGAATTATTTTGCCTAATTATATGTCAATAAATTTAACAATTTAAATAATTAAATTTAATTTTATTTAAATTTAATTTAATATATGTTACAGAAATATAACCTGATTAACAGAAAAGGAAATAGAACATCTAAATAAACATGCTTTAGAAAAAGAAATTCAATAGTCCCTTTTAGGGAGTTCCCAAGAGAAGAAAAAAACAAAACAAAACACCAGTACCCAGTAGATTTATAAGTGAATTCTACCAAACATTTAGAGATCCACTAATCCCAATATTAAATAAATTATTAAGAATAATACATTAAGAAGGAATTTTACCAAACTCTATCTATGAAATAAATATGGTATGGATCTATACCTAAATAAGGAAGAGCTTGCAGTCTAAGAGATGAAAATGGTAGAGAGTGAAGGAGTGATGTCTTGGACCACAAAATTTTGCAGGGGTGAATGCTGAAAACTAACTTTGCATGTACTTTGAAAAATAAAAAAGCTATCACAAAATAAATAAAGAGGATGAGCAAAAACAGAATGAAAATTATAGACTAATTTCATCAATGAATATGCAGCAAAAATCCTAAACAAATTATTAGATGTAGTATTTCAGCTATATAAATGACTATAACAATATATAACAAAATATACATTATGGCCAAGTGGGATTTATAACAGGAAAATGACCTATGAATGAAGATGCTATTCATATCCAGAGAAAGAAATGCTAAAAAAAAGTATCATATAGTTTTACATACATATATGAATATACACATATATACAGATTATATGTATATACATATATGTGCACAATAATTTTACATATTTGAGTCTAACTTTTTTTCTTTTGTAGAGCAGAGTATGGAGAGGAGAAAAAAATTAATGTATAGCAAAGAACAAAATAAAATTTCAAAGAAGCTACTGAAAAGTAGGGTAGCTTTGAAAATAATGTGTAGTACTTATTACACAGTTTTTATAAAATACTAAACAGTGTGGAATAGAAATGTATGGTTTTACATTGAATCCTATTTTTATGTTGTAATGTGTACATGGAAATAATCATTTTTGGTTTTGTATTAAATATTTTTAAAAGAAATCCTAAAATCATATTAACTTTGTTGAATATTCAAAACGAGTACTCAATTCAACCTAATAAACATTTGTTTAGCAACCACTTATTGACAAGATATTGTGTTAAATTTATTGACTTGAATTCAACTTAAATCCAGGATCTTTTGATGGAACTTCTCCATTCACTTCTCTAATACTAGTGAAGTTGATATTTTTAAAATCCAAATTTACTTTACATTTATATCTTTTGTTTTATGTCTCACAGTATTGAATTAATCTTTATCATCTCCTTGGATTTTTAAAATTCTAATTTTATACTTCAGCTGGTTTACTATCCTCATAACTTTGGGCAATCTAAAAACTGGTAAAAATATCATTAGCTTTCATTCAAATAATTAATTTAAGAAATATATTTTAATGGCAAAATACAAAGTACCCTGAGGTACTTCACTATATATCTAGTTCCAATTTTTTAAGAATGTGTCAACTATTATATTTCACGACCCTTCATGCAACTTCTTTTAAAACTACTTAACTATTTACACTATTATATCTATTCCAGGCAGATTGTATCAAATATTTTGTCTTCTTCATTTCCTCACCTTGTCTTTTTAAAAATTAGAATATTTTCCATTCTCCAATTCATGGCAATTCTGTCATTTTTTATCATCACTTATTACAACTACATCTGCCAGTTCTTCCTCAGTTCTTTTGCTGCTAAGTAGTTTCTCTTGACCTGATAACTTGCAATAATTGGTTGCAGTTAAGCAGCTTAATGCTCCCCTCTATGATTTGCTTTGCTTCTGGTCTAGTTATGTGATTTCATCTATTTAGTGAATTCCTATAAGGAAATTTCCTCTACTAAAGAAAATGTAAACTCTTATTAAATGTATCTTCATCAGTAACCAATGGGAGTAAAGGAGAAAGAAGAATTTGAGATATACCCAATGTCTCTCACCCATGAAATATCAGAGGCAGACTTGAACCTGGGTCATCTTGATTCTGAATCCTACTTTCTTGGCACCACTGCACACTGCCTCTCCCTTTTTAAAATTATCACTTTATTTATGCTGTTTCAAATCCTTTTGAATCATTTTTACAATCCTCCCCATTTGAAAGCCATTCTTATTGGCAGGGGAAAAAAGACTAAGCCTAATATCTCTTTCACATGAGAACTGTTCAAATACTTAAGATGGTGTCATATCATTGCCCTCTAAGTTTTTCTTTCTCCATTAAAAATATTCCAAATTCCTTTGATCAGCCATCACATGAAATGAACTCAAAGCACTTAATAACCCTGTTTACCTTCACTGGTATAATTTCATTGTTAAAATGTGATGTCAAGAAGTAAACACAAGATTCCAGATGTGGCCTGACAGAGATAGAGCATAGAATCTTCTTTTGTATCTTTATTAGTGCAGTCCAAAATTACATTCCCTTTCTTAGATGATATCCAATTCTTTACTTAGAATGAGATCAAAGTATTTTAAAGCTTGAAGATCCTTTTTTTTTTTTTTTTCAGGTGATCATGGCCTAGTTACTTTATTTCCATTTTTATAGTGATTTTAAAAATTCAAATTGAAGACTTTTCATTTTCCCATTAAATTTTATTTTATTTATTTTACTCAGAATTTTAACCTTTAAAGATCTTTTCTTTTATCGTATCTCTCTCAACCAGCATATTAACTATCTTTTCTATCTTTGTCTCATTTAAAAAATCTTACAATGATGTCAACAATTTCTGTTGAAATCTTTGGTCAAAATATTTAAAAAGCACTGGGCCAAGAACAGACATCAGAGACATTGCATTAGAAACCTTCTAATTTGACTCTGAATCATTATTGTTTTGGTATAGCTATTCAACCAGTTTTAAATACAGCTAAATTTATATAATTTTCTATTCCATGTTTCTTTATCTTCTCTATAAGGCTAGAAAGATAAAAATTTTTCAAATACTTTGGTAACATCCAGATAAATAATATTCATAGTCAGTCAATAAATATTTATTCTACACAATGTGTAGAACTGTAGTTCCTTGATCTAATAATAAAGTAACTCTTTCAAAAGGTATGCGTGGGATTTATAGTAGCATAACTTATTCTAATATGTTCTTATTGTTTTTTTGTGTGATAACCTCTTCATTTCTGAGATATTCACTAATCATTCTTTTAAAATATAATGGCCCTTTTCTACTCTGAACTTTGAGCTCTTATGATAATTACATATTACCCCAACCCAAATTATTGTTTTGTTAATACTTCATAATATTTGTTCAAATACCCTTTTAGTGATTCTAAGTTTTAAAGTTGCAAGATCAAATCTGGAAATCAAATATCCCTACTGGTAAGTGCCTAGAGATTAGTATCTGGGCATATTTGTATATCAAAGCATCGTTTTCTGTTTTTATGATGGCATCACCCAAAAATTTTGGGGAATAAGAAGTATATTTTTTTAAGCTTCAAATGTTGTTCCTAGTATAGTTGGATAGAACTCTGTGAAAGTCTAACTGATTTCTCATTGTGACATGGAATGACCCTGGATTCTTGAAGTCATGCCATTGGAACACAATCTCTGGCAGCTTCCACCACACTGAAAAGACTATGAAAATGGTCCTAGTACCAACCTATGCCTCTTTAGAAGCGGTCTAGCTAAGTATATTGAAGCTTATTACCTCTTAGAAATGAATATTATGGCTGTTGCAGTCTTTGAAACAAGAAAGACAGATTTGTCTTTCTCTTCACATTGTCCTAGAGTTTTCTCTCAGAAATTTGCTAGATAGGGAAAGGAAATGCACAATATGTTAAACCAAGGAAATTTCTGAGAGGAAATTGTCATAGGGGAAGATTAAAATCAAAATATACCCCTAATGTTGTTGTCGTTTTTAATAATCATGTTTGAACACCATAAGAAACACTGCAGATAGAAATTGAAAAGACAGAGTTTACAGTGGGCCAATCAATTATTAGTCTCCCTATTCATTTGGAGGCTCACCAACTCTGTCTTACATGAATGAACAGGTTTGGAGGGTCACAGCTTCCTAAAAGCTTGAAGAGCCTAGCAAAACAAGAAAATAGGAATGTTATGTCAATTAACTAAGCAGAAACTCCAAGGGAAGACAAATTTTGATCCCCGAGAAAAGACTGAAATAGATACCAACAATAAAGCTTCTGATTGTCTGTGTAATTGGAATGCTATGAAGTGGAATCAGATTATCTATTCCTTGTCATCACTGACTTTGCCAGAACCAAAACGTTGTCATTAATGTATCAACATTTTCTTAGAAGTTCTCCAGTGGAGTTTCCCAGATACCTTGTCTCTGCATTTTTAGTGTTTTCATCAATATTTTGAACTATGACATAATTAGATACAAAAAAAAAAAAATCTTTGAAGGTATAGTTGAAAATGAGTTTCCAAAAAAAGGTTACTGGGAATGGAACTCAGCTGAGTAATCTCCTAGTGAGTGGAGGAAAATAGGTTTGTCCTTCAGATCATTATTGAAAAAGGGAGGAGCCAAGATTTTTAATCTTGTATTTTTCATTTCTAGTTTTATACCAAAAAATATCTAATATGAACATATTATCCTATTGGTTATTTAGAATAAGAATAGGAATGTTTTTAAATGAGATATGGAAAAAATAATAACTTGTATAAATGTATGTTCTACTTTATAATAATGATTTTATATTTAGGCATTAGAGTGATCCATGAATACCAGCAATCAACTGAGAAATGAGGAATACTTTTGAGCGCATGTGCAGAAATCTAGGCTAATAACTTAAATTTCCACATGTGTGATCAAGACTTACATCTAATAGACAAAGCTCAGAGCACTGTCTGGTAGTTTATTCTGAGATTGCACTCTGAGTAACTATACCAGATAGAATGGTAACTATACCACTGGAAGGGTAATTTATTTTGATGCTAAGTAGATATTATGTAACAGAAGTTTCTTTTTTTTTTTAATTTTTATTTTATTTTATAATTATAACATTTTTTGACAGTACATATGCATGGGTAATTTTTTACAACATTATCCCTTGCACTTACTTCTATTCAGATTTTTCCCCTTCCTCCCCCAACCCCCTCCCCCAGATGGCAAGCAGTCTTATATATGTTAAATATATTACAGTATATTCTAGATACAATATATGTGTGTAGAACCAAATTTTTTGTTGCACAGGAAGAATTGGATTCAGAAGGTAAAAATAACAGTTTACATTCATTTCCCAGTGTTCCTTTTCTGGATGTAGCTGGTTCTGTCCATCATTAATCAATTGGAATTGGATTAGCTCTTCTCTATGTTGAAGAAATCCACTTCCATCAGCATACATCCTCGTACAGTATCATTGTTGAAGTGTATAATGATCTTCTGGTTCTGCTCGTTTCACTCAGCATCAGTTGATGTAAGTCTCTCCAAGCCTCTCTGTATTTCTCCTGTTGGTCATTTCTTATAGAACAATAATATTCCATAACATTCATATACCATAGTTTACCCAACCATTCTCCAATTGATGGGCATCCATTCATCTTCCAGCTTCTAGCCACTATGAAAAGGGCTGCCACAAACATTTTGGCACATACAGGTCCCTTTCCCTTCTTTAGTAGTTCCTTGGGGTATAAGCCCAGTAGTAGTATGGCTGGGTCAAAGGGTATGCACATTTTGATAACTTTTGGGGCATAATTCCAGATTGCTCTCCAGAATGGTTGGATTCTTTCACAACTCCACCAACAATGCATCAGTATCCCAGTTTTCCCACAGCCCCTCCAACATTCATCGTTATTTGTTCCTGTCATCTTAGCCAATCTGACAGGTGTGTAATGATACCTCAGAGTTGTCTTAATTTGCATTTCTCTGATCAATAGTGATTTGGAACACTCTTTCATATGAGTGGAAATGGTTTTAATTTCATCATCTGAAAATTGTCTGTTCATATCCTTTGACCATTTATCAATTGGAGAATGGCTTGATTTCTTATAAATTAAAGTCAATTCTCTGTATATTTTGGAGATGAGGCCTTTATCAGAACCTTTAACTGTAAAAATGTTTTCCCAATTTGTTACTTCCCTTCTAATCTTGTTTGCATTAGTTTTGTTTGTGCAGAAACGTTTTAATTTGGTGTAATCAAAATGTTCTATTTTGTGATCAATAATGGTCTCTAGTTCTCCCTTGGACACAAACTCCTTCCTCCTCCACAAGTCTGAGAGGTAAACCATCCCATGTTCCTCCAATTTATTTATGATTTCGTTCTTTATGCCTAAATCTTGGACCCATTTTGATCTAATCTTAGTATGTGGTGTTAAATGTGGGTCCATGCCTAGTTTCTGCCATACTAATTTCCAGTTTTCCCAGCAGTTTTTGTCAAATAGTGAATTCTTATCCCAAAATTTGGGATCTTTGGGTTTGTCAAAGATTAGATTGCTATTTTTATTCACTATCTTGCCCTGTGAACCTAACCTATGCCACTGATCAACTAGTCTATTTCTTAGCCAATACCAAATGGTTTTGGTGACTGTTGCTTTATAATATAGCTTTAAATCAGGTACACTTAGACCACCTTCCTCTGACTTTTTTTTCATTAGTTCCCTTGCAATTCTCGACCTTTTATTCTTCCATATGAATTTTGTTGTTATTTTTCTAGGTCATTAAAATAGTTTCTTGGGAGTCTGATTGGTATAGCACTAAATAAATAGATTAGTTTGGGGAGTATTGTCATCTTTATTATATTTGCTCGGCCTATCCAAGAGCACTGAATGTCTTTCCAATTATTTAAATCTGACTTTATTTTTGTGGCAAGTGTTTTGTAATTTTGCTCATATAATTCCTGACTCTCCTTTGGTAGATATATTCCCAAATATTTTATACTATCAACTGTTATTTTGAATGGAATTTCTCTTTGTATCTCTTGCTGTTGGATTGTGTTGGTAATGTATAAAAATGCTGAGGATTTATGTGGATTTATTTTGTATCCTGCGACTTTGCTAAAATTCTGAATTATTTCTAATAGCTTTTTAGCAGAGTCTTTGGGGTTCTCTAAATATACCATCATGTCATCTGCGAAAAGTGACAATTTGATTTCTTCATTTCCTACTCTAATTCCTTGAATCTCTTTCTCGGCTCTTATTGCCAAGGCTAGAGTTTCTAGTACTATATTGAATAGGAATGGTGATAGTGGGCAACCTTGTTTCACTCCTGATCTTACAGGGAAAGGTTCTAGTTTATCACCATTACATATTATGTTTACTGAAGGTTTTAAATATATGCTCTTTATTATTTTAAGGAATAGTCCATTTATTCCTATACTCTCAAGCGTTTTTAGTAGGAATGGATGTTGGATTTTATCAAATGCTTTTTCTGCATCTATTGAGATGATCATATGGTTTTTATTAATTTGATTATTAATATGGTCAATTATACTAATAGTTTTCCTAATATTAAACCAGCTCTGCATTCCTGGTATAAATCCCACTTGGTCATAGTGTATTATCCTGGGGAGGATTTTCTGAAATCTATTTGCTAATATCTTATTTAAGATTTTAGCATCAATATTCATTAAGGAAATTGGTCTATAGTTTTCTTTCTCAGTTTTCGATCTACCTGGTTTAGGTATCAGTACCATGTCTGTGTCATAGAAGGAATTTGGTAGGACTCCTTCAATATCTATTTTTTCAAATAGTTTACATAGCATTGTAGTTAGTTGTTCTTTAAATGTTTGGTAGAATTCACCTGTAAATCCATCTGGTCCTGGGGACTTTTTCTTAGGAAGTTGGTTAATAGCTTGGTCTATTTTTTTTTTCTGAGATGGGACTATTTAGACTACTTACTTCTTCCTCTGTTAATCTGGGCAAGCTATATTTTTGAAGGTATTTTTCCATTTCATTTAAGTTATCGAATTTATCGGCATAAAGTTGAGCAAAGTAGCTCCTAACTATTGTTCTAATTTCCTCTTCATTAGTGGTGAGTTCACCCTTTTCATTTTCAAGACTATCAATTTGCTTTTTCCTTTTTTTAATCAGGTTTACTAAGGGTTTGTCTATTTTGTTGGTTTTTTCATAAAACCAACTCTTAGTTTTATTAATTAATTCAATAGTTTTTTTACTTTCAATTTTATTAATCTCACCTTTTATTTTTTGAATTTCAAGTTTTGTGTTTGTCTGGGGGTTTTTAATTTGTTCCTTTTCTAGCAATTTTAGTTGTAAGCCCAATTCGTTGGCCCTCTCTTTCTCTATTTTATGCAAGTAGGCCTGTAGAGATATAAAACTTCCCCTTATTACTGCTTTGGCTGTATCCCACACATTTTGGTATGATGTCTCATTATTGTCATTTTCTTGGGTGAAGTTATTAATTATGTCTATGATTTGCTGTTTTACCCAATCATTCTTTAGTATAAGATTATTTAGTTTCCAATTATTTTTTGGTCTATTTTCCCCTGGCATTTTATTAAATGTTATTTTGATTGCATTATGGTCTGAAAAGGATGCATTTACTATTTCTGCCTTACTGCATTTGATTTTGAGGTTTTTATGCCCTAGTATATGATCAATTTTTGTATAGGTTCCATGAACTGCTGAGAAGAAAGTATATTCCTTTCTGTCTCCATTTAGCTTTTGCCAAAGATCTATCATATCAAACTTTTCTAGTATTCTATTTACCTCTTTGACTTCTTTCTTATTTATTTTGTGGTTTGATTTATCTAATTCTGAGAGTGCAAGGTTGAGATCTCCTGCTATTATAGTTTTGCTATCTATTTCCTCTTGCAGCTCTCTTAATTTCTCTTTTAAGAATTTAGATGCTGCACCACTTGGTGCATATATGTTTAATATTGATACTGCTTTATTATCAATACTATCCTTTAGCAGGATATAATGCCGTTCCTTATCTCTTTTAATTAGATCAATTTTTGTTTTTGCTTGATCTGAGATGAGGATGGCTACTCCTGCTTTTTTGGTTTTGCCTGAAGCATAATAGATTCTGCTCCACCCTTTTACTTTTAGTTTGAATGTCTCACCCTGTTTCAAGTGTGTTTCCTGTAAACAACATATAGTAGGATTCTGACTTTTAATCCAGTCTGCTAACTGCTTCCTCTTTATGAGGCAGTTTGCCCCATTCACATTTATGGTTAGAAGGACTAATTCTATATTGCTTGCCATCCTATTAACCCCTGCTTATGCTTTTCCCCCTTTCCTTCCCTTTTACCCTCCTATCCAGTATTAAACTGGTAAACACCACTTGCTTTTCACAGCCCTCCCTTTTTAGGATCCCTCCCCCACCTTAAAGATCCTCCCCTTATTTTACCCCTTTTCCTCGAAATTACTGTATTCCCTTCTGTAAGGGCCCTTTAAATGGGCGGACACAGTGCATCGGGAGATTGAGGCCCAGAAGTAATTTCTGTGGATATTAGGACTGCCCTTGGGCGGGATCCTGGCCATATTGAGATAGTTTTGTAATGGGTGACTCTCTCGCTGATTGGCTGTGTGTGTGACCTCACAGGCCCTATATAAGCCCACTGCAGGCAGCAACTGCCCTCTTTAACCTCATGCTGTTCACCCTGGCTCCCCAGCCTGGGTGGCCAAGCCAAGATGGGTAGCCGAAAGAGGTAAGGATTTTGGTAGTGAACACGTGGGTCTTCTGACCAGGTGTTCACTCGGGAACCAACAAGTCAGGGCATCAGTTAAGGCATTATGTGAGTAGGTATAATAAAGGCTTTTAAGATTACACGTGGTTGTTCTTGAGTGCGCTACCGGTTATTAAGCTATAGATTCAAGAGATTGTGGCCAGAGACCTTAGAAGGCCTCAGAGGAGGCGAGCCGGGTAGAGTTCACACTGCAAAGGACAGTGGTCAAAGGTACTCTGGTGGGTCTAGGACAGACTAGTAATTGTAACTGCCAGGAGAGCACGTTACAAATGGTGCTCAACGTGGACGCATCAGGAATTATCAGGTTTTGAAAATATTTAATATTCAGAATTAAGATTCTGAAAGATCCGGTAGAAACGCCACTTAAGAGGGAAGACAGAGAAGCAATATGGACCCAGGTAAATCTGGGATCAGACTCAAGGACACAGCTGAACATAATGCTTATATCAAGAGGTTAAAGAGCCAGATGGAAGATCTTTTAACAAAGATCACCACTGAAGAACAGCAGGAAGCTTGTAATCAAGCTCCACAAAGGCTATCCCCACACCTATTAGATATAGCTCGGAGAGGGAGCAACCTAGAGCTAATGCGTATGTATGACAGTATAGAGTATAAAATGCCACAGCAAGAGTTGCTGGAATTGCAGGTTAAACTACAGATGGAGATAGAGAAAGAAGAAAAAGCTAGGTTACTACAGATAGAACAGGAAGAGTTCAAACCAGTGGCAGAAACTAAGGAAGGAAATAAACGAATCACATGGACTTCAGTTGTAGAAATTCTTCTTAGCGTTTTGTTGGTTTACCTTGTGCATTGTTGTTTTAAGGAATTTATTGATTACTCTTTCATTGAGAAGAAGTTTAGTTCTTTTTATGTGCAAAGCTCAGGTTTGATTTTAAATCAGCCTTTGGGGAATTTTCCAATTCTTCTTCCCTCTGCCTCACCTTCTTGGGCCAAGGGAGAAGGGGGAGGAGGAAAAGGAAGGGCGATAATATCATCAGCACTGCCCATTAATCCATTTAAAACTCCTGTGTCTTCATTTCAAAGGACAGGAGTAGGCTTTATGCCCCAAGGCAAAAAGGAATTGTGGGGTATTGAGTATAATCAGAAAAGTTTTGAAAATACAGTTCAGTTAATTTCTAAGAAACCTTACAGGGATAAGATCTTGCAGTTAGAGAGAGTGGAATTTTATACTTGTAAAACTGCTAGGATCGTCTTTGGAGAGTTGGAACTCCTCTTTTCTTACCTCGTGGATTTTCCACTTCCACAGGTGAGCTTGATTTCCCAACCCCCTACGGGTATTTATAAAACAGTGTTTATGTTTAGAATGGGTTGGAAAATTGCTATTTTAATCACTAGAATAAATAGACAGTGTGTGATCTTTGACCCAGGAGGAAAATATCAGATTTATTGATTCACACTACTGGAGTACAATTCGGTATCAGAAACTCAAACTTTGATTTTTAGGCAAAAGAATTCAGGGATATAGCCGAGTGTTCTAGTAAAGTCATTACTGCACAGACTATCCCCAAGATCTTCTCTTCTAAACAAGAGAAGGGAATTTTGGGATATGTGATTGCTTACAATTTTTAAATTTTGATTTTACATTTTTAAACATTTTTGATTTTACATCTTCAAAGTATTTTGATTTTACATTTTAAAGTTATTTTGGTTTTATATTTTTAATCTATTTTGGTTTTACATTTTTAAATTCTTTGCCTTTTACCTTAGCAATGCACTTCGGGCATACACAGAAAGTGCAGCTAAGTGACAGACTGACTAACTTTTGTCTGACTTTTGTTAATCTTTTTGACAACAACTTTGTTTCCACTGTGATGTGGAAAGGCCTGGATGGCATTTGGAAAGGCCCAAGTTGGGCCCCGGGGACATTCCTTCCTAGGTGCAGATCCAGCAGCAGAGTTCATCCCCACCAGAGACATTTGTAACCTGGGGATCCAAGAGAAGGACCAGACAACAGTCCAGAGAGACCAGCCAGATGTCAGCAGCCCTTCAGACGCTGATGGCAGCGATGCCCCTCCTGACCGTGACCAGAGACACCAGACACAGTTCCAGTATTGCAGCTGAAATGGACTGTTTTGGGTGATACGCAATATAAAGACTGTAAATGGACAATGGGCCTGCTTGCTTCTCCCGTGGCCACTTGCCATATGGTGGCCTGGGAAGAGGCTTTGCCCTATGCTTTCTATTGAAGGACTATGCTTTTAAATTAGTGGGTGAAAAACCAACACACCCACCTGCCGTTGTTATTGAGACAATGTTACTGGACATGACTTTGCTTATGTGCACCTGTGAAACTAGAATTGTTCTAGGATTGTGAAAAGTGCAATGAGAATTGTGATAAGCTAAATTGTTCTAGAATTGTGAAAAAGTGCAATTGAGAATTGTGATAAACTAGAATTGTTCTAGGATTGTGACAAGTGCAATTGAGAATTGTGATAAGCTAGAATTGTTCTAGAATTGTGAAAAGTGCAATAGAGAATTGTGATAAGCTAGAATTGTTCTAGAATTGTGACAAGTGCAATTGAGAATTGTGATAAGCTAGAATTTTTTCTAGGAGTGTGAAAAGTGCAACAGAAAATTGTAAGAAACTAGAATTGGTCTAGAACTGTGATAAATGTAACTAGAATTGTGACAACCTACCTACTAATATTTGTTAACTAGAATTGTGATGTTTTACCTTGTTGACTTCCCACCTCAGTGTTGACATCCTACCTCATTGGCATCCAACCTCTTTGGCCTATTATCTCGAGTATGACTTTGATGAATGGGTTGAACACTTGGGCCACTGTTGAGCCTGATTCTCATTGTCATACTTCTGTTTACTGATCTGCTGCTTTGTTCCTCCTTGGGCATAACACTCTGTCATCTCATGGATCAAGTGAACTATAGCTGGTGCTAAAAGTTTAGCTTGGTGAGATGTGCGGTTCCCGCAAAACAAGAGAAAGGGAATTGTAAGGGCCCTTTAAATGGGCAGACACAGTGCATCGGGAGATTGAGGCCCAGAAGTAATTTCTGTGGATATTAGGACTGCCCTTGGGCGGGATCCTGGCCATATTGAGATAGTTTTGTAATGGGTGACTCTCTCGCTGATTGGCTGTGTGTGTGACCTCACAGGCCCTATATAAGCCCACTGCAGGCAGCAACTGCCCTCTTTAACCTCATGCTGTTCACCCTGGCTCCCCAGCCTGGGTGGCCAAGCCAAGATGGGTAGCCGAAAGAGGTAAGGATTTTGGTAGTGAACACGTGGGTCTTCTGACCAGGTGTTCACTCGGGAACCAACAAGTCAGGGCATCAGTTAAGGCATTATGTGAGTAGGTATAATAAAGGCTTTTAAGATTACACGTGGTTGTTCTTGAGTGCGCTACCGGTTATTAAGCTATAGATTCAAGAGATTGTGGCCAGAGACCTTAGAAGGCCTCAGAGGAGGCGAGCCGGGTAGAGTTCACACTGCAAAGGACAGTGGTCAAAGGTACTCTGGTGGGTCTAGGACAGACTAGTAATTGTAACTGCCAGGAGAGCACGTTACACCCTTCCCCTTAGCTTACTCCTTCCCTTTCACTTTTCAATGAAGTGGAAGAAGTTTCACCATAAATCGAATATGCCTATTGATACACGCTATGTTCATCTCCCTCCTTTCTTTCTCTCAGATATATTAGGTTACCTTTGCCTCTTCATGAGATGTAGTACCACCACTTTACACGTTTTTATGATATAATCTCCTTTCCACCTCTAGTTTCTAAGACAAATTGTACATATGTTCTTTACATATTTTTTTGACAGAAGTATAGTTCTCAAGATTTCTTTTTACCTTTTTAGAAATCTCTTGAGTTCTGTATTTGAAGATCAAACCTTTTATGTAGGTCTGGTTTTTTCATCAAAAATAGATGGAATTCATTTATTTCGTTAAATGTCCATCTTCTTCCCTGGAAAACGATGCTCATTCTTGCTGGGTAAGTTATTCTTGGCTGCATACCAAGTTCCTTAGCCTTTCGGAATATCATGTTCCATGCCCTGCGTTCTTTTAATGTGGATGCTGCTAGATCCTGGGTTATCCTTATTGTGGATCCTCCATATCTGAATTGTTTTTTTTCTAGCAGCTTCCAATATCTTTTCCTTTGTCTGATGGTTCTTGAACTTGGCCACTATATTTCTTGGCGTTTTGATTTTAGGGTCCCTTTCAGTAGGTGATCGATGAATTTTCTCAATGTCTATTTTACCCTCTGTTTCCAAAACATCTGGGCAGTTCTCTTTGATAATTTCCTCGAAAATGGTGTCCAAGCTCTTTTTTTCCTCCCATTTTTCAGGGAGTCCGATTATTCTCAAATTGTCTCTCCTGGATCTGTTTTCCAGGTCTGTTGTCTTTCTGGTAAGGTACTTGACATTCTTTTCAATTGTTTCATTTCTCTGGTTTTGCTTGACTAACTCTTGGTTTCTCCTTGAGTCATTCATTTCTACTTGTTCCAGTCTAATTTTCAATGATGTATTTTCTTCACTCACTTTTTTTATATCTCTTTGTAATTGTCCAAATGAGTTTTTATCTTCTATGGAATTTTTTTCCATTTTATCCATTTTATTTTTTAGAGAGCTGATTTCTTTTTCCAGCTCACTAATCCTGTTTTCCTTGGAGTTGTTTACCTTTTCCAGCTCACTAATCCTGTTTTCCTTGGATTTGTTTACCTTTTCCAGCTCACTAATCTTGTTTCTCAATGATTTGATTTCTTTAATCACTCTGTCTTTGAATGCATGGGATGACTTCTCCAGGCTCTCTTGCCAAGCTTCCCTTTCCTTTTCCCATTTCTCTTCCAGCTCTCTTGTGAGAGCCTTTTTGATTTCCTCTATGAGGTTCTTTTGCATTGAGGAGCAGCTTGTATCCCTCCCAGGGGATACATCTGGGGACAGTCTGTTCCTAGTCTCCTCAGCATTTGAAGTCTGCTCCCTCTCCACACAGAAGCTGTCAATGGTTAGAGCCCTTTTGAATTTTTTGTTCATTTTGTCAGAGTAGGAATCAAAGAAAACAAACTGACAAGAGAAACAATTGGTCTGTTTTGCGGGGGATGGGGCTGGATGGTATTAATGGGCTTCCTCTACAGACTGGGGGTAGGGCAGCAGAGAGCCACTAACAGAACAGCAATGACTGTACTGAGTCTGCACTCTGAGGCTCTGAGAACGCACTGAGTCAGTCCAGGTGGGGGTTGGGGGTGGCCGAGCTCTGGGAGACGCTGGCTTTCTGGGGTTTTAATCTTCACCTCCGGTGTTTATACCCTCTCCGCTGCTCCTGGCTTGCTGCCAAGACGGAGCATCCACACTGGGGCAAAAGCCCTTTCACATAAACGGCAGAGATCACACCCCTCCCCCTCTGGTCTGAGCTGTGTGAGCTGCCTGTCTTGCTCTGGCTGCCTGCCCTCAGTCTGTGCCCAGTCTGATTGACCCTCCCCTGAGCAAACACAGACCTTTTCTGGCGACTTTCAAGGATGTCTTCTCTTGGTGATTATTTGTAGATTTCTTTCTGGGTCAAGCATTAAGTCAGAGGCTTGTCATGAAGTAAGTTCTGAGAGAAAACGAGGAGCTCAAGCAGCTGTCTGCTTCCATGCTGCCATCTTCAAGAAGTTTCAAAGTCCAAAAAAAACTACCTGTGGCACAAATTATCAGTACGTATGTATGGAAACACTCAGTTTAAAAAAAGTATATAAAGTTAGGTTTAGTTTTGTGTATCTCTCTCCTATGTTTTTCATGATAGTAGGAGGGTGAAAGAAAAGGAAACAATGGATGCAAGAATTGCATAATGTCAAAACAATGTTTAAATATTATTTAAAGCAACAACTGCCAGTGTGTGAATTATGATTACCTTGATCAGTGGCCAATGAATATGTTGACAAATTATAGGAGGAATGTAATCATATCAGTCTTGCCATTTCAACTATGAATGATATCAAAAAGGCAAAATTAAGTCCCATTTAGTAGAAGAATGATTGACAGGTTCCCTATGAAAACACAGAAAAAGAGTTGATTGAATTGATTTTTTCTTAAGATAAGCAGTAGTGATATCCGATCACATGACAAAACTTTTTGAAAAGACCAGCATCAAAATAATTATTGTTTGAAGAACAACACTTATTTTTTAAGAACTGGATGAAACTGTTTAAAGTGAATCAACAAGTCTTTTTTTACTTGGCAAATGCCAATACAAAAATGAAAATGGGGAAAATAGCAAAATAGATGTTGGAATATGTTATTCAGACATAAGAAACAAGAAGATTCAAACTTGCAGAACACTCCAGAGACACAGACCTAGATAAAGTGTGTGTATATATATATATATATATATATATATATATATATATATATATATATTTTTTTTTTTTTTTTTTTTTTTTTTTTTTTTCCCTCTGAGGCTGGGGTTAAGTGACTTGCCCAGGGTCACACAGCTAGGAAGTGCCAAGTGTCTGAGATCACATTTGAACTCTGGTCCTCCTGAATTCAGGGCTGGTGCTCTATCACTACGGCACCTAGCTGCCCCTGAAATGAATACTTTCTCCAAGCAAAACAATTTTGAAAGCAGCACATAATAGTATAAAACTTAAATTGATTATCTTAGGAAATAAATGATTACATATATGCAAGTTATTTCTGAATTAGTTATGTATAGACAGAGCATTAATTTTTTATGCTGAGAATTAATAATCAATATGAAATTAAAAGAAATAAAAGACAGTAATATTTATCATTCAATTAAAATCACTATTACCTGTCCTATTTAAACAAGCTATTAGTGAACATTTCCTCTTATCCCTATGACTTCTAAAGCTTCTCCTAAATAGAAATTATGCTCCAAAGATTTAAAAAGAAAACCTTACCTCTCTCTGTAGTCGAGAACACAAAAATGCAAAAGGAAATAGGCAAAAATACCCCAGAAACTGATGGTCATTGGACCTAAGTCCACCCAACATCTTTCCCTGACCTGCCATACTAATAGCAAGAAAAGCTGTGCTAGCAAATCCAAGGTCATGACAGAGCTTTACATCATCTTTGTACAGCCCTATTTCTCTTTCCATTGCTTTTGAAATCATGGCTCCAGGTTTCTAAAATTTGCTTGGACTTTGATAACATTGGCCATAATTCTACAGGTGCAAAAGCCTAGGACTACAACCCAAAGTATTATAAGGCTTTGATGTGAACATGTCAGGAAAAGCAGCCTTAAACTTCCAGTGCTGGGCTAGAGAACTAAAAAAAAAAAAAAATCATACAAATAGAGTGGAACAAAACAAAACACCTGTACAAGTGCTAAGGTTGAAAAGGAAAAAAACAAACAAACAAAAAAAAAAAAAAAAACGACTGAAAGTTTCCAAGATTTCAGGAAGAAGAAAACTTAAAGACTTTGAACACAACTATAACAATAGAAAGAAATATAGCCTACAAGATCTAGTAAACAAGATTGGGCATCTATGAATAAATCAGGGAAAATAACCCGATACTTCATGAGACTGAAGAACCTCTGGAATGTGAGAATGAGGAAATATAACAGACTATTTCTAGGTTAGGTGGTTTAAAAGAGAAAAATAATTCTAAGAGCAAAATTTATGTCCTTCCCAGAAAAAGAAATAATGAACAGAATAGAAAAACTTGAGTAATACAAATGAAATTTAAAAACTGAGGAACAGGACAAGCTTAAGTGAGGAGATGATGGGGAAATATAAAACAAGAAGTGGGAAAGTGGGAATGGGGAATAAGCTGAAGAGAACAAGAAATAACAAGGCTAACTTAAAAAAATTAAAGTGAAATAAGAAAAGGAGCATAATACTCTGCCTACGTGTTTTTAAAATTAAAAGCTTCTGTAGAGACAACATTGATACACATAGGATAAGAAGGGAAGTGATCAAATAGGGAAAAAAAAATATATATATATACCATTTCTCTGATAAGTGTTATATACACAAGCTATATAAAGAAAATAATTGAGTGTATGAATTGATAATATAAGTGTATATACATGTATATATGTGTATTTAAAATATTTAGCTATTAGAGCTATTCTTCAATAAATAAATGATTAAAATATATGAATAAAACTCCCCAAAATACTTCAAAGTATTCATAACTACATGAAAAGTGCTTCAAATAGCTGATAACAATATAAGTGTAAATCAAAATAATCCTTAGGTTTCACCTCACATTTTTAAAATTGGCAAAAAATGACATAAAAATGTAGTCAATGTTGCAGGAGTTGTAGAAAGATATGCATACTAGTGTTAGAGCTGTGAATGATACAAACATTCTGGAAGGCAGTTTGGACTTATGCAAATAAAGTGATCAAATATTCATACCTTGTGAACTAGAAATGCTATTACTGAGATTATTTCCCAAAGAAGTTATAATAAAAATATACTCCGAATATATCCCACATATGCCAAAATATGTATAGCTATACTTTTTGGGGGTGATATCTAAAAACTGAAAATAAAGTAAGTGCCTTTTAATTGGCAAATATCTAAACAAACTGTGGCACCTGAGAGTAATGGAACTCTGTCTGTAAGAAAAGTGTTTATGAGAAATATATTGCATTAAGGGATGTATTTTCAAGATACTGAAGAGAGAATATTAAAACCTCTGAAAAAATATGAGAGTTTTTACTAACAAAAAATAATTGCAATACTATCAAGATGTCACTGAGCCTTAAATCCTTATGAAGATATTACACATGTGCATAGAGGGTACTCTTGCCTAAAAGATAGAAAATTGTTCACAAAGATATCCTAGAGAAAATCTTTAGTGACAGAATTGCATTGAATAGAAAATGTTTCCATCCGTATTGTTTATTAATGCAAAAAAGCATTTGAATCTGTAGAGCAAAATACCATCTTAAAAATAGGAGGACTTGAATGATTATATTAAATTATTATAAAGTTCTTGGAAAAGATAACAAATATTGTTGTCAACTATATACTGTATAAAAGAGGAAGATGTTTGCTCATCTATAAGGAGGAGATCCATTGCAAATTATAAATGAAAGCAGAGTTCCTGATTAATAGATTAGTCTTAAACATTTTTTGGTGGTGTTGGACTCCTTTGGCAGACAGATGAAGACTACAAAAACTTTTTTTCAGAATAATTATTAGTTGTATGTATGTATGTGTGTGTGTGTTTTTTTAATTCACAATTGTAGTCAATACTAGATTTCAGTAAAAGGTTAATGGATATAAAAAATGTAATATTGTTCCATACAAACTCATGGAATTCCTGAAATTTTGTAATGGATTACCAGTTAAAAACTTTTGTTTTAGATGGAAAAATTCTTTCAGTATTCTAGTTTATAGATGATCTGGTAATTTTGTGAGTTGCTGGTCACTTGTTCAGTCATGCTTCATTACCTTATGAATCATAGTGTCTATGGGGTTTTCTTGGCAAAGATATGGAGTGATTTGCCATTTCCTTCTTCAGTGGATTAAGGCAAAGGTTAAGTGACTTTCTCAGCATCACATAGTTAGTAAGTTTATGAGCCAGATTTAAACCCAGGTCCTTCTGACTCAATGTCCAGTACTCTATCCACTGAGCCATGTAGATACCTACTTTGTGAAGCTCCAGATTATTTCAAGACATTCTAAGATGTATAGTTAATAGTAAAAAATAATTTGGCTTAAGTAGTAACACAGCAAAAAATAAATGAATGAATAATAAGTAGACAATATAATGTATTTTGATAGACAACTTATAGACCTGATCTAGCTTTACACATATTTTGTACAGACAGAATTTAAATGTGTCTGACCTAGATTGAATTTGAGAAATTATGTGATATTTTTATATAGATTCTCTATAAAATGCAAATATATATTTTAGCATTATTGGTATTTATTTTTAGTTTTACTATATTGCTTTAGATAATTTTATATCTTAGTCTCTAAAAAATTAAAGGTGTGGGTGAGCCAAAGATTAATGAAAAGTGGCATCATTTTGGCTTATTTGATACTTTATTTTTTTTTCTTTTCTGACACTTTGACTCTTTTGATCACTATACTATCTCTTCCTGAAAACTTCTTCCTGTATTTCCACAGCACTGCTCTCTCCAAGTTCTTTTGGCAATTGTCTGAATATTCTTCATCAGTCTTTCTTGAACCATCATTTAAATTCTGCCCTCTAAATGTTGCTTTTTTCTTCAGCCTCTATCCCCAGGTTTCTTCTTCTTTTTCTACTAGGTTTACTTTTGTGTTGATCCATCACTTCTTCTTGATATAGTTACCATCATATGCACATGATTACTCTCTCCCACACTCTCTCTAATACACACACACACACACACACACACACACACACACATATACTCTCTCTCTCTCTCTCTCTCTCTCTCTCTCTCTCTCTCTCTCTCTCTCTCTCTCTCTCTCTCTCTCCCACATACACACACACACTCACACACACTTGCTCTTTTTTCTTCCTCTCTGTCTATGTGTGTGTGTGTGTGTGATGAAGAATATTCAGACAATTGCCAAAAGAACTTGGAGAGAGCAGTGCTGTGGAAATACAGGAAGAAGTTTTCAGGAAGAGATAGTATAGTGATCAAAAGAGTCAAAGTGTCAGAAAAGAAAAAAAATGGCTTAATTATTTCCCATCTTCCATCTTTCCTCCACAAAGCACTAAACTCTTCTTCCTAAAGCCTGAGCCTACTCATGTAATCCCTTGGCTCAAGAACTTCACTGACTTTCAAATATGTCTAAAATAAAATAAATAAACTCATCAGATGGTCATCCAAGGTCTTTTGCTACTTACTGTCTCAATCCTACACTTTCAGGGCAATTGTACTATATTCCCCTTTATGCATTCTACATTCTAACCAAATAAGCCTGCTTCTGAGTCTTTGAAGTTGGCACTCAATCTCCTAATTTATTATCTTGGCACAAACTGTATCTTTTGTCTTTCATGCTTTAAATATTCTTTATCTTAATCTCTACCTCTTTGATATATCTATCCATAATTATGGTTAGGTTTTGTCCTATTTCCTATGGGAAGCTTTTCTTTAACTTTTTTATTGTTTCTAATGTATTGCGCATTCTCCAAATGATACCCATATACTGTCTATATATTGGTATAAAATATTGTTTGGTCAGGTTGGATTAAGTTAGAACATCTGTAAAGGCCTCTTTTGTGTGCTCTCTGTGCTGATAAAAAAAATAAGATATTGAGTCTTACAAGATGGGAGAGCAAAGAAGAATTGTAATTCATATAACAGAAGGGAATATCCACAATGCTTAAATCATAGATACATTTGAAGCACTGAAATGAGATGGTTAAATGAATTGGAGGTAAATTCCAATTTCTCTTTTTGGCAAATAATTTTATATCTGACTCTTTCCTCATGTTGGAGGAATCATCTTGTACAATTTATTCTGATCTCTTGATATGTGATAATTGCTCTTTTTAAACTGCTTACAAAATTATGTCGTGTTCAATAAAACTCTAGAGCTGTCAATATTGTTTCTAAGTGAGTTGAATTTGACATTTCTTCATGAAAGACTATTGTGAATTCTATCACTCCAATGAATTGTACCAATCCATATTTTCAGCTGGTCTTACTATGAAATTTTTTTATTATGCAATTCTTTAGAAAATACAGGTTGGGGTTCTTTATTCATATTCTTTCTTTGGAAGAAAATTCATTCATAATACAATAAAATATTCTTAACAGTCTTAAAATAGAAAAAGATGGAAATCCACATTTGTGAAATGATTGAATAAATTATGATAGAATGATGAAATGGTATTTTAGAAAATAAAAAAAACAGCCAACAAACGTGTAATATCCCAATAAATAGGAGAGAGTTTGTATGAACTAATACAAAATGAAGTACATAGAGCAAGAAGAAAAAATAGATACAAAACTACCACTATGCCTATAATAATACATTAAAATTTTTGCCAAACTCAGACTAATTTCAATGATCATCTTGAAATATGGTAAAATATGCCTCCCTTCTATGGAAGTAAAAATTAGAGAATAGACTGTTGGACAAATTTTTTACTTCTGATTTTGCTTAACACCTTATTATAAGGGAGGGTTCAGTAAAAGTACATATCAGCAAATTTCAGTTATGTTAAAAAAAATAGAAGCCACAAATACAACTTGATAGGTTTCTTTGAGCACTATATTCTAATTTTATCATGTTTGCTTATAGAAGAGTGAAGCCTATAAGATGGATCGATTTTCAGAACATTGTCACTTCTGACTATTACATATGAAAGTTTTGTATATCTTTTTAATATTGTGGATTTTTTAATTAGATTGCTTTGTTCTGTTTTAATGATAGACTTTTAAAAAAGTCAGATCTTTCTGTGTTGACATTGAAACTCCTTTCTTACCTTCAAAGTGCTTTTTATTTAATTTGATATTTTTTGTGCAATTTTAGCCAATTTTAATCTACAGCATTTTCTTGACATTAATTAAATTAAATTCCATTTTATTGATTATGCTTTGAGATATTTTAAACTCATAATATTTGTTTATTTTCATGAG
Organism: Sminthopsis crassicaudata; assembly: GCF_048593235.1. NCBI lineage: Eukaryota > Metazoa > Chordata > Mammalia > Dasyuromorphia > Dasyuridae > Sminthopsis > Sminthopsis crassicaudata. The sequence goes on from NC_133619.1 coordinate 420,890,115, forward strand.
GATTGTTTCCCTTCTGATCATGTTTTTCTTTATCTAAGATATTATTCTCAATTTTTGTTTTCCATCCTTTTTTCTCTTCTCTTCCCCATAGTACTTATTCATTTACCTTTAGGATTTCTAGCTCCATTCTTTTGTTAGGAGGTGGAGAGATCGAGGAATTGGTTGCTTTGACAATCTTTGTTTCTACTGCATGACTGGAACTCTCAAAGATAATCTTCATTATTGTCCAAAAATGGAACAGCTTCCTATAGCGGTAATGAGTTATAATAAACTCATATAACTTCACTATAAGTAGAAAGTATGCCATGGATTGATGACAAATTGACAGGGAACTGATAAAAGAGATGAATAAAATTAGAGAACCTCTATGATTCAAGGATCTTACATATCTATGAAGTCTTTTTTGCCACAAATCAAACATTTTAGCAAACCCTTTATACCTTGAATTTTCTTAAGTGAAATTAATAAAATATCTTTATTTTTGTTTATATTACTTTATTATTATTATTTTTTTTATTTTAATAGTTTTTATTTACCAGATATATGCATGGGTAATTTTACAACATTGACAAAGTGCCAAACCTTTTGTTCTGATTTTTTCCCCTCCTTCCCTCCCAAGATGGCAAGTTGACCAATACATGTTCAATATGTTAAAGTATAAATTAAATACAATATATGTATACATGTCCAAACAGTTGTTTTGATGTACAAAAAGAATCGGACTTTGAAATAGTGTGCAATTAGTCTGTGAAAGAAAATCCAAAATACAGGCAGACAAAATTAGAAGGATTGGGAATTCTATGTAGTGATTCATAGTCATCTCCCAGAGTTCTTTTGTTGGGTGTAGCTGGTTCAGTTCATTACTGCTCTATTGGAACTGATTTGGTTCATTTCATTGTTGAAAATGGCCACATCCATCAGAATTGATCATCAAATAGTATTGTTGTTGAAATATACAATGATCTTCTGGTCCTATTCATTTCATTGAGTCAGATGTAAAAGAGAGGTTTTTGTTTGTTTGTTTGTTTGTTTTTGTAACAATTCCAAATCCAATTCTTCATTGCAGAGTAAATAAAACATTGTAGTATCCAACTTTCTCATTTTATTAATGAAGAAACTAAGGCCCAGGGAGAACTTATGTGGACTATTCAGGTTATACAGAAAGACAGCAAAAGATAGCGATAATTCAGTTAAAATTGGAAATCCATTTAAAAGATATAATTATAGATAGGAAGATATAAGTTTAGATAGGTAGCTAAAAATCTCATTGGAGGGTTAAAATTATAAGTTAGAAAGTGTAAAAAATTCAGTCATATAAAATTTCAACTCATCTAAGGTACAAACTCCAGTAACATCTGACTCAATTACTTTGTCTTGGGCTAGAAACAATTCTGTGTGGTACCAATGGAATTTAAGCCCTCTAAGCTAATCAAGCTAGGAAAACTTTGAACACGTGTCTTAAAACAAATCATGTATGTGTTTTTGGTTATTGGTGGTGTTTGTTTGTTTGGGGTTCTATTGCTGCTGTGTAAGGATAACTTGCTGAATTGAATGAGGCTCATGTGAGAAGATGTGGCACTGAATAAATTACTATGTGAATTGTCCATAGTAAACTACCAAAACTAAATAGGATTAGTGACAATTAGAACTAGGGGATGATGAAATCTGATATCAAAGTACAAAATGTAACAATTACATAATTAGACACATTTTTAAAAATAGGACACATATTCCAGAATTTACAAATTATTGTCATAGAATCTCTAAGTTGAAAGATATTTCAGTGTCCTTCTAGTTCAATCCATGCCTAAAGAATAATTCTATCTCAATCATAATAATCTCTCATCTTGCCTCTCCTTGAAGACCTCCAGTCAGTGATAATTCACCACATGTCTTTCATTGAAGATTTGGTATTTGTTCAGATGCTGTGATCATTGTTCAAGAGATTTATGAACTCTCATTATTTGAGGAAACAACTTTTTAGACAAAGACCATGATTCACACATGAAAGTCTGTTTAGTACTATGAACCTGTTCCATCTCAAGTCTCCATTGAGATAATCCTCCTCTATAGTATTCAACATGCATGACTGAATAATATTTGGTTATATCCAGAGAAGCAAATCTACCTTCAAAGGACGAAAATATCCCATTGTTGATGATAAAGATTTATTTCATTCAAAAGAATGACCCTTCTGAAAGCAATTTCAGAAAAGGTCTTTCTAAAATGGTTTGAGAAATACATGGTGGCATTATGGAAATGTATATCTTGCTTCCCAATGTGACTGTTTTCAAGGAAATAAATGTATTATTTCTTTCCCACACAAAATATATCCTTTATATATCATAGATAGAGTATTTGTATTCTACTAACAGTATATAATTTTTACTTTAATATTTCTATTTATTATTTAAACTAAACCTTTATAGGTATATAAGCTGTGTGGAGGAGGAAAGTGTAATTGTTCCCTATGGGTTGTATACTTTCAGGATAATAGAAACCATTTATTTACTGAAATGTCTAGTAAAAGTATAGAAAAAAACTAATTTATTACAATCTCATTATTGTTGTTACAAATTACATCACTGAATTTCAGGAAAGGAACTTACAGAATAATAAGATAAGTGTCAATGTCCCCAATTTTTTATGTGAAAGAAAGAGTAGAATAGAGATGTTTTGATTTTTTTTTCAAGAAATCAGGAGAGCTGAGCTGAGCTTTGCAGTATCATAAGGAAACAAATGGAGATTAAGATAAGAAAACTCAAAGTGAGAGCAAAGGGAGAAGCAGAATAAAACAATACAAACTATTTAATGGGAGGAAACATGTACTCTTGTAGGAGATGATTAGGGAAAAAAAGAGGCTCCCCATGTATCTGAACTGAATTCTGACATCTTAAATAATATGACAAAATAGGATCAACAGTTTACAATGGGACAAATTATTGGGATTCCTTCTGGCTTTTGTCATATTATGAGAGCATATTCTAAAATAGGACAGAGATTTCAGGCATTAAATGAAACAAAAATTGCTTGGAATTTACAGATTTATGGGGTGGGTGTCTATTTTATTCACTTTATTTACAGAAGGCTACCCTGTCTTTTTGATCCTTTTCTTCACATATTCTGGATTTTAACTTGCTATCAGACATTTTCACAATCTTTTCCAGTTCAAATGTTGTTTTGCTTAAAAAAGAAAAAAAGAAAAAATCGGATAGTTCTTCCTTCTCTTGGTCATCCAGTATAATTATCCCTTGTGTTCTCATTACCTTATAATACCAAATGATTATTTCTTAATCTTGCCCTTCTTGCTTCCTTTCAAAAAAGCCTTGTTGTTTTTGTTGAATGGTTACTTATTCATTTTCAACCTTGGCTTATTCTAACCTATAGTATCTGATACTATTTACTATATTTTCATAATAAAACATGAGCCCCAACTAGAATTCTGTGATATGCTTTAATTTTATGAGTGGTTAGAAGAAAAGAAACTTTTAAAAATCACTCTATTCAGAAAAATAAGGGGACAGAACAAAGGCCATTAGTCACAATGAAAGTTTGTTTCAGTATTATATGTACCTACTCCAATTCATGAACTAAAGCATATTAATATTTCTTTTTCATGAATACCATACCCACATTTGTTTCATTTTATTTTCACTGTAAAGATGATAATTAAAAAATGTGGAGCAGAGGGGTCTCCAATGATATCCACTTAAAGGCTTTTTCCTACCTTTCCCCTCTCTAATTTATAGATTTCTTTACATAAAAAAGTATTGCTATATAGTATCTTCCAATTTCTCTTTTATATCTTCTTTTCTCTTTTCATAAGATCTGTCCTTACATAGATATAGTAGAAAATGGGTCTTATATCATTAAACCATACCATTAAATTGTGTTTTAAGTTACAATTATTTCCTTGCATTAAGATCGCTAGTTTGCTTACTATACTCATTTTTCTGTGTATAGGGATCTTGGCCTTTATCATTCCTATGCTTATTACACAAACTTTTCTATGATTTACTTACCCTGATTATTGATAAAGAAATAATCTTCTATGCTTTTCTGTATCTTCTATTTTTTGTGATATCTCATATATATCTGGTCATTTTTCTCCCTCACACTTCATTTTTACTTTTAAACCTAGATAATTACCCAAACACCCTAATTCCAAGTTTCTCAAACCACTTCCCTTAACATACTCTTACACCTTATGTCAATAAAACACACACACACACACACACACACACACACACACACACACACACACACCCCTCTATGTGGATGCTTTCTGAATTCTCTTATCTGGCCATGTTGTATTGATTCTTAATCTCTTCCACTGCCTTTTCTTACCCAATCAATCCTACTTTTCATCCACACTGTGACCTAGACTCCTTTGATCCTTCAATTCTCTCCCTTTTCCCTTCACTATTCTCTTTTATTTCTAGCAACTTCTCTTCTTGATGAACCCATCCAATTATACAATGTCATCTTCTCTTAAGTCCATAACCTTCTTTCATTTAAACAGCATTCATTACCTTTGCTTCTATACACAGAGTGCTGAAAGATGGTTGAGAAAATCACAGAACATTTAGGTTATACAACCTCAATTGAGCCCTTGCTGCTTCTAGGCAATACTATTAAACCTCTCTAATCTCTTTACTATGTCACTTTTCACAATAACTCTTCCATACATTTTCTTCCCCTCCTCAAATCTCTTTCTCTCTTAGCTGAGAAATTTTCCACAGTCCTTTGCTATGTACTTCTTCCCTATTCTTTATTACACATTACTCATGTGTCTTTTGCTGCTATCTCCTTTATATCTTTCTCATGTAGTGAATTGATCTTACTCTTTACCAATCCTAAACCACTGTATCTGTTTAAGTAATCCTATTCCATCTTCTCTCACCCAACAACTTGTTCCTTTTATAATTTATTTGTAATCTCTCCCTCTTTACTGATCCATTCTCTGCTTCTTACAAATATCTCTTTCCTCAAAAAAATCTCTTTTGATGTTTCTGTCTCCACTATTTTCTTATTATTTCTTCTACCCTTTGCAACTAACTCCTAGAAAATGCCTTCTATAATAGATGCTTCCACTTTCTCTTTTCTCACTCCTTTTGTTGTTGCTGTTGAGATTCTGAAATAGTTTCTTTTTCTAATTAAATATACAGATATTTGCAATTCATTTTAAAATAAAATTTCAAATTTTCTTTCACATTCTTTTCTCATCTCTCTAAGACGGTAATTAATTTGAAATATGTATGTATGTACAATCGTGTAACATATTTCCATATTATTCATGCTGAGAAAAAAGAAAGAGAACAAAAGTTTTTAAGACCGGAAAAAAGGAAGAAAGTAAAAAAAAATATTATGCTTCAATCTGCATTCAGGCTATCAGTTCTTTTTCTATCATTTTCATCATGAATCTTTTAAAATAGTCTTAAATCTTTTTTATTGATGAGAAGAACTAAGTCAATCATTGGTTATCACCATATGTTTCTGCTTTTGTATGCAATGTTCTCATGGTTCTGTTAATTTCACTTTCCATCAGTTAGTATAAGTCTTTCCAGGTTGTTTTCCCCTGATATCTACTTGCTTATCATTTTTTATTCCACAGTAGTATTCCAAGCAAAATCCTTTGCTTGGAATTCAGAACTGTTCATAATTTATCTCCCTACTACTTTTTCTTTCTTCTTATACCTTACTCCCCAACATGTGCTCTTTGTCTCAATGACACAATATGTAGCACTCATATGCTACAACTTGTTCAGCCATTCTCCAATTGATGGGCATCCTCTTAGTTTTCATTTCTTTGGTGCCATAAAAGAATTGCTATATATTTTGTACATATATGTTCTTTTCTCTTTTTTTTTGTTTTCTCTTTGGGATGCATATTTAGTGGTGGTATTGCTGGATCAAAGGGTACACACAGTTTGATTGCTATTAAGGCATGATTTGAACATGTGGCCTCTGATTCCAAATTTAGCCCCTTTCCCATAATGAGTTATTTGTATGGAGGTTAGGTATATTTTTATCTGTATGATATATGGATTGCTTGCCTCATAGAATCCTTTGTATCAGTGGTTTTTTTTTTGTTTGTTTGTTTTGTTTTTTAAGATGGTGGGTGAATCAGTTCACAATTAATCAATTAGATCAGTTCACAACTCTACCAACAACACTTATTTTCTTCTTAAACACTTACAATTTGACTTCCAACTACATCATTCCCCCAAAATTCCTCTCTACAAAGTTACCAATTGTCTCTTGTTGACAAATTTCTCAGTCCTCACTATTCTTGACTTTCTTGATCATTTTATATGAGTCAAGGTATATTATATCTTGGCTTTCTTGATCATTTTCCTTGATAATCAGCTTCTCTCAAATTTTTGGAAAACTACTCTCTCCTTGTACTTTTCCTATCTCACTGTTCCTTTGTTGCATTATCATCAAGATCATGTCCTAAAATCATAGGGCTTTGATCCTATATTCTCTCTTCTCCCTTTATACTAATTTACTTGATGATATCATTAGTATCCATGGATTCAATTATGATTTCTATTCCAAGGATTCTCAAATTTACCTATTCTGCCCTAATTTTTCTGCTGAATACCAATTTATTTCTCCACTTTCTCCCAAAGCAAACTCATTATATTCCCCTCTAAATCCTACTCTGTTCCTACCTTCCTTTTGTGGAAGAAACATTATCTTCTAAGTTAGCTTGCAACCTTGGTGTCATCAGTTCTCAACTATATCTCATCCTACTTCATACCCATTATGTTGCCAAGATCTATTGATTTTTGCCTTTGCAACATCTCTCAAATAAGCCTATTTCTCTCCTCTGACAATGCCTCTGATGCAGGCACTTATGTCTATATTATTGCACAGCCTACTGATGAGCCTGCCTGCTTGAAGTCTCTCTCCACTCTAATCCATCTTCCATTTAGTCACCAAAGTGATTTTCCTGAAATGAAATATCAACTGTCGCCCCAATAATTAATAAACTTTAATGATATCACCTCCAAGATGAAATGCAAAATCATCTGCTTGGAATTCAGAACTCTTCATAATTTACCTCCCTACTACTTTCCTTTTCTTCTTATACCTTACTCTCCAATATGTGCTCTTTGTCCCAATGACATAGCTCTCCTTGCTATTCCACAAGCAAGGAACTCCATTTCTTAGATGAGAGAATTTTTTTTCTGTTTTGCCTCACGGTCTGGAACACCATCTATTCCCAACTCCATATATTGTTTTTTTCTGAATTAAATCTCTATCAAAATCCCTTAGTGTACAACAATCCTTTCTAAACCCTTATTAGTTCTTCCTTGTATTAATTATTTCTTATTTCTTCTTTAGCTTATATCTATTCATTTGTTATTCTTCTTATTAGATTGTAAGCTCTTTGATGGCAGAGATTGTCTTTTGTTTCTTTTTATATCCTCCTATGTGCCTGGCACATAGTAAGCATTTAATAAATGCTTAGTAACTGAGTGATAATTGACATGGTGACCACCAGGCACTATATAATTCTTAAATTCTCTGAGCGGGAACTAACAAATGTATATACTACATAGAACTATAACAAATATATGTAGTACATAGAAATTTAAGAAGGATTAGATCAAGAAAAATAATGATCACCTACATAAACATGTTGCTCTTATTCTTTTTCATTATATTTAATGTCACATAGTATTGCATATCCGTCAACCTTGAAATATTTGAAAAATCCTCCAAATTTTTCATATTAGCTCTTTCAAATTTTATTTCAAAGAATAAGAGAATTTTTAAAATTCGAAGGGACTTCTGCAGCCATTAGCCTAACTCACTAATATAATGCATTTGGCCAGTATTTATCATCTCTCTTCCCTTCCTCTCCCCCCTCTCTCTTTTTTGAAAACCATAATAGTAGGGAATCCATCAACTGAGGCAAGCAATACAGATATCATATAGATAAAATATATATAAAATCCATAAAAATAATTCATCATTAGATAGGGGCTAGATTTGGAGCCAGAGGCCCTATGTTCAAATCATTCCTTTGATAGGCTTAACTAAATTCTCTCAATGGTAAAGGATGAGACTTAGGATTGACCTAATTCTCTTTAAGATCTTTTCTAGTCATAATCTATGATTATGGTAGAGAATTCTTACTTTGGGAAAATAGCCTATATGTTATGGGATATTATATACATTTAAAGATAGAAAATTTGAAATTAACATTTTTAATTTTAAAAACATTTTAAGTTTTACAACAGTGAAACTATATCACAATCTGCAACACTATACGATTATTTTGAAGACAAACAAAATAGTAAAATCTTAGAAGAGAACATACAAAAATAAATTCTCTTCAGCAATTCCTTTCAGAAAATTAGAAGCTTAATTTTTTTATTTAATAGAATGTATCATGAAATTATTAAAAATATTAAAACAAAGACAGTATATTACCAAAAAACTCCCTTTTAATAGTTACCTTCAGAAAGCTAGAAATATTACTGATAGTTTCCTCTTTGCTGGTTTAAATGAAGAGGATTATGAAACAATTAGCCAATGACCTCAAAGTCAAAGATGCTTAGACAAATGTCACTACTCAATCTACTCATCACTGCTTACTGAGAAGGACAGTATCTCCCCTTTATACTATACTTCAGACAAAAAGTAAAAAAAAAAAGATTTCATTAATGGCACTGACAATACATGGTCTTTCAGAAAACCAGTAACATAGCCTCTATTTAGTAACTATATAGATCTCTTTTTTGCTTCAGGCAAAAAGATATTCTGATGAAATTTGGCTTATTGAATCATTTCAAATAAAACAGAACTTTTCTTTCATTTATCTTAGCCTACTTATTCAGTTTCATCTGGTTGAATAAAAATGAATGCTTCTTGTTTACAAATTGAGACATTCAAGTAAATCAAACTAACAAAGAAAAATGTCAATGTATTTCATAATAAAGTCACTGTATATATTTATCTGATATCCCATTCTATTATGTAATAGGGTGGGATAGAATGAACAATAGATTGCAATCTTTTATTCTGACTGCTGTCTCAGTCACTTTGCCAATGTTTTGCTTTTCCCATGATAACTTTATATTCCCCAAAACAAACAATTATGAATGAGGACCAAATGTACTTTGCTAAGAATGAAGTTAAATATCTGATTTTTACTAAGAGATACATAAATTGTTTTTCCCCCCAAAGAGGGAAAAAGATAATAAATGTGTATACTATTCCGTATAGCATAGTCATATAGTACTTTGTTCTAAGCAATCACCACAATGTGAATAGAGCTTAGAAGATAGTAGGACCATCAGTCATTAATGGATAGAAAAATCCTTGTAAAGCATTGGAGCAAGAATATGAAACATGGAACTATTGACATTCTAGCAATCTAAAACAGTATATTTTCCCTAACCTAAATTTATTATGAACCAGAGGTCAAACTGGCAAATTGTAAAGTTTGATTAAAGGATTCCCTTCATAATCTATCCAATTTTTCTCTATTGAAGCAAGATCTTTGGCCTAACTTCCAAGTCTTCATTCTACCTCTCAGAACCCTTAGAGAATGAAGATATTCATTGAATATATCCAATTAGGGAGGAAGACCATACATCATATTAATTTTTTTTCCATTTCACCTTTTCCTTTGAAACCACATCTTTATTCAGTTAGTACTTTTTATATTTCATCTCCCCAATACTATTGTTCTCTTTCCTCTAGGACTTCAGCTAACAAATCAAGAACTTTAAAAAATTATTAATAATGTATTCACTATTATTAATGTATCTTCATATAATGGTTAATACATTTCTTCACATAATTGTTAATAGTGTCATCAATTGTTATTGATAGAGGATTAATATATGAAATATTTCATGTGTCTTTATAAAACACACATGTGTCTACATATATATGTGTGTGTATGTGTGTGTTTCATAATAATGGTATTATATACACATATATATGAAACCTTGACCCATCATATAAATATGTAGATTATAGTAATAATAACAATACATTTTAAAATTTTGGATAAATAATAAATAGAACAGCTGAAACTATTGTGTTTCAAGTATTATGATAATAATTAATAATAATCTAATAGTTTTTAAGGTATGAAAGGTGCCTTATAAATATTATCTCATTTTATCCTCATGACAACCATGGAAATAAGTGCTATTTCTGTTCCTATTTTATAGATGAAGAAACTGAGGCAGAACTGATTATGTGACTTAAGCAGGGTCACACAATTAATAATTAAGTGTCTGAGGCTGAAAATTTCCTTAAGTCTTCCTGACCAGGCCAGCACTCTTATTCATTAAACCATCTAGCTGCCAAATTCTAAGCATTTGGGATAAACACACAAGCAAACAAGGCAGTTTAAACCTCAGAGAACTTCTCTTATAATGGGGGAGGACAGTAATTAAAGTAGAGATGGAAAGAGGTGAAGGGAAGAGTATCTATGGATGGCAATTAGGAAGGAGGAATGAAAGCCCAGAGAGTGAGCTAAAAAGAGAATGAAAATATATATTTTGGACAGAACCCTCTTAGAACATTTGAAAATGACAACTTGTTGAGCATCCCCACTGAGGTCCTTTCCATTTCTGCATGCTCCATACCTATTAAGCATGATCTAAAGCTATACTATATAGCAGCAGTCACCAAAACCATTTGGCATTGGCTAAGAAATAGACTAGTCGATCAGTGGAACAGATTAGGTACAAAGGACAAAATAGGGTACATCTATAGCAATCTAGTGTTTGACAAACCAAAGATAACATTTCAGACAAAAATTCATTATTTGAAAAAAACTGTTGGGAAACTAGAAATTAGTATGGCAGAAATTAGATATGGATCCATACTTAACACCATATACCAAGATAAGATCAAAATGGGTCCATGATTTAGGCATAAAGAATGAGATCATAAATAGATTAGAGGAACAGAGAATAGTCTACCTCTCAGACCTGTGGAGGAGGAAGGAATTTATGATCAGAGAACTAGAGATCATTATTGATCACAAAATAGAAGATTTTGATTACATCAAACTAAAAAGTTTCTGTACAAACAATACTAATGCAAACAAGATTAGCAGGGAAGTAACAAATTGGGAAAATATTTTTACAGTTAAAGGTTCTGAAAAGGTTCTTATTTCCAAAATATAGAGAGAACTGACCCTAATATATAAGAAATCAAGCCATTCTCCAATTGATAAATGGTCAAAGGATATGAACAGACAATTCTCAGGTGATGAAATTGAAATTATATCGACTCATATGAAAGTGTTCCAAATCACTACTGATCAGAGAAATGCAAATTAAGATAACTCTGAGATACCACTACACACCTGTCAAATTGGCTAAGATGAAAGGAATAAATAATGATGAATGTTGAAGGGGATGTGGGAAAACTGGGACACTAATACATTGTTGGTGGAGCTGTGAAAGAATCCAGCCATTCTGGAGAGCAATTTGGAACTATGCCCAAAAAAATTATCAAGCTGTGCATACCCTTTGATCCAGCATTGCTGCTATTGGGCTTATATTCCAAAGAAATACTAAAGAGGGGAAAGGGACTTGTATGTGCCAAAATGTTTGTAGCAGCCTTTTTTGTAGTGGCCAGAAACTGGGAGATGAATGGATGTCCATCAATTGGAGAATGGTTGGATAAATTATGGTATATGAAGGTTATGGAATATTATTGCTCTGTAAGAAATGACCAGCAGGATGAATACAGAGAGGTTTGGAGAGACTTAAATGAACTGATGCTGAGTGAAATGAGTAAAACCAGAAGATCACTATACACTTCAACAACAATACTGCATGAAGATATATTCTGATGGAAGTGGATATCGTCAACATAAAGAAGATCCAACTCACTTCCAGTTGATCAATGATGGACAGAAACAACTACAACCAGAGAAGGAACACTGGGAAGTGAATGTAAATTGTTAGCACTACTGTCTATCTACCCTGGTGACATATCTTCGGAATCTTATACTTAACGTGCAACAAGAAAATCAGATTTACACACATATATTGTATCTGGGTTATATTGTAACACATGTAAAATGTATGGGATTGCCTGTCATGTAGGGGAGGGAGTAGAGGGAGGGAGGGGAAAATTTGGAAAAATGAATACAAGGGATAATGTTATAAAAATATTACTCATGCATATATACTGTCAAAAAATTATAATTATAAAATTAAAAAAAAATCTTAATTTTATCTATAATAGTAAAAATACAGAACATCCCTAACAGGGTAGTTAGCAGACTCCAATTACCAGTCTTATGATTTTTATTTCATAAATGAATCAACTTGCCAAAGATTCTTATCAGGATTTGCTCATCTTGGAGGCTGATTTTGAAAAGATATAATCATCACTATATTTCTAATGCCTCCTTTTTTCCCACACTAAACTTTCTTGGCTCCCTTTCTAGAAATAATCTTGTTTTTAGGTAGCATCAGTTTCCATTATATGCCCCAATCTAGGTATACTATCTTTCCCTGAAATTATGTTATTAACAGAGTTTTGAAACCTGATTAAATAATGCTCAAGAGAATTGGAAGTAAAGAAAGATCAAGTATTGCTTAAAGTGTGGCTTACTGCCTGTCTCCATGAAAAAATCTGAAAATCTTACTATCTTTGATATATTTCTACATTTCTAAGTCAGTATGTAACAAATCTGTGGTGATATAGATATAACATAAAACAGTTGTACATATGTCCACATGTGGTAGATAAAATAGAGAAGTTTTAACAATTATCCAACAATATTTTTCAATATATACATTATTACAAAAAGGAATAAACAGAAAAATGACCAATAGTGCTAAATACAGTTCCTTAAATATCTTAAGCCATCAGTAAATATGTGGATAATGAGTTAATGAATTGATGAATTACTATTATTATGTAGAAACATTGTTTTGAAAAAAATCCCCTAAGATACATTTCTCTTTTTTCTCATTATTGAAATTTTGAATGTGATAGAAAAATTATCAATGATTTTGATAACAATTAAAAAAATAATTTCTCATTCCTAAAATCTTATAATTTTTATAATTGTCAAAATATTTTAAATTTTCAGTAAACCTAGCCTTAACTTGCTCAAAAAGCCAACCTTTATTTTCCCAAAAGAAATCTACAAAACCCTTACCTATATTGCTTTCAATAAGTAAGTCCTCTAGTATATTTGATTTTCAACACTTTCGTGATCCTTCTCAATAGCTCAAAATTAACTTTAAAAATCTATCTCGTGACTCATTATGAAAATGACCTATCAAGATTTACAATGACCATTTCCATTGAGCAAAAAATGTATTAACTATCTAGTACATATAAAGCACTGTCCTAGATAATGAGAGAGAGAGAGAGAGAGAGAGAGAGAGAGAAAGAAAGAGAGAGAGAGAGAGAGAGAGAGAGAGAGAGAGAGAGAGAGAGAGAGAGAGAGAGAGAGAGAGAAGGAGGGAGGGAAGGAGAGGGAGAGGGAGGGAAGGAGAGGGAGAGAGGGAGAGAGAAGGAAAAAATATAAATAAAAACTCAATCTCTTTCCTCAAGTACAGTAGTATATAATCAAAAATACTTAATAGTCAAAGAATCTACTTATCCAGCTATTTTAAAACACCTTTCCAAATATGGGGGGGTATGGCACAATGGTCAAAATCCTGGATTTGGAGTCAGAGGGTTTATGTTCAGATCTCAAAGTTCCATTTATATGTTCGATTTTGAGTACACCTTTTAAACTCTTTAGGCCTCAATTCCTTCATTTTAAAATTAAGTGGCTGTATTTGTAGATCTCTATTCTTTCAAGCCTTAATATGCAATCCTATTAATAGTCTTTTATATTAGCTCAATCAACAACTATAATATCATAATTGAATATTGAAACTAAATTGTATCATTGTAAGGGAAAACAACATTGGAAAACTTCAGAATTCAGCAATGAAATAACCAAATAAGTCTCTATGTTACTGATAATGAAGTATACCCTTTGAATATATGGAAGTGATGGAAGATAGATGCATTTTCACAAATGACTAATAAAATACTAAATTGTTTTTTTAACTGTTATTTGCTATGAGGAAGGCCTTTTATGGAGGAAGGGGACATTGGGATAGTGAGACTGATGAAAAAAAGAAACAAAGGTCACCATGTTTTAAAAAGACACATAAAAAAGCAGGAAAAACTTCAAACAGTGACAGGACAAATGGGTACTACCATGTTAAACTGAATGGATTATTTTTGGTCATATAAATATAGACATGGTAAATATGCTTCATGCATCTTTTAGTCTTATTTGTACATAGATATGTTCATCTTTGTTGATTATATATTTCCTAAAATTTTCTTAAATAAATTACTACAATTAGTTCCCTTCTTGAAGAAAGAAAAAGGAACACCAACAATGTAAACTGTCTCTACAATAATAGGAATTACAAAGAAAAATTAGGCAATGAATCTATGTCATGTTCAGGAGGAAAGGTATACTACTGAATACTGACAGAAGGACCTTTTCTGGGCAGAATTTTCCTTATACTTGCTTAATAAGCATCCTTTTCATCCAAATTTGATTCAACTTTCTAGGACAAATTAGGCAAACTGAATGTCACATTTTCATACTGCAGAGATGAAAAAAAAAAAACAAAAACAAACAAATACAAAATTACAAAGAAAACCATGGTCCCAAATAAGATATTTGGAAGAATTTCTCATTTCTTTGCAGAGGAGGTATATCCAGGGATCTTATACATTGCATATGCTTTTTCAATATATTGATCAATTCTGTTTAATTTTTTAATCTTTTGGAAGTATTATTTGCCAAGTGGAAAGTATCTTTGGGATAGGGAGAATGAAAAATACTTGAGAAATTTTTAGTGATACAAAAATATACATTTAATAAAATAAAATTATAACTTCTTGCAATGCCTTTTTTGAATATAATTTCCTATCCTTGTATACTTACCATGCTCCAAATCTCTTTGAGGCCCACAAAATTTTATTTCTCCAAAGCACACATTTTTTTCTCCAAATCTTACTAATGGCATTTCTATGATATATGTACAGAGAGATAATTTGCATTAATAACACCTAGCAATACCAAACTTAAAACTATATTATAAAGCAGAAGTCATTAAAAACATTTGGTACTTACTAGGAAATAGAGTAGTAAAATAGTGGAATATGTGAGATACATGAGATACATGTGACACAATAATCAAGGTCTTTAGTAATCAAGTATTTGATAAACCCCCAAATTTCAGCTTCTGGAATAAGAAGTCATTATTTGACAAAAATTGTTGAGAAAATTGGAAAATAATATGTCAGAAACTCAGCATAGACCTACATCTCATAGTCCATACCAAAATAAGGTCAAATGGGTAGATGATTTGGGCATAAAGGATGATACAATAAACAAATTAGGAGAACAAGGTATAATTTACCTATCAGATTTTTGGAAAAGGAAGGAATTTTTGACCAAAGAACTAGAGAACATTATGAAAGGCAAAATAGACAACTTGATAACATTAAATTTAAAAGATTTTGCATAAACAAAACCAACGGAAACAAGATTAAAAGGAAAATACAAAACTAGAAAAATATCTTTATAGCTAGTGTTTCTGATAAAGGTATCATTTCTAAAATATATAAAGAATTGTGTCAAATTTATAAGAATACAAATCATTCCCCAATTTATAAATGGTCAAATGATTATGAACAAATAATTTTCAGATGTGAAATTAAAGCCGTCTATATTCTAAAAGGAGAAAATGGTCTAAATCACTATTGATTAGATAAATGCAAATTAAAACAACTCTGAAGTACCCTCTCACATCTCTCAGATTGACTAAGATAACAGGAAAAGATAATGATAAATACTAGAGGAGATGTGGGGAAATTGAAACACTAATACATTATTGATGGAGTTGAGGGAAGAAGGACGGGAGAAAGGGAGAGACAAATTGTACTATCAGAAAATTTAATTTTTAGCCTGGGAAAGGTGTAACCAAATAGTTTTTGAAGTCCAAGAATAGTTTTCAATTCTCATAAGATGAAACTAAAAAAGAAGCAGATGAAGGGATGAGTGTAGGCATTGCTGAGCATAAGATGGACATAGGTCAATGATTCAAAAGATCAACTGAAGGATCAATATATCAATGGAGATAGTAAGAACAGGAACTTGTGCAGGCCAGTTCTCTCTCAGAGTCTGAAAAACAGAAGCCAAGCAGAAAATCAAGAACAGAAACAATTTGGGAATAGTACATCTCACTGGTTTTCAAGGTCTCCTTATGATGGATATGATATAATAGATAGATAGATAGATAAGATAGGATACATGATGATATGATAAATATTTCTTAATGCTGTACTACCAAATATATACACAGACAGGGCTTCTTCATTTTTTTATGTTCTTTTAAATATCTTTGCATAGTGCTGGTTAAATAACAAGGCTCTGATACATGTCTGGCAGATTAATGTTATCTGAAGATCTAGAAAATGAAAACAATGGATTTGAAATTGTCTTTATTATTCTAAGGCTGAAGTATAGGGGAAGGAAGCAAGAATGACTGAGAATGTTCCAGAGAATCTAAAAATTCTATTCTCTGTGTTAAATTCAAGTTATCGAACCCAAAATTCTATTTAAAAAAAAGCTAAAGGAAACATGATATTATAGATCAGTGGTCCTCAAACTTTTAAAATAGGTGGGCAGTTCATTATCCCTCAGACTGTTGGAGGGCCAGACTATAGTAAAAACAAAATCTCACACTCTAACATATAA
Source organism: Sminthopsis crassicaudata (assembly GCF_048593235.1). Classification (NCBI taxonomy): domain Eukaryota; kingdom Metazoa; phylum Chordata; class Mammalia; order Dasyuromorphia; family Dasyuridae; genus Sminthopsis; species Sminthopsis crassicaudata. The sequence goes on from NC_133619.1 coordinate 420,906,904, forward strand.
TCTATATGTTAAAGTAATCTACAATATGTTAAATAATCTATAATATGTTACCCTGAGCAATTTACTTAAACTTTCAGTATCATACACACATTTTTTTTTAATCTAAAAGTTTTAGAGTATAGAGAGTTTCCTCATTTTGGAATTTCCTGTATAGAAATGTATTACAGTCAGCTTTTATCAACTTGTGTGATCTCATTGCTAAATTTTCAGTGTGAACATTTACACCTCAGAAATTGATAATCATTACAAATCAGGATTTGATTTATTGTTTTGCTTGTTATCTAGACTTAATAAAATGTTACTTCTTTCTTGAGTGTCCATTTGCTAAATATTTACCAGCAGTCTGTCAAGGGCTTCATGAACTTTGTTAAAACTTGGCAGTAGAAGGCGCAGAGAATAAAGACATCACCACACAGAGGGTGTGGTTGACTGAAGACTAAGCATGATGATACTAATGATTAAAAAACTGTTTTTTTGTTTGTTTGTTTGTTTGTTTTTGTTGTTGTTGTTGTTGATTTTTTTTGTTTGTTTGTTTTTAATAGCACTCTATGAAGTGCTTTATATTCATTATATCATTTGGGCCACATAACTCTTGACTATGCTAGTGAAATCACTGATCTAGTTGCTAATCCATTAACAAGTGATAGATGCCAGATCTGATTTTTCCTCCTCTACTTTAACCTTCCTAGTTTTTGGTAAAAGTGTTGGAGAATGACTATAAAGTCTAAAAACAACAACAACAAAAAAATCTAAGAACAATAAATGCTTATTTTTACAAAAATTTATAAATAAGATATGATATACCAGAAACAATTTTGAACTAAAAGTATATTCCTATATGATGGTATTTTAAAGAAATAATCATGTCTCACATTTACATACTAGTTTTCAATTAAGAAATATTTTTCTCATGACAATCCTGTGAAGTAGGTAATTTAAGAATCATGATCAATTTTACATATAGATAAATTGTGTTTCAGAGAAATAAAGTCACATGACACAATTATAAATCTTAGACTCAGGACTCAAACCCAAGTCTCTCGACTCAAAGTGCAATGCTTTTGCCCCTGCATCACTCAACACCACAGCATGATTAAATATAGCCTATTTACAATAATCTATGCATGAGTTGTGCTTTGAAGAAAGACACCTTATCTATTAACATATAAAAAGCAGCAATTATTAAAAAGAAATCATGAATTGACCATTACAAAATTAATATTCCATTTTCCTGGGGGTCAGGAAAGGGCGATATAGACATTTTGTCCAAGACTATTCAGACAACGGATAGCAATCTATAAAATGGAGAAACTGGCTTTAAGTGAATTTTTCAAAATCACAAAGTAAATGGTAAAGATGGGACCAGAACTTAAGTCTCCTGGCTCCTCCAGTTCAAGGCTCTTTCCAGGAAACTACTGTCTCCTCTTCATCAATTACAATCTGTCAGCTGCAATCGGAAGGGATTTTGTAACACATTGAAGCAATTTGAAATAGTGTGAATAGCAGTAAAATGGTAAAGGATAAACCTGATGACAGACAGTATTCTAAAGCAAAATCATTTATTTTGAACAAAGATTTAAGGCAGCTCCAGGGAGCAGAGGTGTTCAAAATGTAGGACTCTACAAACTAAACAAAAGGCAAATTCCCCAGATCTGCAAGAGAAAGCATGCTGGTTATCAGTCTTTTACAATACTTTAATTATGCTCTAACAAAACAGAAAGGACACCAAAAATTTTTTTAAAGCTGACAATGAGGACTTTTAAAAAAACTGATGTTTTTAATACAAATTTTCCATGCAAACAATATTCTCGCAATATGGAAATTCAAGTTAGGAATTCAATAATTTTTTTTCTTCACTAGTCCAAATCACCAAGAATGGTCCCTATTGTATTAAAATTGACAAAACACAAAGACTCATACAAAAAGTTTTGGAAAATATCTTAGACATGCATTTATAAATAATGCTCATGGAATTAAGTTCAAAATATTGTAAAATTGTAATTTTGAAGTTCAATGGAGAAGAATAAAAAGGAGGTTATCTGATTGTGCATTCTCTTGTTTCCCAGCATGAGAACCAAAACATATCTGAAAGCTACTAGATGTAAGTGACAGAATGTTAAACCTGCAATACACCTTAGAGATCTTGAATTCAAATTGTTTCATTGAACTGATGAGAAAGTGAGATATGTATACGAAATGTGTCTTGGGCAAATCACCAGGTCTCCAAATTTCAAGCCCTATGTTTTTCCCACTGTACCATACTATATATATCTTAATTAATTTTATCTTATCAGAAAATAAAGGGCCAAGGAGAATGTGTTTGACTTGATGTTTTCATCAATGGTTGAAAAAGGAATGTTTGTTTTCAAACTTATGCTAGATATCAACAATAAATTATACATTTTTAAAAATTTTTGACTAAAAGGTAGAAAAGGTGAAATTTAGATCTATAATCTATAGGTCAAAATCCTTCCTTTTACACATGCAAAGTATATGTTTATTAGCAAATTATTGACTGCTTAACATCCCTAAGCATTGTCTAAATTTATAAATTTTAAGATGTTAATCTTAGTGAAGGGATTTTTTACATTTTAAGTTTCTTATATTGATGAAATTCTAATACCAGTCTTCACACCACCACCACCACCAAAAAATAATTTGCTGACAATATTATTATTTCTTATATTTCTCATTGCATTTATCCCTTTCTGAAAGAAGGGGGAAACAATTTTAGGTACACTCTACTCCTGGACAAATGAACTTGCCAAGATAGAAAGAAAGGATGATTTCCCACAGACCCCCTCTACCAGTTGCCAGTAAGAGCTTTCTCCATGTGGTACTTTTAGAGTCCAAAATCACTACGCCCCTTTTCAATTTCCTAATGCCCTGAGATATTTTCACCATAAAGCTGAACCCCTAATGATATTTATACCTTTGATGACCTTATTTTGCAGTAATTAACAAATCCGTACCCTATTATATCCTTCCCTTTCCAGTCTCCAATTGTGATTACTCAAATTGAATTCTCTGTCCCAAACAGTCCACTCCATTATTCTTTATCCCCATTAACCCAATCTTCAAATTCCCAGTGAACTATTATAAATTTTCCCAGCCCTGATACTGAGTTCTTTAAAAAGCCTGATCCACAGATAATATATGCAAAAAATATTTTAAACTTGACATTCTTCTGGAATCATAGATTTCCTGATTAGTCTTTTAAGAGCTAGTTGTACTGGCCCCTTACTGTCACTTCTAAATATTCCCTCTTCCTCCATAATAGATGCCCCAAACTTAATTTATCTTTTTGCTAAAGTCATCTTTACTTTTTAACTATCCTATGATAATAAAGGGCCTTATCATCTTCCTAATCTTTTACAATTACAATCAAAATGCCATTCTAAGCTTCTATCTTTATCTTATTCTTGCATATCCAATATTTTTGTCAAGTCCTCTCAATTCTATCTTCTAAACAACTTCTGTGTACAATCCCTTCTTTCTTTTGCCATTGTCATCACCCATGTATAAGCAATCATCACTTAATTTGGATAATTGTAATAGCTTTCTGCCTCAAGTCTTTCCTATGTCCAGTTCATCTTCACTCAGTTGTTAAACTGATCTTCCTAAAGTGCAGGTGTTAACCCCTGTACTTCTTTCAATAAACTCCACTGTCTCCATATTATCTCCTGGATGAAATATAAAAATACTCTGTTTGACATCCAAACTACTTCCTAACCTAACTTCCTCCTACCTTTCCAGTCTTCTTATATTTTAAACCCTTCCATATACTCTGCGCTCTAATAACACTATCCCTCTTTCTATTCTTCATACAAGACATTGTAGCTCTTATCTCTGTTTCTTATCCCTTGAATCTTCTTCTGCCTCATTGACAGCTCTTGATCTCCCTGGCTTCCTTCAGTTCCACCTAAAATTCTACATTCTAAAAGAAGCTTTTTTTTCCCTTTTTCTCAGAAGGAATAAAGTTCAGTTGAGGCCTGAACTTTTTTCCCCCCTGAGGCAATTGAAGTTAAGTGACTTGTCCAGGGTCACACAGCTAGGAAGTGTTAAGTGTTTGAGATCAGATTTGAAAAATCTGACTTCAGGGGTATCCTGAAGTCTATCCACTGCACCATCTAGCTGCCCTCAATGCTACATATTTCTTGCTTAAAACTGACTTAATAGGCAATGGAAAGAGCAATTTTACCACAGTTCAATATTTACCAAAGTTCAATATTTTAGCAATAAAGAGACACATCACTTCTCTCAATACATAGTTGCATTTGGTAATGACCATCTTTAATGTATCCTTTGCTCTGATTCCAGAATTATAAGGTAATTCTACCATATATTTTGGTCAAATGCTTTTTTTTTTCTTAATGTGGTCATTGGAATTAACCTCAATAGCTTAATTTTTGTAAATAAGCCTTGCCAAAACTAATCATAATCATTCCTCTATTTAAAAAGACTTTCTTGATCCCCCTTGGTACTAATGCCTTTCCACTTAGACTTGCTTTTTTCTGTATATAACACATTGGTAAATAGTTGTTTATACATTGTCTCCTCCATTAGATTCTATGTACCTCAAGAGCAGGAATTGTTTTGGTTTTTGTTTTTCTTTGTATGCCTAGCACTTAGTACCGTGCCTGGCACATAGTATATGTTCAATAATATTTGATTTGCAATACTATTATTATTTACAATCACAATGTTATTTTTATCTAAACGTCCCATTGTTATTGGTATGGAAAATTGTTAAAGAAATATCATACCTTATGCTCAAAATGTTATCAAACTGTGCATATCTTTTGATCCAGTAGTGTTTCTACAGGGCTTATATCCCAAAAAGATCTTAAAGGAGGGAAAAGGGGGAAATGTGCAAAAAATGTTTGTCGCAGCCCTTTTTGTAGTGGCTAGAAATTGGAAACTGAATGGAAGCCCATCAGTTGAAAATGGCTGAATAAAGTTTGGTATATGAATGTTATGGAATATTATTGTTCTATAAGAAATGACCAGCAGGATGATTTTAGAAAGAACCGATGCTAAGTGAAATGAGCAGAACCAGGAGATCATCATACATGGCCACAATAAGACTATAGGATGATCAATTCTGATGGACATAACTCTTTCCAACAATGAGATGATTGAGGCCAGTTCCTATGATCTTGTGATGAAGAGAATCATCTCCACCCAGAGAGAGGACTGTGGGAAGTTAGTGAGGACCACAACATAGCATTTTCACTATTTTTGTTGTTGTTTGTTTGCATTTTTCTAATTTTTCCCTTTTTTGATCTGATTTTTCTTTTCTAGCAAGTTAATTGTATAAATATGTATACAAATATTGGATTTAACATATATTTTAACATGCTTAACATATACTGGATAAATTGCCATCTAGGGGAGGAAGTAGAGGATAGAAGAGAAAAATCTAGAACACAAGATTTTTTAAGGGTCAATGTTGAAAATGTACCCGGGCATAGGTTTTGAAAATAAAAAGTTTTAATTTAAAAATATATATATATATATATCATATCACTGTTATAGCATTATTATGCCAATGTCATGGATATAAAATACTAGTATCATTCAAAGAGTATGACACTATCATGCTAATATCAGGGTAATATCACAGAAATTAAACATCAATATCATAGAAATATCACACTCTTCTTATACAATTGTCATGTCAATACCACACTCATATGATGAAATCTTTATGTCATTATCATGAAAATCACCACACCAGTGTCATTCCAGTAAAATATCATGCTAACAGCCCAAACAACATGTTAATATCATGCCATACAAATATCATATCAATGTCATAGGCATATCAGGACAATTTCACACCAAGGCAAGGTATTATACCAGTGATGTGAAAATGTCATGTCAATGTCTTGGGAAATTGACAATATAATGGAAATTGCTTGTTAATGTGACACAACTATTACACCAAATTTCATGGCAATGACATGGGAAAATGCCTTGGCATCATACCACCACCATGAAAATGACATGGGAAATGATGCAATATCATACCAATGTTATGTCAATGTCACATAAATATCTCACCAATGTTATATCATTGGAACTCCAATGACACTCCATTGTTCTGCTACAAAAATGCCATTCCAACATCTCAAAAAATCACATCACTGTCATACCAATGTCATGTCAAAATCACACCAATATCACACCAAAATTACTTTTTTTTCATTTTCCATATATTTATTCATCTAGATCCCTCTTTTGCTGCTTTTCAGATATCTTCATGTAAACCTTTCTTTACATTCATTTTTAGTTCCTTTACTTATAATATTTTCTAGGACATCATTTTCCATAATCTTTCCACACAATTCTACATTAGAGTCTTCAAATTTTACTCATGTGTTTTTTTTTTTCAATTTTGTGGCCCTTGTCAACCCTATCTCTCTATTTGCTATAGAAAGCAAGTATTTGTTAATGGAAGAGACCAGCAAAAAGAAGAGGGAAAATAATTTGGAATTCAAAAATCTTGTAAATAGTAATTCAAAAAATTGCATTGCCATGTAATTGGGAAAAATAAAATACTGTTAAAAGAAAAAGTAAAATTCAAAATATTTGTTCTTCGTGATATTTCACAAAAAGAGAAAGGGAGAGAAGGAGAGAAATGCTATGGTAAAATATGATCAAGATAAAAACAAAAATTTCTTTAATAAAGTATACAAAGAAGCTTATAATAAAGCAGAAAGAGGAATTTTTTTTCATAAAATTCAAAATTACACTCTATATATTCCGAAAAGGGAGAACTCAGAAGTATTTTAAGTTTTTTTCTCTTTTTTTTTCTAATGTTTCAGATGTATTCTTCTACATTTTCTCAAGAAAAATCATTGAATAACAAGTGTATTTTAAAGAACATACTTCTATACCCAAAGGGGGAACATGGGGAATATTGCTTTTGTATTGTTACAAAAATAAAATAAAAACTTTTTTTTAAAGCTGGCCATAACAAGACTCTTCAGTTAAAGCAGTTCTAGTTTCAGTGATAAAATATCATCCTAGACAATTACAGGCTAATCAACAATACAAGACTGTCATCTTATCCACAGTAAAAAAAATATTTGACACCTTTAGCATTAGGTTGCCACATGTCTTTAAGTATAACCTATATATAGCCATGGGATAATTTATATTCTATTTCCAAAAGTTATTTTTGGAAACAATAACACAAAATTCCAGGGATAGAAAAGATGAATAATTAAAATCATTTATTATAACCCTGCTAATCAGGAAATTGGGTTGGGGGGAGATATTTGAGTAGTCACGACTCACTGAAAATGGATGCCTTATTAAAACTAATTATAATTATTAAAATTACCAGCCATATTACTTTTATTTTTATAAAGCATGCAACAAAATTTTAGATTTCAAAATTTTAAACAAAATCTGTTAGTTTAGCATCAGAAATACAGGGGGAATGAGGAATAAAGATTTAAAATATTTATGAGCATGTGGAATTTATAATTCTCTACATATGAAAATTACAGAATTCAAATTTCCTTCAAAGATACTAGTTACTAAGTTTAAGGATAAATTGTAAATTTTCATTGTGTAAATAATAGACAACTGATATAGGGAAATTTTACTTGTCTTTTATCTCCAGTGCAATAAATAATCATATAGTAGATTCAATGCTGTATGGTAGAGTTAGAGGACATGAGTTTGAATCCCCACATGATTCTTTCATTTTCTTGTGTGATCTGGAACTTACTTAGTATGTTTGAGTTTGTTTCTTCATTTACAAATTTGACGTACCTTTTTGTAGTACCATTTTTCAATAAATTTAAGAATTAAAGTACTATAATGGAACCAAAAAATTCTCTTCTAAAAGCAATGACAACCATATGTAAAAAACAAAAACAAAACATGAAACAGTTGAGAATTTTTTTGATTCAAAAATGAATGTAATTGATGCTCAGACTAAATAAATCCATTAAAAGTTAATCTTAATGATTCATATTTATATAGCACTTTAAATTGTTCAAAGTGCTTTCTTCACAACAACCCTGAGGAATGAGTTGTATAAGTATCATTTGAATCATTTGCAGGGTTGCAAACTGAAACTCTAAAAAGCTACTAATTGTCTCAAGGCAGAATTTGAATTCCAGTTTAACACCAGTTCAGTATTCTAATACAAATCTACAATTAACTATGCCTTTTTGTAGGCAATTCTGACCCATATCTTTCCATAAACACCACTTGGAGGACTTATCTAATAATCTAGAGGTTTTTCCATACATTGTTATTGCTTTTATTTTTTAATTTGCTAAACTTTTGAACACTTGGGCTGTTCATCGGTTACCAGTTATTCTTATCATTTGATTATTTCACTATCTATTCTACAGGTACTTTTAAATGTCTTTTGTGAGAGTATGTCATTTGGGATAATAGACTTTAATCTTTAATCCTCATATATCTTACTGTTATTGGTTATTTGAAATTGTGATTATTTAAGATTTGCAACATCATTAAAAAAACTATTAGTGTTAAAAAGATGAATTTTAAAGAGGAAGAGATAGAATCATTTAATGCTTCACAATTTTCTAAATATGATCCAATTTGACTTGAGTCAATCCTGTGACTAGTTTATATACAGAATCAAGTGAGAGAAGAGCAGAGAGCTACTAATCTAACTATATATCATAATCAGAAAAGTATTTATTCTTAATCTATTTCTTCTTATTGAAATTATTATTAAATAAAATTAAATTTATAAAATTTTAAATTAAATTAAATAATTAGACAAATCATTATTTAAAATCAATTTATTGATTTTCCTTGTGTGGAATATGAACTATATCTTTTCAGTGGCTATAAATCTCACAGATAAGTACTGTACTAGCCAGGGCTCAAGTCATTTGCAAAGAGAGAAATGTGTTTGTGTTGTTGTGGTGGTGGTGATGATAGTAGTGGTAGTAGTAGTAGAAGTAGTAGTTTTGTTTTGTTTTGTTATTTTTCCCCCTGGAACTTTGAACATTATATTGACAAATACTTTTGGCAAATACATACTTTTTTGTATCATTAGTTGATAGATATTTCAAGAATTATTGAAGAAAATTATCTTGGTGGTTGAAAATTCCAAGGACTATTGTGTGATATGAACATATCAAAAACAGGTAATTTCTTAGAGGAGAGTCTAAGACTACATTTTGTTCTCATTCTCATTCAAATGCTCTTTTGCTTTCAAGAAAAAAACATAGCAAATTCACGTGTTCTTTACATTTTTTAGTCACTGAATTGAGGGTGAATAACTGGTTTTCTGTGAAAAATTATCTGCGGAATTATACTTCTTATCTGGACCTCTCACCAAAATATTTTGTTGGAAGACATGAACTGAAAGTTGATCAAAAACAGAAATAAAAGTTTAATTTACATATTTGTGCTTATAACAGCACAATCTATGAAGCAAAGACCTGAAGAGAACTTAGATACCTATCAACTGGGGAATTGTCAGGCATTGTTGTACATGAAAGTAAAGGACTATCATGTCATAAGGAACAATTAATGGGAATAATTTAGAAAAGCATGTACAAACTGATGAGAGGGATATATAAACTGATGCACAGCCAGGAAACAGTGACTACAAAAATGGAAATGGAAACAATGAAATTGAAAGTACATGATCTTTTTTTTTTTTTTTTGAAAGTACATAATCTGCAAAAGTACAAATCTAGCCTGGAAGATATATAAAAATATGCCTTTTTTTTCCTTTGCATAAGTACTGAGGATGGCAGGGAAATGTGGCACGATGGAGAAGTACATATACTGTCAGATCCAGTTGATGTATAGACAAGTTTAGCTAATATATTTAAATAATTTATATGATTTTATATACTTAATTTCAGGTGATGGCTCCAGATTAGAGAAGGGGATTTGGAAATAAAGATGGTATAAAAGCAAAAGATATCCAAAATAGTTTTTAAAAATCTGTCTATTTCTATCTCATGTTTTTGTTATTGTTGTTTTGTTTTAAATCTAGGAAACCCTCTATGAATGTGAAGATTGTTATCATAAAAATTTCATCGATAAGGAAGTAGACATTATTTAATCAATAATTTTTTCATTGTCTTAGGTTTCTCTTTGAGTAATTTTAATGTCTGTAATCTTGTCTATTATTTTTTTCTTTGAGATATTTTGAAAATAAGTCTTTGAATGCTTTTAAAATTGTGGTACCTCCACAGATAATTCTCTGATTATCTCTCTTGGTATAAGAATTTATCTTCAGATCAGTCATATTTCCTGTTTTCATCTTCTTAAGTGTTTTAATTATTTCACATAACACATTAAATACTGAATTATTAAGGTAAAGTAGTTCTTTTCTGAAAAAAACATGAGGATATCTCACTATAGTAAGATAGACAAATCTTTTTATCCCATGTGTATCAATTTTTCTTGTTCAGTAAATGCTCTTAGAATAATCTAAGTTGAGTCTCATGCAAAGTTTTCTAAAAGTTAATTTTCTCTCTCAATTTTTATTTGTTATTTTGTGATGTATTTTTGCTTGTAGTCTTTTCTCATCCTCAATTACAAAGTTTTACAAATAATTTTATAACTCATTCTGCTGTTGCCCTTGGCTGCCATGCCTTTCCACTTGGCAAAGAGACAAAGTGCTTGTTGGACTCTTTTGCCATTTTTCACTGTTATACATTGTTAAAAACTTCTCAAATAAATGGTATTAATTGAAAAACAATGGCTTTATTTTGATCATTTCCCTATTTTTCAGTCAATATATATATATATGAAATCTTCAGTAATGATAGTGGAATCTCTATTCTCCCTCCAATAGGTATTCTTTCCTTGAGGATGACTACATCTCTGTAGATTCCATTCAGACAGCTTTAAAAGTCTTTTTGTCAATGTTACCTAACTCTATTGGAAAATAAAATATCTCTGTGATCTAATAGCTTCAGGGGACTTTTTTAGTTTTTCTTTCTCGTTGTGAATCCAGTTTCATTTCAGCCACCATTTGTCACCTCTGATTCTTCAGGTCCGATATTTGTTTCTCATTTTCTTGATCTGCAAATAATATTCTACGTGAATATATGGGGTCTGCATTTTAGAATTCAAAGAAAATTAGTCCCATCTATGCCAAAAAAGACAAATGAGGTCTTCTAAATTTTACTCTCTCCCAAAGGAGGCAGTCCACTTTGGGGTAGCTCTAATTGCTCAGAAATTAGCACACAAGAAAAACCATGCTTGTTGCAAAAATAACAATTATTTTCAAACACAAAATCACTAACTTTGTTATTTGATAGATCTCCAATCATTGAATTAAACAAAATTTAAGACAAATAAAATAATACAGAGGAAATGATTAATTGACCAAATATTATATGAGACAGTTTCTCAGTAAAAATAATGGTATTTAGAGGGGTGGAGCCAAGATGGCAGAGAAGGCACACATGACTTTCTAAACTCCTCTCATGACCTCACAACTAATCTTTGAATTCGGCCTCAAAAATAGCGCTTGACTGGTAAAATTCATGAAGATTAAAGGTACAATGATTTACCAGCCAAAAATAATCTGGAGGACCGCCAAAGCAGATTTGCACTGAGGGGCAGGAATAGACCAGCACAGGCAGGGAGATAGGAAAGACTGGAGTCCTGAGTGGACCAGGGACAGGGTAGCTTCTGTGGTTAGAAAAGAAGTGGAAACAACTCTGCCATAGGCTGACTGCTTTGCCTTGATTTTAAAGCAGTGGACCAGCAGAGAGATTAGAGACAGAGGTACAGGGTACTCTAAAAACATCAGAATCTAACAGGATGTGGCTGTACCCACCCCAAAACAGAAGTGACTCAGCATAGACCAGCATAATTGTGCAGCTGCATTCTGCAGCAGGACCAGGGCAGTTGCAAATCTACACCTCAGAAGGGTGCAGCGTGGGGCAGTCTCTAATCTGCACATTGTGGGGGTCAGCCTAGGGCAATAGAACTTCCCCAGCACCACTCTGTTTCCCTGGGCAGAGCCACTTCCAGTATCTTAGGGGACTATTCCCTGGGCAACTGCTAATACTCACAGCCCCACAGCAGACTTTGGATTGGTGTAGTGACACGTTCATTGCTCAGCATCTTGCCTCAGGGCAGTCATTAATCCACATAGCTGGTGTCTTCCCAGTGCACCTCCCCAGCTTGGTCATGCAGGCTTGAGTCACTTTCATTGAGGAACTATTTCCCCAGAGCACTCCTGTATCTGGCTACTCTTTGTAGTCTGTTGGCAGGCCGTCCATCACCTATCCATGTTCTGCAGAGGAAGTTGGTAACCTCCTAGCCCTGAAGGCAGACCTTACAGGCTTTAAAAATAAGTAAAAAAATAAAAAGGATGATCAATAGCTTCTATACAGAAAGAGAGTAGGTTTTCAACCGGAGGAGATTAACAGCAGAAAATCTCCAGACAATTGCTGGTCCCCAACACAAAAGGCTCTCCTAGAAGAAACTATTAAAAACTTTAAAAGAGAGCTAGAAGAAAAGTGGGGAAAGGAAAGAGAAGCTAGGGAAGAGAATAACAACTTGTTGAAATGTGAATTGGAAAAGATAAAAAACTCCCAGGAAGTGCAGGGAAACAGAATTTGTGAATTGGAAAAGGTAAAGAACTCCCAGGAAAGTAAGATTTGTGAATTAGAAAAAGAAAATAAACTAAAAAATAAATTAGTGAAATGGGAAAAAAAATTCCATAGAGCAAAACAACTCATTTAAAACCTCAATAGGACATATACAAAAAGAAGTAAAAAAAAAAAAAAGCTAATGGAAAAAATAACTCATTAAAAATCAGAACTGAACAAATAGAAATGAATGATTCATTGAGACACCAAGAATCAGTCAAGCAAAAGCCAAAAAAAAAAAAAAAAAAAAATTAAATATCTATTTGGAAAAACAAGAAACCTGGAAAATAGATCTAGCAGAGATAGTCTGAGGATTATTGGACTTCCCAAAAATTATGATGAAAAAAGAGCCTAGATATTACTTTACAAGAAATCATCAAAGAGAACTTCCCAGAGATAATAGAACCAGAAGGTAAAATAGGCACTGAAAGAATTCATCGAACACCTTCTGAGAAAGACCCTAAAAAACAAAACAAAACAAAACAAAAACAAAAACAAAAACAAAACAAACAAACAAACAAACAAAAAAAAAAACTCCACAGAATATTGTGGCCAAGTTTCACAACTATCAGTCCAAGGAAAAAATATTACATGCAGCCAGGAAAAAAACAATTCAAATACTGAGTTGCCACAATAAGGGTCACTCAAGATCTGGCTGCCTCCACATTAAAGGATCAAAAGGCCTGGAATCTGATATTCTGAAAGGTAAAAGAACTTGGAATGCAGCCAAGAATAAACTACCAAGCTAAGCTGAGCATTTTCTTCCATGGTAGAAGATGGACATTTAATGAAACAGATGAATTCCAATTCTTTCTAAGGAAAAAAAAAAATAGATCTAAACAAAAAATTTGATCTCAAACCATAGGACTCAAGAAAAGCAGAAAAAGGTAAAAGAAATTCTTGAGAACTGCATTTCTCTTATGGATACACATAAATACCACATGTATAATTTGATTTTACTGATGTAACATAAAAAGGGAAGTGGAAATGGAAAGGGGATAGTGTCAGAAAAAGGGAAAAGGGGAGATAAAAAGAGGGAAACTACATTCCACGAAGAGGCAAAGAAAACCTATCATATCAGAGAGAATTTAGAAGGGGGGAGGAACATTGTGTGAAACTTACTCTCATCAGAGTTGGCTCCAAGATAAAATAATTGACATATTTGTTTTACAGAGAATTCTCTCTCATTAAAGCGAGCTCATTAAAAAGTGGGAGAGGAAAATGGAAAAGGAAAAGAGTAATAAGGGAAGGATACAAGAAAGGGGAATGGATTTAAAGGGACGAGAGAGGGATACAAAAGAGGGCGGGCTGTGTGGTGCAAGTGGGGCCCATAAGTTTAATACTGGGGAAGGGGTTCAGGGGGGGCAAGGAAAAAAAAGCATAATCTGGGGATAATATGATGGCAAGAAATACAGAATTAGTAATTTTTACTGTAAATGTGAATGGGATGAACTCTCCCATAAAACAGAGGCAGATAGCAGTGGATCAAAAGTCAGAATCCTACAATATGTTGTTTACAGGAAACACATTTAAAGCAGGGAGACACATACAGAGTAAAGGTAAAAGGCTGAAGCAGAATCTATTATGCTTCAGGTGAAGTAAAAAAAGCAGAGATAGCCACCCTTATCACAGACCAAGCAAAAACAAAAACCATATAAATCATCAGCATTCTTATATATCACTAACAAAATACAACAGATCTACAAAGAGAAATTCCATTTAAAGTAACTACTGATAGTATAAGATATTTAGGAATCTATCTGCCAAGGGAAAATCAGGAATTATATGAGCAAAACTACAAAATGCTTTCCACACAAATGAAGTCATATCTAACTAATTGGAAAAATATTAAATGCTCTTGGATTGGATGAGCAAATATAATAAAGATGACAATACTACCTAAACTAATCTATTTATTTAGCGCTATACTAATCAGACCCCCCAAAAACTATTTTAATGACCTAGAAAAAGTAACAACAAATTTCATATGGAAAAACAAAAGGTCAAGAATTTCAAGGGAATTAATGAAAAAAAAATCAAATGAAGGTAACCTAGCTGTACCAGATCTAAAAGTATGTTATAAAGCAGCAGCTACCAAAACCATTTGGTAATGGCTAAGAAATAGATTAGTTGATCAGTGGAACAGGTTAGGTTCAAAGGAAAAAAACAGCCAATAACTTCAATAATCGATTGTTTGACAAACCCAAAGACCCCAGTGTTTGGGATAAGAACTCACTGACAAAAATTGCTGGGAAAATTGGAAATTAGTATGGCAGAAACTAGACATTGACCTATACTTAACATCATACACCAAGATCATGTCAAAATGGGTTCATGACCTAGGCATAAAGAATGAGATTATAAATAAATTAGAAGAGCAAAGGATAATTTACCTCTCAGATCTGTGGAAAAGGAAGGAATTTATGACCAAAGAAGAACTAGAGGTCATTATTGATCACAAAATAGAAAATTTTGATTATATCAAATTAAAAAGGTTTTGTACAAACAAAACTAATGCAGACAAGATTAGAAGGGAAGTGATAAACTGGGAAAACATTTTTATACTCAAAGGTTCTGATAAAGGCCTCATTTCCAAAATATATAGAAAATTTACTCTAATTTATAAGAAATCAAGCCAGTCTCCATTGATAAATGGCCAAAGGATATGAACAGACAATTCTCAGATGAAGAAATTGAAACTATTTCTATCCATATGAAAATGCAAATTAAGACAATTCTGAAATACCACTACACACCTGTCAGATTGGCTAGAATGACAGGGAAAGTTAATGCAGAATATTGGAGGGGATGTGGGAAAATTGGGACACTGATACATTGTTGGTGGAATTGTGAATACATCCAGCCACTCTGGAGAGCAATTTGGAACTATGCTCAAAGAGTTATCAAACTGTGCATACCCTTTGATCCAGCAGTGTTACTACTGGGCTTTATCTCAAAGAGATTTCAAAGAAAGGAAAGGGACCTCAATGTGCAATAATGTTTGTGGCAGCCCTCTTTGTAGTGGCCAGAAACTGGAAATTGAGTAGATGCCCATCAATTGGAGAATGGATGAATAAATTTTGGTATATGAATATTGTGGAATAGTATTGTTCTGTAAGAAATGACCAACAGGATTATTTCAGAAAGGCCTAGAGAGACTTACATGAACTGATGTTGAGTGAAATGAGTAGGACCAGGAGATCATTATATACTTCATCAACAATACTATATGATGATCAACTCTGATGGATGAGGCCCTCTCCAACAATGAGATGAACCAAATCAGTTCCAATAGAGCAGTAATGAACTGAACCAACTACACAGCGAAAGAACTCTGGGAGTTGACTATGAACCACTACATAGATTTCCCAATCCCTATATATTTGTCTACCTACATTTTTGATTTTCTTCACAGGCTAATTATTCACTGTTTCAAAGTCTGATTCTTTTTGTACAGCAAAATAACTGTTTGGACATGTATACATATATTGTATTTAACTTATACTTTAACATATTTAACATGTATTGGTCAACCTGCCATCTGGGGGAATGGGTGGGGGGAAGGAGGGGAAAAGTTGAAATAAAACATTTTGCAATTGTCAATGCTGGAAAATTACCTATGCATAAAATTTTTGTAAAAATTAATTTAATCAATTAATTTTAAAAAATAATGGCACTTTTTCATACCAAAATGAGCAGTTTGAAATAAGTATAAACATTATCCATTTTTTTCTCTAGAAGCAGATAGCATGCTTTAATAATGATTCTTGGATTGTCAGATTATCATATTATTGAGAATACCTAAATTATTCAGTTATTCATGTAACAATAGTGCTGTTACTTTGTATAGAGTTCTCCTGGTTCTGTTCACTTAACTTTGAATCAATTCATGTAAATCTTTTCAAGTTTTTTTTTCTGGAATCATTTTGTTATTTCTGATAGCACAATTATATTCTGTCACAATCATACTAGAGTTTGTTTAGCCATTCCCCAGATGATGGGAATCCTTTCAACTTCCAATTCTTAGCCACCACAAAAAGATCTGCTATTACTAGTTTTGCACAAATAGGTCTTTTTTCTGTTTTTTGATGTCTTTAGGATATTAACTTAGTAGTAATATTTCTGGATCAAAAAATATGCACATTATAGCTTCTCTTTGGGCATAGTTCATAATTCTCCAAAATGGTTGGATCAGTTCACAACTGCATCAATAGGAGCACTAGTATTCTTGAAAACAATTTGGAATTGTGTTCCAAAAGTCACTAAATTGAGATTATTTTTAACTCAGTGCTACCAAGACCAGACTTATCACCAAAGAAATCAAAGAAATCAAAGAAGGAAGAAAATAATTCATGTGTCCAAAATGTTTATAGTAGTTATTTTTATAATGGCAACAAACTAGAAATTAAAGGGGTGCCCATACTTTGGGAAATGGTCAAACAAATCATGGCATATGAATTTAACAGAAAATTACTCTCCATAAAAAAATAATTAAGTGTATAATTTCAAAGGAACCTGTTAGAAACAACACTCTTGACAATGAAAATCAGATATCAAAGAAGAATCTTAAGGAATCATCTTAATGTTTCTGGTCAGAAGCAGACCCCACTACTTTTCGGGAAGACGGAATACTTGGTACAGAAGTGGGAGAATTTTTATACTTTCTAGTGTGGCACAGCCCTTCCCATCAGAGAACAGATTGGTCCATTTCATCCAGGTTACAATCTTTCTATATGTTTCCCTTTAATATGTGTAAAACATGTTCCCCCCACCCCATATATCCCATGTTCAAAAATGGTGGAAAACTCCTCCTATGGGGTATGCTGTTTAATATTCAATTATCCTATTAAGCAAGCACAACAGTGATTTGGTCAAGTCATATCATTGACCTCAACTAATTTGGGCTAGATGGGCTATTATCTTAAATTTGTGTTTTTTTCAAAACCACAAGACTCTTTCTGATTGGCTGAATCCATTTGAGCCTTCCTAGCCCCCCAATTCTTTGTTTGCTCCAGACTTCTATTGAACATTTGTTTTGTGAATCCTAATCTTCCTTACTCTCTCACATTCTGAAATCCTCTTGCTCTGCGGTATCCATTATCCCACACTACCTCAAAGTTTGCAACACTGTGGAAACCCAACTTTTCAGCACTTCTCAGAAACCTGACAAAACTTCTACAGACTGATGCAGGAAAGCAAGAAGAACCAGAAAAAACATCTTATTCAATGACATTGTAAAGAGAAAAAACTTTTAAAAGCTTGAGAACTCTGTCAACAAAATGACAAACGATAAGAATATAAATGAAGAATGCTACCATCTTCAGCTGGAGAAAAAATGGAAGACACACATGCATGCACATGTCTAATTTGTAAGAGATGAACATTAACAGTATTTTCTATGTGGACAAGACACCATCAGTTTGTATGGAGTAATCTTATAAATCATTTGATTTAATAGATCTAACAGTCAATTAAGGGAAACTAAATGTACCTAATTAACTAAAATACAAGGTAAAATCAATAATTATAATTATAGGAAAATTTGACAGTTCAATAAGAGAAGTAAAAACAAATTATTGTAGGAACTCATAGAATGGAGATATTACTTCCTACTGGGAAAATTGGAGATATTTTCATGAAGGCAATGACACTCTACTAGGACCATTAAAAATATAAAACTAGTTAGTAGGGGTAAAGGATTGAGAGGGTATAGGAAGAGGCATTTCAAGTAGTGGAAATAATATGAGCTAAACAATTTTTTCCCTTGCCTGTATCTATAATAATGGTTTTATGCTTCTATATTGCTAGAGTTATAGACTAATTTTCCAATAAATCATGAAGTAATCAACCAAGTGTTTTCAAAGATTTAGACCTAATTGTGTTAAACATCCAATTTAATTATCTGAGGAAACTTGAAAAAATGTAAACTACAGATCTGCATATAAGGTTTTTGCCATAATAATAATAATTATGGTTTTCATGTCAGAAGGAATGCCTATTGTTGTTCTGTCATTTCAATCATGTCCAACTTTTCATGATTCTATTTTGAGTTTTCTTGGCAAAGATACTGGAGTAGTTTGCCAGTTCCTTCTCCATTTCATCTTACAAATGAGGAGCTGAGGCAAACAAAGTTAAGTGACTTGCCTGGAGCCACAAGCTAGTGAGTGTCTGTATAAGGCCAACTTTGAACTCAGGAAGATGAATCTTAATGACTTCAGGTCTGACATTCTATCAACTGTGCCACCTCGCTGCCCAGGAATGCTTATATCACAAATATATCCTGTGTTTGCTGTTCTTTATTTAATAATTCTCATACCTGCTTTCCTCATTTGGCTAACCCCCTATATATCTGAGAGCAGTATTATGTTTATCCACATGCATCAAAAGGTATAAAACGCTTACTATAATAGCATATAACATTTAAGTTACTGTAATCTTTCCATTTGGTAAAGTATGGCTCTGTAAACTCTTAATAAAAAGCAGATGTAACTCTTGTTAATAGATCATGCCTGCTATATAGGATCATGAGTTTAGAGAAACAAGTAACAATTAAATACGAAATCATGAAAAGGAATAATTTAAAATAAACAGGGTCTTGACCTAACTCAGCACAACTTTAAGACAGAAAAACATACTGCATGGGAAGGCGCCAACAAGCAAGCTTTCCTATCTAATCAGCTAGGTCTGTGATAAGGGAGGAAATAAAGGAATGGGAGGAACTCTAAAATACTTAAAACAATACCAAGACCAGTTCTCTGGTCTACAAGTGTATCTTTGGGATGGCAGCCAGCTGAACCACCCAATCTACCAAGTGGAGGAAGTTTTTTAATTGTAAGAACTCAATACAACATTTGGACCTTGCGGGATTCCTTTTTTTTTTTTTTTTTCTTTTTTAACCTTTCTTACCTGCTGAGTAATGTATATTGTTACTAAATGTTATTTTCATATTAATGATTGGCATTAAAAATAAGATTATTAAAATTTTTATTTCTTGGTTTTTAATTTTATTTTTTGCTAAGTTGAAGCTAAAACTGAAAAGAAAATTAATGCTATCAACTCTACTCAGGCTAATCTATAAACACAGTCAATGATTCTTAGATTACCTAAATATAAAAATTTAGGCTGCTTCCTATTCTGACTAGCTATCCTAATTCTAAAAATTCTTCAAAAATCAACTCATATATGTTTTCCTTTACAAAGTCTTTCTTGCTTGACTGCTACAAACTATACTGATGGGTAGCTCTTTTTGATCTGATACAATTTCTTTATTAATTCATTGAAAATGCCTAACCTGAAACATCACTACTATTTAACCTTGAGGAAATCACTAAACATCTAAGCATGTTAATAATGACTTTAAAACTATAAGCAAATCTTAATTGGTAAAGGAATCCACATACCAATGAAATCCCAAATCTAAACTAAAAACCAAAAAAAATAAACAAACAAAAACACCTGGTAAGGTAGAAAAAGCTAACATTCTGAATTAACTTAGAAGTTTGCTGTTATATCTAGAATCAAATATTAACTCCTCATTTGGACTTAAAGCCCTTTACAATGTGACCTTAATATACATTTCCAGCCTTATTAGACATTTTCCCCTCATTAAGGCACTCTATGGTGCATTTAAACTGTTTTTTTTTCACTGTTCCTCCTGCAAAGCATATCAAATCCTTTCTCTGCATCTGTACAGGTAACATATTTTCTCTGTCTATGAATCCTACTTTTTCTTGAAGCATAGACTGCTAAAAGAAGCCTTTCATATAGGAAAGGGTTGGTGGAGTAGGGACATAAAAATATATATGGTTCTATTAATATTTTATCACCATAGGAACTAGACGTCCCTGAATTCCTCTTGTGTGAAAGCTTGCTAAGGATTATACATCCATCTTTGGTGTTGACTTTGAACCAAATCTCACTTGTAGTTCTAAGAAGCAATAGCATTCTAAGCTACCACATTCCCTTTTGGCAGATGGACTAAAGCAGGTTGAGGATAACCAACATGCCTAGAAGCCATCAGTGAGTTAGGGGAATGTCTACTCCAAGCATGTGAAACTTTGCCTGGCAGAATGGGAAAATGAGAACTATCTGTTCCAATGGCCATTAAGGGAGCTGAAGTAGGCACTGTGACTCCTTAGAACTTGGTCAGGCATTGAAGACATTAAGGTCATCCACTTCATCCTGGGCCATCAGCAATCATCTTGGCTTTTGTCCTGTAACTGAATCAATTGCTCTGGAAGAAAGAGTGAGACTGACAACTTTATGCACTCTGTCTCACTTAAATCCAATTCACACGCAAATCAAGATTTCATCTATGATATCATTGGTCCTCTTCTAAAATGAAGGAGAAACAATTCCTTCACCAGCACAGAAATAATTCAATACAGCAGATGACCTGAAAAAATATTTTGTGAAGTTAGGAAGATACTAAAATGGCATTTTATTAGTCCTTTAAAAACGAATTTCATTACTAAAGAAGGGAAAGGGACCTGTATGTGCCAAAATGTTTGTGGAAGCCCTTTTCGTAGTGGCTAGAAACTGGAAAATGAATGGATGCTTATCAATTGGAGAATGGTTGGGTAAATTGTGGCATATGAATGTTATGAAATATTATTGTTCTGTAAGAAATGATCAACAGGATGAATATAGAGAGGCTTGGAGAGACTTACATGAACTGATGCTGAGTGAAATGAGCAGAACTAGGAGATCATTATTCACTTCAACAACAATACTGTATGAGGATGTATTCTGATGGAAGTGGATATCTTCCACAAATTGAAGATTTAATTCAGTTCCAATTGATCAATGATGGACAGAATCAGCTACACTCAGAGAAGGAAGACTTTGAAATGAGTGTAAACTGTTTGTATTTTTGTTTTTCTTCCCAGGTTATTTTTACCTTCTGAATCCAATTCTTCCTGTGCAACAAGAAATTCGGTTCTGCACACATATATTGTATCTAGGATATACTATAACATATTTAACATGTATGGGAATGCCTGTCATCTAGGGGAAGGGGTGGAAGGAAGGAAGGGAAAATTCAGAACAGAAGTGAGTGCAAGGGATAATGTTGTAAAAAAAATTACCTATGCATATGTACTGTCAAAAAAAGTTATAATTATAAAATTATTTTTAAATGTATATAGTAATAATAATAATAATAATAAAACAAAAAACAGAATTTCTTGTAACATCTTTCATGGTTCTCCTCTAAGACATACTATATAGCGGGATCCCCAATAGTACTTTCTCAATCCCAGTGGTCTATGTTCTCTCCCTTACTTCAGCTGACTTGCTATGATCAACAAATCCTATTTATAACTCAGGTTATATAAAATGATTACCAGTTATAATTTTCCCGTAATTTAAAGTGTGCAATTGGGTTCATCTTTGAAACAGAAACTATAAATCCAGAAGAATAATGTTTTCCATAATAGATAGAAGAAAACTTTCCTAACAAGCAAAAGGATTAATGTTAAGCAGGAAGGTAGGTGACTGTGTTGTACTTGCTGAGAGGAAAGCATCTTGCTATTTACTTCATTTGATCTTTTAAAAAAACCTATGAAGTAATCAGTATCATTATACTCATTTTCCAGATGCGAAACTTAAGCTAATAGAGGTTAAGTAGCTTGACCAGTATCACAGAACTAGTTAATAGTATAATGATGGCAATTACTTCATAGAATTTTGGCAAGAATCAAATGAAATAACTAACAAAATGATTTGCAAATTTTAAAGTACTATAAATGTTGTCATCATCATCATCTTCATCATCAACAATATCATTATCATCACATGGGAAGATTTCTTCTTAGATAAGAAGTAAAGAAATATGCTGGTCAGGAATTACATTTTCAGTGAATAGTTCATAACTTATAGTTCATTATTTTATCTGAAAGGATTGTATAAACCTGATTTTGTGTTCATCTATCAAGTGCATAGGAAAAGTTACAAGTTTATGTTTGTGATTTTATTCTACATAATACAAATTACTTTCATAACTCAAAGAAAAGCAGGTACTATCTACACTTATTAAATTTAATTACTTCCAAATTCTTTTTGAACAGACCA
Organism: Sminthopsis crassicaudata; assembly: GCF_048593235.1. Classification (NCBI taxonomy): domain Eukaryota; kingdom Metazoa; phylum Chordata; class Mammalia; order Dasyuromorphia; family Dasyuridae; genus Sminthopsis; species Sminthopsis crassicaudata. The sequence continues at coordinate 420,929,607 of NC_133619.1, forward strand.
ATTTATTAAGAACCTAATTAAAATAATTATATGATGTTTATGTGAAATTGTTTAAAATTAGATTATACATAATTTTACTTGTACAGAACAAACAACTAATAAATGTACACAGATGAACTTTAATTTGTTAAGTATTTTGAAGGCAATTTTTATATTTTTAAGTATAACTGTTATTTGTTATATTTAACTGTTAACTTTTAGTTACTTAGTAAGTTAGTAACAGTTATTTTAATGAAGATCTTTTAGATCTTTCCCCATTTAAATATGAAGGCAGAAATAGCATTTTTTATTTACCCATGCATATGTACTGTCAAAAAAAGTTATAATTATAAAATTAGTTTTAAAAATGTATATAATAATAATAATAAAAAAACAAAAAACAGAATTTCGTATAACATCTTTCATGGTTCTCCTCTAAGAAATACTACAGCGGAATCTCCAATAGTACTCTCTCAAATCCCAGTGGTCTATGTTCTCTCCCTTACTTCATCTGCTATGGTTTGAAACTTAATTAACACAATAAATTATGATTGATGATGTCATCTAAAGATTGGAATCATAACAAAAGCCTGTTTTTTAAAATAAATTTAAAGGAAAAAAAGTATAAGGAGGAACACTTCTGCTTTTCATGATGAATGTTGATTTCACTACAGATTTCATAAGAAAATCTAACAATGTTATATTACAGATAATTTGATTGTAAATTCAAAATTTACAAAACCAAGTAATTTTATTTCAGGTTTATTGTTATTGTAAGTACTAACATAGCTTGATCTAAACCACTAGGATGACAGCATAGCTGAAGATGGGAAAATAAGATCTGAACATAAATGAAGAAATAGGTTTCATCAAGAAGTAAATTCTTTTATGAATTCTTCATAATAAATGGACTGTCAGAAGAAAATAAGAGTTATTTGATCCAAATGAGATCTCTGCCAGAAACCTTTTGGAAATAATACAAAACATCAGGGATAAAAAATACAAAAGACAGTCCTTACCTTAAGGAGCTCACAGCTAAGCGAAAATCCTTGTGATCAATGATAACCTACCTTTGCTGAGTACTCCCATTTCACTATCCTTCATCTTATATTACTCATATGTCACTATTGTATTGTGTCTTACTTAAAGAAGTGGCCCTTTTCCCAAGGCAAACCTCACTACATGTACAAATGGTCCACTTCCATAAAACTTCCCTAGCCGATTGTCTGCTCTATCATCCCAACTGTCTCATCCATCTTCAATTCTTCCTTGGGTTAATTCCCTGCTAAATAGAAACATGCCTTTGTCTCTATCATCTTCAAAAAACTCCTTACTTTATCCAAATATCCCCTTTAGTTGATATCCAATGTCTTTTCTCTTCCTCTTTGGGGATAAAGTCCTAAAAAAAAAAAAAACCTGCCCACAATACGTGTCTGCTCTTCCTTTCCTCTCTTTTTATTTCTTGGCAATTTGGTTTTCATCATGTTATTCAACCCAAACTACTCTCTATATAGTTACTAATAATCTCTTAAGATCCAGATTTAATGTTTTCCCCTTTAGTCCTTACCCTTCTTGATTCCTCTGCAAAACATTGCTATTGTCATTAAAACTTTAATTATTATATTTCCTATAAGGGTTATCAAGAGGTTATCAGATCTATTTGTCCAACTCTACTCTCTCCTCTGACCTCTAGTTTCTCTTCTTTAACTGACTATTTTATATCTCAAACTAGATCTCGTAGACATCATAAACTCAACATAGCCAAAACTGAACTCATCTTTTCTAATCAAGCTGTCTCCTCTTCATAACTCTCCTGGTGTTGTCAAAAATACTGCCATTAGAATTACCCAGGTTCCCAGTTTGAATTTCATGATTGACTCCTTACTTATCTTATCTTCCAGATCCAGTGTGTCATTTCCCCCCATACCTTCTCTGTAGCCCTGTCTCTTTCTGTTTGTGTTTCTTCTGTCTTTCTGTTTCTCTGTGTGCGTGAGCCTGTCTATCTATATCTATCAACACATATATACATCTATGGATGGATACACACACACACACACACACACACACACACATATATATATATATATATATATGTGTGTGTGTGTGTGCACATATGCATATAATGTATACTTTACTTTGGTGCTGCTACCATTTGAGTCCTCATTACCTCACATCTGGACTGGCAATAGACTGCTGAATATTCTCCCTGTCTCACCCCATTCTAATTCATTTTCTAGTCAGCAATGAAAATGGTTTTCCTAAAATGTAAGTGTGATCACACCTCATATTCAATAAAATTAAATAGCTCCCTACTACGTCCAGGATCAACCACAATATACTATATTTGGTTTTTAAAGCACTTAATAATCATACCTCTTCTTATATGCCCAATTTTATTTTATCTTACTCCCCTCTGTGACATTGGCCTTCTTAGTGCTCCTGACCCATGATCTTCCATCTCAAGACCCTGAATGGTTTTACCACTAGTCCACCAAGCCTGGAATTTTCTTCCTCCTTTGCACTATTTCCACAATTCATTCACCCTAAGGTTTATCTACATAAGAATCCCTTCATAGTTCTTAATCTTAAAGTTCTGGGATTAATATAAATTTATTATCCACATATATCCACATACAATCTTGCATGCTGTTCCTTCCATTAGACCGTGAACTCCCTGAAAGCATGCTTTTATTCATTTTATTCCCAGCTCTTAGCACAGTGCCTGGAACATAGTAATTACTTAATTAATGTTACTAGCCTGATTTGTAGAGGAGTAAATAGAAAGTAAATGCTATAGTATTAAAGTCTTTAATATTCTCTCTTTTTTTAAAGGGGATTATCATTTTCTAAAAGAGTAATTCATTTTGAGAGTCTGGAATTTTAATTCACAGGGAGTATACATTTTGCTGTCAATTCAATATCAAGAAGATGGTCAATAGTTAAATGAGCAGATTCATTATTGTTATACAAAATATATAGTAAATATAAAATTATGTCACAATGAAAATAACTCAAAATTCATAGAGAATTATATCTTCTTTCATTGGAGAAAATTAAACAATCTAAATTACTTTTATGATAAAGGCACACACATATAGTATGTGCTTACATATATATCAGACACTGAGGTACGCATTAGGGATATCAAAAAAAAAATAAAGATAGTTTTCTGGCTCAGAATTTAAGTTACTGGTGGAAACTATAGCTTAAGCTGAAAAAAAAAGGAGGGAGATGGGAGAAAAGGTAATTTGATGACCTCAATGTATTCCCTTAACCTCTCTACAATGTACATTTTGCTACCTGTAAGCTGGGAAGAATAATAATCCTCAAAGAGGATCTATAGAAACAATATATAATAAGTATACATTATATTATATTACAACCCCTTTGAAAAATAAACTTTGGAGATTATGTCTATGTATATGAAATAAATGGGCTTCAGTACAACTAATCCATCCAGTGTAACATGCTTATTAGAATCATAAAATGTTAACACTGGAAATAACTACTCAAGACAATATATAAATTATTTAATGTATTTTGGTTATTTAGTGGCAGAGTAAGTATTAGAACTCAGATTTCTTTACTCCAAGTCCAAAGTTTATCTTAATAGTAGTAATGAAAGATGACAAATCACTGGCTTCATGCAGAAAAAAAAATGAGCTTTTAAAAGTGTTGGGAAAGAGAAGAAAAAGTCAAAAGAAGTTTGGAAAATATTTTTAAATGTCATCTTCCTAACTGAGTGGAAAAGAAGTAAGAACAGTCTCTCCCACCCAAATCTTTGAATAGGGGAACTAACCAGTAGAAAATCTCTTTATGTTTCTCTTTATTCTTCTCTAAGATGCATGCATATGTTCCCAGGAGTGACTTGGCCCAAAGTCAGAAAGCAAGAAAAGATGGAAGAAAGAAAAGTACATAACCTGATTACTAAATTGAATAGAATTCAGAGTTAAATTACTTCTGTCCTTATTGCAGAATAGGGACAAGTCATTTCCTCACCCTAGGCAAGGCCCACAAATTATACCCCTTATTTGTGACTTTCATCTACAGGCTTTGTGCCTCCCTTGCAATGCATTCAAATTACATGATCACAAAAGAAGTAAGCACATGTCCCTGAAAGCATCTCTTCCAATATAAAAAGTATATTTATATAAAAAATTAGTACTCTTAAAAAAATCCTTGTTCTCATCATCCTTTTGTTGTATAATTTCTTGTCTACATAACTTCCTGTTATAGTTCTTTCTCTACAATCTCTGAACTTTCCTTATTAGTATATATGTCGTCCTGGAATAACACTTAAATCTGGGTTTGAAAAGAGTGTAGAGAAATTAAGAATTATAAAATGCAAAAAAATTCACTTTCTGACCTTGGTCAAATCCTTAAGCCTGTTTACCTCAATTTCCTCATTTGTAAAAATGAGCTAGAGAAGTCTTTGCCAAGAAAACCCCAAAGGTCTTAAAGAGTTGAACATGAATGAAATGAATAAACAACAAATTTTCTAGTAAAAGTTTTTTTTGTACACTAACAATGTTTTCTACATTCTCCTTTTCACTTCTCAACCTTACATAACAAAAAAGATAGGGGCAAGGGTCACTGAGCTTTAAACAAGAAATAACCATTTTTATTTTTATTCTTATTTTCCTAGTGAGGAGCATCACACTCTGAAATAGAATATTTGGGAGGAGCAAGATGAGACAATGTACATTGCTATTCTATAGCTCCTAGGATTTAGAAGTGAAAGAATAATCAAAAAGTTCTGAAAAGATTATTTTATTACATGTAGTATTATTGAATGAGAAAAGATTTATTCCAGCTTTCCTTAATGAAGGGAGAGACAATCTGGTTTGCTTTGGGATCCATGACATTAGAAATTTGTCTTTTGCTTTTTACTGGTTCACATCCCCATGAGCTGGCTATTTAATTCTCATGGGGACCCTTCCTGTTCTTTCTATACTGAGTCATGTCGTGTACTCATACATCAGAAAGACAACCTCATAGCAAAATATCCCTAGAGGATACTCTGGCTAACCTTCAGATAAAGAGAGGGAAACAACCATTCTTTTTGCTCCTCTCTTCTTTTTTCCCAGACTTTTCTTCAATTCATATAGTACCAAGTGAAAAATAAAGCAGTCCCTTGATTTCTTCTTATTCCCTGACTCCAACCATCATATTCCATATATTCCATAAAATAATAAAGATCCTTCATTCTTTGGGACTTTGATTTTTTTATGTTGATTCCAGATATTTTCATAAAGTAATCTATAATGTCATTAAGTATTATTATCCATATCTATATTATAAAACATTAGTGTCTTTAAAAAATAAGAAACAAAGAAAAAAGTACATTGATTTTCCCTCCAGAAACAAATATATATGTATATATATATTTTTTCCTCCAAATAAAATGGCTGAAAGACAGTATACCTAGAGAGAGATTTAGCTTAAAGATCAGAATAATTGCAAGTCAGACTTCTTAAAACTATCTCAGATATCAGCATAATCCATGAGTGTCTCTACTCTTCTAGCAGATGTTTTGTGGCATGACAGTGACAACTCAATTTACCAAGGACAAGAATATTGTCTATCTGTCTGCTTCCCTTAAATACTCTGTTCTGAGGAGTACTCTGGCATCTCTAAGGAGCTATATGCAAAAGAATCGTTTCTAGCTAAATAAATATATATGAAATAATAGCTATCTAAAATACCCAAGAATTAATTTGGATGATTAAGCAAATTCCTCAAACTATTTTATAATTTTATTTTGTTACATAGAATAAATATAGGAAAGAAACTCAATTTTCCAAAGAATGGAATAACTGCCAAAATTATTTTAAAGGACAACATTCAGAAAAGAAATTACCTGGGAGTTGAACATATTCAACTAAGGAAGAAAGATTTTTATTATGTCCCTACTCCATCCTATGCTTTATGCAATGATCTGAGTATATAGAGTTGTAATGAAAGAGTCCTTGACCTTAAGCTTACAGTCTATCAAGGGAGAGAATATGCACATATATAAGTATATATCAGATCAATAAATGTGTTTTTATTTTGAGAGGACACAAGTAGCTGAGCTAATTAAGGAAAGTTTCTTAGAGAAGATTGTACTACTAGGGGTTTTACCAGAATATAGCCTTTTTATAGACAGTTTATTTTTGTCTTTGTTTCCCTAATAATTAATACAATACTTAATAAAGATTATTTTATTAAATTGAAGGGGAAAAAAGTTAAATTTATTTGACATACATTTATTTTATGTATTATGTATATACCATGCACTGTATTAGACACTAAATATAGAAAGATTAAAAACTATTTGATCTCTGCCCTCCAGTTTATAATTTAATATAGGAAGGACAATGGAAATGAAAAAAACTACAATTAAAATAACTAAATTCATGAGAGTGGCATGAAGTATTAAAGGACAAGAGACTGGTTCTAGTTGGAACAATTAGAGGAACGATCATGAAATAGGGAATTAAAGAGATAACATGATTTCAATATATGAGGTTGGGAAAAGAATCAAGTTTAGGCATGGAGAAGGGAAGAAGCATGGTACGGCATATAAAATTAATGGAGGTAGGAGAGAACAAGTGTGACTGAGAAATGATGAAAAGTTGTTTAGCTAGAGAGCATTGGGCTGGGAGTCCTATAAACTAAGGGTGAAAAAACATTTTGAATACAGATTATAGAAAGCCTTGAATGACTGCTTAAGGAGTTTATATTTCATCTGGTAGATAGTGACTGAAGGGTTTTTGAAAAAGGAAGGAATGTATCAAATAAATTCATTTTGAATATTCCTTCAGCAGCTATTGGAAGGATGGATTGGAAAGGAGAGAATGGAAGCAGAAAGACTAATTTGAGTATTACTGTAATAGTTCTAGATAGATACATAATATTAATGTATATAAGGGAGTGGATACAGTCAAAATACTAAAAATGGGAGAATGGAATTTATGCAAGAAGTATTTAAAAAGTAGAAATAACAACCCATTGGATGTGAAAAAGAAAAAGTTTTATAAAATAATAAGTAAAAGAAGTTATGTGTTTCTAAGTACTACATTAGCTCTGTAGAAGAAATATTAAGCTATTACAACATATATATATATATATATATATATATATATATCATGGAAATAATATCTTTAATTTGTACAGAACTTTATATACTGCTTTATTACATACTGGTTTTATTTCCATTGTATTTTCATTCCTAGCATTTAATATGATATCTGGCATAAAGTCATTAATTTCTCATCTAGGGACTATTTATTTATTTGGACTTTTTCTACTGGATGGCAAATATCTGAAACCATGAATAATTAAAAAGGGACAATTACTTTAGCTAAAAGTATCAAGTAAAGAATTCAGAAAGATAACAGGAATATTGGATAAATTAATAAATTTTAGAAACCAAAGGAAAATAACTAATCTCAAATCTTTTTTAAAAGTCCTGATACATTTTTCCTTTTTAAGAAGGATGCTTAATTAGCTAATCTCTAAAGCATTGCATTGAGTTAATTCCCTTCAATAAATATCATTGAAGATAATTTAAGTTTCTTTGACAAGTTTTAAGAGCACAACCTTGTTACGTTGCAAAATTGAACATGATCATTATAATGTGAGTAATGTTTAACAAAGGATGTACTGAAAAATCATTATATTTTATAAGTTTCCAGGCTTCATATTTAAAATGCTTTAAGTAGTTTTTTTTTTTTTTTGCATCAAAATAAGATTTTATTTTTCCCATTTAATACTATTTAATTTTTTACAATTACATGGAAAATTAGTTTTCAACATTTATTTTATAAGATTTTGAGTTCCACATTTTGGCTTACTTTCTCCCCTCTTTTCCTCCCCCCCCCTCCCAGATGCCGAACAATCTAATACATGTACAATCATATTCAATATATTCCCACATCATGTTATGAAAGAAGAATAAGACCAAAAAGGGAAAAAAAAAACATGAAAAAGATAAAACAAACAAACAAAAAAAGTGGACATTGTGCTTTGATCTGTATTCAGAATCCATAGCTCTTTCTCTGTGTGTAAGCAGTATTTTCCATCATGAGTCTTTGAGAATTGTCTCAGGTCACTGTGTTGGAGAAAAGGGCTAAATCTATCATAGTTGATTATCACACAATGTTGCTGTTACTGTGTATAATTTTCTTTCCATTCTCCTTATTTCCTTCAGCATCAGTTCATATAAGTCTCTCCAGATTTTTCTGATATCCACCTGCTCACAATTTCTTATAGCAAAATAGTATTCAATGACATTAATATACTATAACTAGTTTAGCCATTCTCTAACTAATGGGCATCTCCTTAATTTCTAATTCTTTGTCACCACAAAAAGAGTTGCTATAAATATTTTGCATATCGTTTTCCTTTTTATGATATATTTGGGATATGGACTTAGTAATGGTATTTCTGGACCAAAAGACATACACCATTTTATAAACTTTTGAGAAGAGTTCCAAATAGTCTCCAGAAGGGTTAGATCAGTTCACAACTCTACCAACAATGTATTAGTGCTCCAATTTCCTCCCTATCCCCTCCAACACATATCATTGTTTTTTCTTGTCACCTTAGCCAATTTAATAAACATGAGGTGATATTTCAGCGTTGTTTTGATTTGCATTTCTCATCAATATGGATTTTTCCCCCCTGAGGCTGGGGTTAAGTGACTTGCCCAGGGTCACACAGCTAGGAAGTAGTGTCTGAGACCAGATTTGAACTCGGGTCTTCCTGAATTCAGGGCTGGTGCTCTAGCCACTATCAATATGGATTTAAAGCACTTTTAAACATGACTTTAGGTGGCTTTAATTTCTTCATCTGAAAATTGTCCATTGTCTTTGACCAATTATCAGTGGAGGAATTACTTGTATTTTTATAAATTTGATTCTATTCTCTACATGCTTTAGAAATGAGACCTTTATCAGAAACACTAGCTATAAAATTGTTTATCATTTCTGTTTTCCTTCTAAATTTGGCTACATTGTCTTTTTTTTTTAATTTAATGTAATCAAAATTATCCATTTTGTAGTTCATAATTTATCCATCTCTTATTTGGTTATAAATTCTTCCCTCCTCCTTTTATCTGATGGATAAATTATTCCCTACTCTCATAATTTGCTTAATTGTATCATCTTTTATGTGTAAATCATGTATGCATTTACCTTATCTTGGTATACATCATGAGATGTTAGTTTCTGCTTAGTTTCTACCATATTGTTTTCCAGTTTTCCAAGCAGTTTTTAATCAAATAATGAGTTCTTATAAAAACAAACAAACAAACAAAAAAAGGTGGAATCTTTAAGCTTGTAAAACATACTACTATAGTCACTGACTACTGGGTCTTGTGTACCTAACCTATTCCACTGATCCAGCCAGTACCAAACAGCTTCTGATAATTGCTTTTTATAATGTAGTTTTAGACCTGGTACAGTGAGTCCACCTCCTTTTGCATTTTTCAGTAATTCCCTTGATATTTTTGACTTTTTGTTCTTGCGGATGAATTTCATTATTATTTTATAGCTCTATGAAAAATTTCAGCAGTTTGATTAGTATAGCACTGAATAAAAAAATTAATTTAGGCTGAATTATGATTTCTCTTGTGAGATTGGCCTGCCTATGAACAATTGATATTTTTTTGCAATTGTTTACATCTAAATTTATTTGTGTGAGAAATGTTTTATAATTGAGGTTATATACAGTTCCTGGCTTTTCCTTAAGAATACTTCAGCTGTAAGAAGCTTGTCTAATACTAACCATGAAATTAATCTAAATATCTTGTAAATTTTCATTTAAATTGATGACTTGCCTTTCAGATGTGAAATAAATATAATTAAATCGTTAAAGGTACAAACTATGCATAAAATGCCTTTGCATATAATAATAATTTTCAAACCAGTTCTACATTTTCAATGACAATATTATGTGATAGTTATTAGAAGCAGAAGTTTATCATATATCTTTAGCAAAAAGGATGAAAACATGTCATGATATATATATATATGTATACATATATATATGTGTGTTAATTTAATGAACATTCTTATTTGCACGGTAATTTAGCATATATTAATATGGTATAATACTCATAATAGGGACTAAGTTTCAATATTATGTTTGTGTGTATAAAATACACAGAACATAAAAACTATAATAAATATTAATTTATGCTTTTGTTATGGAGCCATGAAAAATAAATACCATAAATATTTTTACTCTATAAGACTTTTTAGCAATATATTTAACTTTTTATCAGATTATTAGAATAGGGGTGGTACATTTACTGTTGCCTTCAAAAATCAACCTGCTTAAATAAGCAAATAACTGGAAATGATCAACACATTAATTACTTTACTGCCTAGCACCACCTGTTGGGCATCTGAAGAAAGAATTAAATTTTAAGCCTATAATCATTTAAAGTGGGGAAACTGTAATGAAGTCCATTTATTTTTTCCATAAGCCTAATAAGTACAATTCTTGGACATTATTTAGTGAAGACAAATAATGTAGAGTATGTTGAATCAAAGTCAATGGAATATGTGCCAAGAAGAGATCCACAGTAGCTAAGTGTTATGAAGAAGAGGTAATGATAAGAGTTAATTCTGGGTGTTTTTCTTTGTGTTATCACTGCTAAGAATGTATGTCAAAAATATTTGTATTTTGAGGCAGTATTTGAGGCAATTTAGTATTTGAGGCAATCAAAGTTCTTGGCTTTTGCTATTTCTGTATTTGACCTATCAGGTGACATTATGCAGAGCAAATATTGGAAAGCTGTGCAATCAAATCCTTCTTTGCCCTCCCTATTTTAATCATACCAGTTCAGTTTGCTCAAATAACCAATCTAAAGTGAGTGTTCAGCAGCATAGAATAGCTGAAAGAAAATCTTGAATCCATGACCTAAGTTTTTAGTATTCCCTTATATGATTTCCCCCTCCCATTCACCTCACAAATAAACCTTTAAATTCTTCACTTTATATAACCCGTTTGATCCCTTTAAAGATATATGTAGAAAAACTTGGAGCAGCCTGTGCATATGTATGTCAGGGTTGCAAGATGGATGATAGGCTATATCCTTAATTAAATTTAATATAATTCTTTGGTTGATAATTCTCTGGTTACAAATGCTATTATTCCTACAGTCCAGAAAGCTATTTCAATTCTAGAAAAGTGCTTTAATTATGTCATTCAGAGAGGAGCTCCTAAAAGTATCAAGATGAGAAAAGCTCAAGATTAGTGGAAAGTGAATTTTCCACTGTTTTAAAAATAAGTACCAAAACTCCCAATATATTGAAGTTGATGATCTAAATAAATACCAGTAGGAGTCATTTCAAAAATCTACTAACATGTTCTCCCTATCTCAACTTCTATCTTCACTCATTCTTCTTTATCTCTTTCTATCTCTTTTTGCTTCTTTTTTATTCTTTTATGTTTCTCATTCTCTCACTTCTCTTCCCCTCCTCCCATACAATCTGCTTATAATTCTCTTTTATCTTATCTCTCCCTACAACAATCTTCATTTCATTTATTTTTTCTATTTTGCCTATTCCTTTTTTGTATCCTAAATTTCATTTAATTGTTCTAATGTGGAATTGAATTTAATTGTTTTTGACTATTTCTTATATTATATATATATATATACATATGTATTAGATAAAGTTTTAAATTATTTTAAATCATTCCTTCATTCATAATGGTATTGTGTATTTTTTGTTTCTCTGATGGTGAAAAAACTAAATAAAATTTCTGTCAAGGACTGTCAATAGGAGAAAAAAAAAGTACCTATTCTTGGTTTTGAAATTTCTAAAATATGGTGATTAATAATTTCATGCTGGTCATTAAAATTTTTATTTTGATAAAATATCTCTGAACAAATACCTCAGATCACTAAAGCTGCGTGATGAGTAGCATTTTTCACAAATTGTCAAGATGAACATGAATTTTTTTTTATGTTAACAGTTTATCCAATTTTGTCTTAAAATTTCCTTTGGACATTATACTTGAGAAAAAGAGAAAAAAAAATCAACTTGAACATATCCTTTAATCTTTTAATCATAGTACTTGACATGCCACTCATTTATTAATCCAATAAGTATTTATTAAAGGTTTACAATGTTTCAGGCATTGTGCTGTAACTAATTTCATTCTGCTTGGAATCATCTATACTTGTCTGTTTTCTGAACACATATTTAATCCAAAATGTCCTCGATTATATTTCAATATATCTAGGTGCATTGTTTTTAAATAAGTCTATCCAAACTTTTCAACACCTTAAACAACTTTTTAAACTTGAGTAATAATCATTTTTTTATCTTGAGGAACAGAACAAGACTAATATTGTTTATATGTACAAATAACTTTAGTAACTACTTTTAAATGTGTTACACAAATTATTTCACAAATAAGAAGGTTGTATTGCTAATATTCTTATCTTTAAAGACATTAAGACATCTGAGCTGTGGTTCACTTTAAAACCTTTTTCACAAACTTTAATTTGCATATGTAGTCAAAAAGTATTATTGCCTCAATTTTAGAGATCCAAAACCAGACTAGTCTCAAATCTATTACTTCAGAAAGTGTGTCCTAAAGATAAAAGTAGAAAAGATTATAGGGTAACTAGATGGCATAGTAGTCAGGAAGAATTGAGTTCAAATTTATCTTTTTTTTGCTGCTTCCTTTGTGATGTTGCAGGTTATTATGTAAGATTTTTTTTTTGCTAAGGTAATTGGGGCTAAGTGACTTGCCCAGGGTCACATAGCTAGGAAGCATTCAGTGTTTGAAGCAACATTTGAACTCAGGTTCTCTTGACTTCAGGGCTGGTGCTTTATCCACTGGGCCACCTACCTGCTCCTGTAAGCTCTTTTAAAGCACATTGTCTTGTTTTGTTTTTATCTTCAGCATTTAGCAATAACAATGCTTTGAACATTGTTGGTTAATTGGTTATTGTCCTTTGTTCCCAAGAGAATCAAAATGATATTACTGTATTAGTCAAGTTACAATTTTTCCAATTATGGCTGATCAGATCAATGCAAGGTTGGAACACGTTTCCACACCAGTGGATCATATGAACATTCATGATGGATTCTCTAAGTTTGTGACACTTGGGTTTCTTTTGAACTACTTCAATTCTGCTTATCTTATATAGAACAGTACATTCTTTGATAAGGGCATGCCAGGCTGGGTAGTCTTGTGTCAGTATCTCCCATGTCATGCAATCAATTCCAAAGTTCTTCATAAAGACTGGAGAACGTCCTTACATAGCTTCTTCTGACTATCATGTGAGCATTTGTGAGTTCTCCATAAAATAGTCTTTTGGCAACAGCTTTAGAGTTTTCACTGTGTTCAAAATTACTTTTAAACATAGTAAGTATTCAATAAATTCATTTTCATTAATTTATAAGTGAATAATATAGGATTCTTAAAATAATAATTATTGATCTTTTTTGAATCATGGACTTTTTTTTTTCTTTTTCTTCTTTTTAAGCAATCTGGAAAAGTCTCTGAATCTTTTCTCAAAATAATGATTTCAAACATACAAAATATGGGTAACATAGCAAAACGATTAAACTTAAATAAAATTATCCAACTTGAAATTGTTTTTTTTAAAGAAACTCAAATTCTAAGGCTCCTGGTTATGAATTACTACTCTAAACTGACTCCAAGAGTTCTCAGAAAAAGATAAGAAAGAATTAGCTATCTAAATAGTACAAGCATCAATATGCTTTTACTTAGAGTATCACCTATTCTTTCAGAGAGTATAAATGATTATTGTACTACTTCTCATTGTTATAAACATCCTCTTGTGGATAGCTGTGCAGATAAATGATGGAGGTTGGAAAGAATCAGAACCTAGTATATGATATTAAAATGACATTGCCATAGTACACATGAATCATCCTAATGACCTTTCTGAAATGGTTTTCCCAATTCCAGGTTTAGTTATTGTTCTTGACAGTATGGTATGGGGAATAAAACATTGGTCATAGAATCATGAAAATACAGTTTAAAATCCTGCTAGATATTTTTCACCTAGTTAGATATTTACTAGCTAGATAATCCTGGCCAAATAATTTACCTCCTTTGGGATTTTCTCTTTCTGTCTCTGTTGCTGTCTCTGTCCCTCTATATGTTTATCTTTCTCTGTATCTCTTTCTTTTTTCTTTCTTCCTTCCTTCCTTCATTGCCTTCTTTTTCTTTTCCTCATTCATTGATTCCTTTTTTCTTCCTTCCTTTCTCTTTCTTCTTTCCTTCCTTTTTTCCATTTTTTCTTTATTTTTCCTTCCTTCCCTATATTTCTATTGAAGGGGTTAGATTCAGTGATCTTACAACTTCAAATTTATAATTTGTGATATGCTAGGGATTAGATAACTTTCTGGGAAAAAAATCCACAAGTGTCTTGAACATATATTCACTGATGATTATAATGAAGCTAATCCAAGACAGGTGTTCTAAGAAGTATAATAGACACACATACACCCCCCCCACACACACACACACTTCAAATGGAAGCATAATGAAGAAAAAAATTTAAAATAATACAAGATGTTAGGAACAATAATGTTCTTATAACTTATTTTTTTCCAAATTCATGAGTTACTCATCATGTAATCTTTACCACTACTTCAGGTTATACTATTTCATAACTATTCAGATACTATCTGCCAAAAGTCATGAATGTTTTCTTTTCCCCTATCTTGCCCAGGCAAAGTATCATGTTTGGAATGAGAGCCTGTCTTAGCAACACTTCCCGTAAATAAAGGAAATGGTTGTATCATCCCAAGTGGTAGCAACATTTAAAGCTATGGAAAATCTGCAGAGGAAATCTTTTGAACCTTAATAATTAGTAGTTTTGGGTGGAGCACTGGAATAAGACATTATCTTATTATATTAATTTCTCAGCTCTGGAACGTGAGATTAGGTGCCAGGCAGAATACATTAAAATGCTACAATGGAAATATCTTTAACTTTTACATTTCATAACATTTATTTAATAAGATATATTTTTGCCACAGTTCATTTTCCCTAAGTATTGTTCATAATTTTCATATGACAATTTTAAAAAATGATAAAAATAAAGCATAGTTTAGTAATTTAGAAAAAAATTCAAGACGTTGCTACTTCTTTAAAATATTCACTGAACCCTTGTTTATACATAACCATGAGAGTATTCCTCTTAATAATGAAAGTAGAAAGTACAATCAAAATGATTTCACAATGATTAGATAATAGATAAAATAATATGATCATAGATGTATAACTAGAATGGATCTGAAATCAATTTAATTCTTTTAACTTTATATTTATTTCTAGCTGGGTGATTCAGAAACATTTCATGAAAAGAATGACATTTAAAGTGGTCCTAAAAAGATAGATATTTTTGTTTTTAGTTTAAGGTGAAAAATAAGACATTTCCTTTAGGGAGAATGCTGAAGGAAAAACAAGGTGAAAAAACTCAGAGAAAGATCAGAGAATGTAATATTTGACAAAGAATAGAGGATGTGAAAGTTACTAGGGATAAAAAATGAGAAAGGTAATGTAGGGAGAGAATATAAAAATGAAAGCTATGAAATGAATCTGGGACTTCATTCTGTATGAAGTAAGAAATCAAACAAAGTTGAAAATTTTGAAGATAAAAATTGGCATGATCTTTGTTAATGCTTAGAAAAATACTTCAGAAAGTGTGTCCTAAAGGTAAAAGTAGAAAATATTATAGGTTAACTAGATGGCACAGTAGTCAGGAAGAATTGAGTTCAAATTTATCCTCAGACACTTAATAGCTATGTGACTTTGGGCAAGTCACTTAACCCTAAAAGTTTGCCTTAGTTTCCTCATCTGTAAAATGAGCCAATGGCAATGGCAAATTACTCCAGTGTCTTTGTCAAGAAAATCACAAATTTTGGTCATGAAAAAGCTGACACAGAAAGGATTCTGGGAAGATAGTGAAATAAGACAGAAAATGTCAGGCTTTCTAGAGCCTAGACTAGAACCTGTTAAGCCATAATAATAATAATAGTAATAATAATAATAATAATAATAATAATAATAATAATAAAATTATGACCAAGCAAAGGATAAAGAACCAGAACATAGATAACTACTATAGATAGAGAAGATTTGGGTTCATATTTGAAAGAAGATAGTGAAGTTTAAAAAGCCATATCTATTTCAAAAAAACAAAACAAACGAAAAAAAAAAATAACACACAAACAACAACAAAAAAAAACCCTAATAGTAAATGTCCATAATGTTTTTGTCTTTTAGTATTTAAGTTCAAATGAAGAAAAATGTTTGATAAAAGAGTGACAAGACTGAAAGAAAAGAGATCACTTAGGAGGATATTGCAGCAATATCAGCATCAAAGAGATATTAAAGATGGTAAAGTAGACCTCAGTAAGGATAATGGAACAGTAGCAATAGAGGTTGAAAGGGAAAGGTAATTAACTCAATTTTTAAAGCTCCATAAAGGAAAAAAAGAAGAGAAGAAAGGCTGCCTGCTATCTGATATTTTTTTCTACATTATTTCTAATCTCTATATTGGCTTTTGAGTGGACTTGGGAACAAATTACTCATAAGGCATTCCATCCCCCATTTTTAAAAAGCAGGGATGAGATAATGTGTGTTATGAGTAGGAAAAGGCATGGGAATGGGAATGAGAAGAGAAAAGAAGAAAGGAAAGACAACTAGAGGACAGAGGGGAAAAAAGAAAAAAAATAGACAAGATGGTCTGAGCAGGTTCAATGCTAAATTTGTACTAAGATCAGATACCAGCAAGAATAGCAATAGAAACCTCAAGTCTGAGATGATTGGAAGCATGTGAAGAGACAGAAATAATCCTTCTTTTTCTTTCACATTCTTACAATGTTATTTTTCTCTTTTCTTATTAACTAGGCATGTAGACTTGTTTGCTCTTTCATTTTCAATTACTTTTAGCTTAGATTATATTTATCTATTTAAGTAAAAGCTCTGATAGTAGAAATACTATGCTGTATGTTCATATTTAATGTCTATAAATAGAAATGAGGTTAAAAATCTTGTTAATAGACAGCAAAAACTGATCTTAGAGATTTGATGTCTTAATTTGGAATTGATAAGAGGAAATAAAATGCTAAGTTCAGTGTTATACTAAGTATGTTAAGGAAACCTAAGATCAAGATACTTGTGGGGCAAAAATCATGATCTAAAAAAAAAAAAAAAAAAAAAAAATCAGGGTCTGTGAGTCTATTGAAAACAATGGAGAAAGAAGGCATATTTTGTTACTGGGTCTAAAGAGAAAGCTACTCCCTGCAAAGAGAATGAATTGCTGAAATATTTGTACCCCCATGAAAGTAGAAAGGAGAGAATTTCTCTCTAGCATATGATTGAGATATGACTACATTGTTCATTAGTTACAGATAATATAATTTTGTGGAGAATCACCACAATGACCTGGGTAAAAAAAAAGGTGAGAAAATGACTATATGATTTTGAATTTAAGCATTAGGGTAGTTTATACATTAAAGAAAAAGAATGAGATACAGATTTGAATGAAGAAAGATGACTCAATTTAAGAAATGTTGTGAGTTAAACACTAGAAAGATATTCAGGTATAAACACTCTGTGATGATTTATAAGTTACATACAGAAGCTCAGGAGAAAGATTACATATAGCATTAAAGTGGCAATATATATATATATATATATATATATATATATATATATATATATACTGTATAATTGATGAAATCATCAAAAAACCATGTATAGAGAGGAAATGAAAAGCTTTGGAATATTGATTTCTTCATTTTACATTTTATCAGGTTGAAATGGTATGTAAAAGCAAATTCTGCCCTCCATCTGTGTCTAGGACCAAGGAGAAGCCAGCACATTTCTGATCAGTGTAATATCTACAAGAAGAACATTTTGGAGACAGCATGGTTAGGAACTCTAACTGTGATTTAAAAGAGGAAAGGAGTCCCTGAAGATGAGCCCCAAAAGAGAATTGCAAAAAAATAACAGTAAGGAAGACCTGAGGCCTAGCAAAATAATCCACAACTCAAGATTAAAAACTGATTATAATAAGCTTCTAAAAATAAAATAAAACAAAAATGATTAATCAAAGGAAAAAGATCCCAATCATAGACAGTAATTTTAGAGTTAAAAAGAGCTGGGTTCGTATTCAGAGGAAGATAAATGACTCTAGAAGTCACTTCTATCCCGAAAAGCAATATCAAATGATCACAAGCACAAAAAGAGTTCTGGGAAGTACTTCAAAAAGAATTCAAAAATCAAATAAGAGAGATCAAAGAAAAAATATGGAAAATAAAAGAAATGCAAAAAAATATGAAAAGAAAGTTAACTACTTGGAAAAAAGAGATTCAAAATTTAAGGAAGAAAATAACTCATTGAAAACTGGAAGTGGGCAAGAAGAATTGAATGATGTTATATGGCATCAAGAAATAATAAAACTAGAAAAAATAAAAAAGGATTTGAAACATATCATTAGAAAAACAACTGATCTGAAGAACATATCAAGGAGATATAATTAAGAATTATCAGAGTAAAAAAAAGAATTGTCTCACTTCCTGAGTTATGATTAAAAAAAAAGAATCCTGATACAATATTACCAAAAACAATTATTAAGGAAAACTCTCCAGATGTGCTAGAACAAGAGAGGAAAGTAGAAATAAAAACAATCTAAAATTCACCACAAGAAAAGGAAAACTTACTGGAATGTCATAGCCAAGTTTCAAAACTGCCAAATTAAGGAAAAAATACTGCAAGCAAAAAAAAAAAAAAAAAAAAAAAAAAAAAAAAAATTAAATAATGTAGAAATACAATCAGGATTTCATAAGACTTGCCACCTTCTACTCTAAAAGATCTGGAACATTATATTTCAAAGAGCAAAAGAGATGGGTTGTACCCAAGAATAACTAATCTAGCAAAGTTGAATATAATCTTGAATAAAATATAAATATGGACATTTAACGAACTGAAAGTATTTAGGGTATTTGTGATAAAGACACCAAAACTCAATAGAAAATTACATATAAAATATCCAGAAGAAATATAAGAAAAACTGTAACATGCTCTCCTGGCAGTTACAATTACTAGTCTGTCCTAGACCCACCAGAGTACCTTTGACCACTGTCCTTTGCAGTGTGAACTCTACCCGGCTCGCCTCCTCTGAGGCCTTCAAAGGTCTCTGGCCACAATCTCTTGAATCTATAGCTTAATAACTGGTAGCACACTCAAGAACAGCCACATGTAATCTTAAAAGCCTTTATTATACCTATTCACATAATGCCCTAACTGATGCCCTGACTTGTTGGTTCCCGAGTGAACACCTGGTCAGAAGACCCACGTGTTCACTACCAAAACCCTTACCTCTTTTGGCTATCCATCTTGGCTTGGCCACCCAGGCTAGGGTGCCAGGGTGAAGAGCGCCAGGTTAAAGAGAGCGACTGCTGTCTGCAGTGGGCTTATAAAGGGCCTGTGAGGTCACACACACAGCCAATCAGCGAGAGAGCCACCCATTACGAACCTATCTCAAAATGGACAGGATCCCACCTACAAGGCAGTCCTAATATCCACAGAAATTATTTCCGGACCACTCAATCTCCCGATGCACTGTGGCGCCCATTTAAAGGGCTCTTACAATAAACATTAAAGACTAATGGCATGGATTAAGGTCAAACTGTTCACATATGTGATGTTATCATTACTAAGGTAGTCCAGAAAGAAAATTTAAGGCTGAATTATAATGGGATGATTCTAAAAACCAAAATGGGTAGGAAATGGTAAAAGGGAGTAATTATAGTATAAAACAGGGCATAAAAGGAAGGAAAAAAAAATGATACAGAGGGAGCAGGGTGGAGTGGAAGACTAATAATATTAAAAATCTTACACTCCGGACTTCCGGCCAAGATGGCGGCGTGGAGGCAGACAGCTGCTTGAGCTCCTCGTTTTCTCTCAGAACTTACTTCATGACAAGCCTCTGACTTAATGCTTGACCCAGAAAGAAATCCACAAATTATCACCAAGAGAAGACATCCTTGAAAGTCGCCAGAAAAGGTCTGTGTTTGTTCGGGGGAGGGTCAATCAGACTGGGCGCAGACTGAGGGCAGACAGCCAGAGCAAGACAGGCAGCTCACACAGCTCAGACCGGAGGGGGAGGGGTGTGATCTCTGTCGTTTTTGTGAGAGGGCTTTTGCCCCGGTGTGGATGCTCCGTCTTGGCAGCGGGCCAGGAGCAGCAGAGAGGGTGTAAACACTGGAGGTGAAGATTAAAACCCCGGAAGGCCAGCGTCTCTCAGAGCCCGGCCACCCCCAACCCCCACCTGGACTGACTCGGTGCGTTCTCGGAGCCTCGGAGCGCAGACTCAGTACAGTCATTGCTGTTCTGTTAGTGGCTCTCTGCTGCCCTACCCCCAGTCTGTAGAGGAAGCCCATTAATACCATCCAGCCCTATCCCCCGCAAAACAGACCAATTGTTTCTCTTGTCAGTTTGTTTTCTTTGATTCCTACTCTGACAAAATGAACAAAAAATTCAAAAGGGCTCTAACCATTGACAGCTTCTGTGTGGAGAGGGAGCAGACTTCAAATGCTGAAGAGACTAGGAACAGAATGTCCCCAGATGTATCCCCTGGGAGGGATATAAGCTGCTCCTCAATACAAAAGAACCTCATAGAGGAAATCAAAAAGGCTCTCACAAGAGAGCTGGAAGAGAAATGGGAAAAGGAAAGGGAAGCTTGGCAAGAGAGCCTGGAGAAGTCATCCCATGCATTCAAAGACAGAGTGGATAAAGAAATCAAATCATTGAGAAACAAGATTAGTGAGCTGGAAAAGGTAAACAACTCCAAGGAAAACAGGATTAGAGAGCTGGAAAAAGAAATCAGCTCTCTAAAAAATACAATGGAAAAAAATTCCATAGAAGATAAAAACTCAATTGGACAATTACAAAGAGATATAAAAAAAGTGAGTGAAGAAAATACATCATTGAAAATTAGACTGGAACAAGTAGAAATGAATGACTCAAGGAGAAACCAAGAGGGAGTCAAGCAAAACCAGAGAAATGAGACAATTGAAAAGACTGTCAAGTACCTTACCAGAAAGACAACAGACCTGGAAAACAGATCCAGGAGAGACAATTTGAGAATAATCGGACTCCCTGAAAAATGGGAGGAAAAAAAGAGCTTGGACACCATTTTCGAGGAAATTATCAAAGAGAACTGCCCAGACGTTTTGGAAACAGAGGGTAAAATAGACATTGAGAAAATTCATCGATCACCTACTGAAAGGGACCCTAAAATCAAAACGCCAAGAAATATAGTGGCCAAGTTCAAGAACCATCAGACAAAGGAAAAGATATTGGAAGCTGCTAGAAAAAAACAATTCAGATATGGAGGATCCACAATAAGGATAACACAGGATCTAGCAGCGTCCACATTAAAAGAACGCAGGGCCTGGAACATGATATTCCGAAAGGCTAAGGAACTTGGTATGCAGCCAAGAGTGACTTACCCAGCAAGAATGAGCATCATTTTCCAGGGAAGAAGATGGACATTTAATGAAATAAATGAATTCCATCTATTTTTGATGAAAAAACCAGACCTACATAAAAGGTTTGATCTTCAAATACAGAACTCAAGAGACTTCTAAAAAAGGTAAAAAGAAATCTTGAGAACTATACTTCTGTCAAAAAAATATGTAAAGAACATATGTACAATTTGTCTTAGAAACTAGAGGTGGAAAGGAGATTATATCATAAAAAAGTATAAAGTGGTGGTACTATATCTCATGAAGAGGCAAAGGTAACCTATTATATCTGAGAGAAAGAAAGGAGGGAGATGAACATAGCGTGTATCAATAGACATATTCGATTTATGGTGAAACTTCTTCCACTTCATTGAAAAGTGAAAGGGAAGGAGTAAGCTAAGGGGAAGGGAATACAGTAATTTCGAGGAAAAGGGATAAAATAAGGGGAGGATCTTTAAGGTGGGGGAGGGATCCTAAAAAGGGAGGGCTGTGAAAAGCAAGTGGTGTTTACCAGTTTAATACTGGATAGGAGGGTAAAAGGGAAGGAAAGGGGAAAAGCATAAGCAGGGGTTAATAGGATGGCAAGCAATATAGAATTAGTCCTTCTAACCATAAATGTGAATGGGGCAAACTGCCTCATAAAGAGGAAGCAGTTAGCAGACTGGATTAAAAGTCAGAATCCTACTATATGTTGTTTACAGGAAACACACCTGAAACAGGATGAGACATTCAAACTAAAAGTAAAAGGGTGGAGCAGAATCTATTATGCTTCAGGCAAAACCAAAAAAGCAGGAGTAGCCATCCTCATCTCAGATCAAGCAAAAACAAAAATTGATCTAATTAAAAGAGATAAGGAAGGGCATTATATCCTGCTAAAGGGAAGCATCAATAGTGAAGCCGTATCAATATTAAACATGTATGCACCAAGTGGTGCAGCATCTAAATTCTTAAAAGAGAAATTAAGAGAGCTGCAAGAGGAAATAGATAGCAAAACTATAATAGCGGGAGATCTCAACCTTGCACTATCAGAATTAGATAAATCAAACCACAAAATAAATAAGAAAGAAGTCAAAGAGGTAAATAGAATACTAGAAAAGTTTGATATGATAGATCTTTGGCGAAAGCTAAATGGAGACAGAAAGGAATATACTTTCTTCTCAGCAGTTCATGGAACCTATACAAAAATTGATCATATACTAGGGCATAAAAACCTCAAAATCAAATGCAGTAAGGCAGAAATAGTAAATGCATCCTTTTCAGACCATAATGCAATCAAAATAACATTTAATAAAAAGCCAGGGGAAAATAGACCAAAAAATAATTGGAAACTAAATAATCTTATACTAAAGAATGATTGGGTAAAACAGCAAATCATAGACATAATTAATAACTTCACCCAAGAAAATGACAATAATGAGACATCATACCAAAATGTGTGGGATACAGCCAAAGCAGTAATTAGGGGAAGTTTTATATCTCTACAGGCCTACTTGCATAAAATAGAGAAAGAGAGGGCCAACGAATTGGGTTTACAACTAAAATTGCTAGAAAAGGAACAAATTAAAAACCCCCAGACAAACACAAAACTTGAAATTCAAAAAATAAAAGGTGAGATTAATAAAATTGAAAGTAAAAAAACTATTGAATTAATTAATAAAACTAAGAGTTGGTTTTATGAAAAAACCAACAAAATAGACAAACCCTTAGTAAACCTGATTAAAAAAAGGAAAGAGAAAAAGCAAATTGATAGTCTTGAAAATGAAAAGGGTGAACTCACCACTAATGAAGAGGAAATTAGAACAATAGTTAGGAGCTACTTTGCTCAACTTTATGCCGATAAATTTGATAACTTAAATGAAATGGAAGAATACCTTCAAAAATATAGCTTGCCCAGATTAACAGAGGAAGAAGTAAGTAGTCTAAATAGTCCCATCTCAGAAAAAGAAATAGACCAAGCTATTAACCAACTTCCTAAGAAAAAGTCCCCAGGACCAGATGGATTTACAGGTGAATTCTACCAAACATTTAAAGAACAACTAACTCCAATGCTATGTAAACTATTTGAAAAAATAGGGATTGAAGGAGTCCTACCAAATTCCTTCTATGACACAGACATGGTACTGATACTTAAACCAGGTAGATCGAAAACTGAGAAAGAAAACTATAGACCAATTTCCTTAATGAATATTGATGCTAAAATCTTAAATAAGATATTAGCAAATAGACTTCAGAAAATCATCCCCAGAATAATACACTATGACCAAGTGGGATTTATGCCAGGAATGCAGGGCTGGTTTAATATTAGGAAAACTATTAGTATAATTGACCATATTAATAATCAAATTAATAAAAACCATATGATCATCTCAATAGATGCAGAAAAGGCATTTGATAAAATCCAACATCCATTCCTACTAAAAACGCTTGAGAGTATAGGAATAAATGGACTATTCCTTAAAATAATAAGGAGCATATATTTAAAACCTTCAGTAAACATCATATGTAATGGTGATAAACTAGAACCTTTCCCTGTTAGATCAGGAGTGAAACAAGGTTGCCCACTATCACCATTACTATTCAATATAGTACTAGAAACTCTAGCCTTGGCAATAAGAGCCGAGAAAGAGATCCAAGGAATTAGAGTAGGAAATGAAGAAATCAAATTGTCACTTTTCGCAGATGACATGATGGTATACTTAGAGAACCCCAAAGACTCTGCTAAAAAGCTATTAGAAATAATTCAGAATTTTAGCAAAGTCGCAGGATACAAAATAAATCCACATAAATCCTCAGGATTTTTATACATTACCAACACAATCCAACAGCAAGAGATACAAAGAGAAATTCCATTCAAAATAACAGTCGATAGTATCAAATATTTGGGAATATATCTACCAAAGGAGAGTCAGGAATTATATGAGCAAAATTACAAAACACTTGCCACAAAAATAAAGTCAGATTTAAATAATTGGAAAGACATTCAATGTTCTTGGATAGGCCGAGCGAATATAATAAAGATGACAATACTCCCCAAACTAATCTATTTATTTAGTGCTATACCAATCAGACTCCCAAGAAACTATTTTAATAACCTAGAAAAAATAACAACAAAATTCATATGGAAGAATAAAAGGTCGAGAATTGCAAGGGAACTAATGAAAAAAAAGTCAGAGGAAGGTGGTCTAAGTGTACCTGATTTAAAGCTATATTATAAAGCAACAGTCACCAAAACCATTTGGTATTGGCTAAGAAATAGACTAGTTGATCAGTGGCATAGGTTAGGTTCACAGGACAAGATAGTGAATAAAAATAGCAATCTAATCTTTGACAAACCCAAAGATCCCAAATTTTGGGATAAGAATTCATTATTTGACAAAAACTGCTGGGAAAACTGGAAATTAGTATGGCAGAAACTAGGCATGGACCCACATTTAACACCACATACTAAGATTAGATCAAAATGGGTCCAAGATTTAGGCATAAAGAACGAAATCATAAATAAATTGGAGGAACATGGGATGGTTTACCTCTCAGACTTGTGGAGGAGGAAGGAGTTTGTGTCCAAGGGAGAACTAGAGACCATTATTGATCACAAAATAGAACATTTTGATTACACCAAATTAAAAAGTTTCTGCACAAACAAAACTAATGCAAACAAGATTAGAAGGGAAGTAACAAATTGGGAAAAAATTTTTACAGTTAAAGGTTCTGATAAAGGCCTCATCTCCAAAATATACAGAGAATTGACTTTAATCTATAAGAAATCAAGCCATTCTCCAATTGATAAATGGTCAAAGGATATGAACAGACAATTTTCAGATGATGAAATTAAAACTATTTCCACTCATATGAAAGAGTGTTCCAAATCACTATTGATCAGAGAAATGCAAATTAAGACAACTCTGAGGTATCATTACACACCTGTCAGATTGGCTAAGATGACAGGAACAAATAATGATGAATGTTGGAGGGGCTGTGGGAAAACTGGGACACTGATGCATTGTTGGTGGAGTTGTGAAAGAATCCAACCATTCTGGAGAGCAATCTGGAATTATGCCCAAAAAGTTATCAAAATGTGCATACCCTTTGACCCAGCCATACTACTACTGGGCTTATACCCCAAGGAACTACTAGAGAAGGGAAAGGGTCCTGTATGTGCCAAAATGTTTGTGGCAGCCCTTTTCATAGTGGCTAGAAGCTGGAAGATGAATGGATGTCCATCAATTGGAGAATGGTTGGGTAAACTATGGTATATGAATGTTATGGAATATTATTGTTCTATAAGAAATGACCAACAGGAGAAATAAGAGAGGCTTGGAGAGACTTACATCAACTGATGCTGAGTGAAACGAGCAGAACCAGAAGATCATTATACACTTCAACAATGATACTGTACGAGGATGTATGCTGATGGAAGTGGATTTCTTCAACATAGAGAAGAGCTAATCCAATTCCAATTGATTAATGATGGAAAGAACCAGCTACATCCAGAAAAGGAACAATGGGAAATGAATGTAAACTGTTATTTTTACCTTCTGAATCCAATTCTTCCTGTGCAACAAAAAATTCGGTTCTACACACATATATTGTATCTAAATTATACTGTAATATATTTAACATATATAAGACTGCTTGCCATCTGGGGGAGGGGTTTGGGGGAGGAAGGGAAAAAATCTGAATAGAAGTAAGTGCAAGGGATAATGTTGTAAAAAATTACCCATGCATATGTACTGTCAAAAAATGTTATAATTATAAAAAAAAAAAAAAAAAAAAAAATTTCCTATATTAAAAAAAAAAAAAAAAAAAAAATCTTACACTCCTTTGGGTTGAAAAGAAAACTAGAATTTATACATGAAAAAATCTTTTGAATATCTATACAGCTGTAAAGCTTGGGGGATGGGGTTGGGAAATAATGTTAGAGAGGTCTGTAGATTGGGAAATTGGGGAAAGAATGGGGGTCTTTCCAAGGGGTATGTAGATTGGGGTTGGGAGTAGAGACTCTTAGAGGTATGGATGGGATGGAAGTAGGAGTGTTTGGGGAGAAAATAAGCTAATAGGGATAGGACAATAAAAGAGGCTTAGAAAGAAAATAGTAAGTAAAAATAAGATGGAGGGAAATTCACAAATAGTAATTATAACTTTGAATGTAAATGGAATGTTTATGTTCTTTTGGAGTCAAAGAACTTAAAATTTCAGGGATCTGCCTCAATTTGGAAATAACTGAATAAGTTATGGTGTATATGTTGTGATAGAATCCTACTGAGCTATAAAAAATGATGAGCTCAATGATCTTAGAAAGGCTTGGAATGACTTACATGAAACAGTGAAGAGAAAAGTGAACAGAACAAAGAGAACATTGCATATAGTTAGAGCAATATTATTTTAAGAACGACTTTAAGTGACTAAGTCATTTTGACTACTTTTAAGACACAATTGAAAATAGGACACATGAAAAAAGGACACTATCTGGATCTATAGAAAGCAATGATAAATGGAAGTATGTATAGAATCATTTTACATGTACATGCATGCACATGCATATGCACATACACTTATATGTCTATTTATGTCTTATGATTGCCATCTCTAGGATAATGTAGGTGAGAAAGAAGAAAAAAATAAATTTATATCATAACTTTATTATATATTTAAAAGTAACAGCAAGTTGTACATAATAGATTTGCAGATTCCTGTGCAAACACCTTTTTATTATACTATGTTATGGACATACTTTGTTTTATTCCACAAATTAAATATATATATATATATATATATATATATATATACATGTATATATATATATGCGTGTATATATATATACATGTATATATATATATGTGTATATATATATACATGTATCTATCTATCTATATATATATATATATATGTATTTAAAAAGCAGATTCTGGAGGTCATTGGATACCAGATTCAAGGATTTGGATTTGTAAACAAGCAACAGAAAGTCATTGAGATTTTTAAATAGTAGAGTTGTGTCATCATGTTCCTTCATTAGGAACATTCATCCTAAGAGTGGTCAATCCTAAGAGTGGTCAATAAACTGAGATGTAGACTTAATGTCCAGGTATAGGGACACTGGTTAGGAAGTCATTAGAATAATCTAAGCAAAATTCAATGAGAGCTCCAATTAGAATGTTAGAAATGAGATGAAAAGGAAGAGACAGAAGAGAGAAATATAATGGAATACAACAGACAAAATTTAACAGCTGATTGGATGTAAGGGTGGAAGAACACAGAAAAGTGAAAGATGGTATAAAAGGTAGGAAGGTAGATTTAAATAGAAGAGGAAGCCCTGAGTTTATTATGAAATTTCCCTATAATGACTTCCTAGTCATATCTTTGTGGGATATAAATAGGGAGGGATAGCTCCATATATTAAGATGATATATTCCTGAGAAATCCAGGAGCCAGAAGGGAAAGCATAATAGGGGATATTCTAGTGAAAATCAAAAGAGGGAGAAATAGGTGTTTTTTTTCAGTAGAATATATATCATAGATCACCTGCACAGAAAGAAGAAATAGATATGTTTAGAAAAGAAATCACAAATATAGCATAGATTCCAGTATGCAATGGGGAGGGGTTAAGTTATTTAGACATCTGCTGGAAACCTCTGATGACAAAAATAAGTTAAGCTATTAATATAGCTTGAGTTACTGTAGTGATAAGTATGTCTTTCAAAATTGGGAGGAACTATCAAGGGGAAAATCTATTCTGCATATGATTCTCAATAGTTGAAAAGTACTGTTTTGCTAGA
The DNA here is from genome assembly GCF_048593235.1 of Sminthopsis crassicaudata. Classification (NCBI taxonomy): domain Eukaryota; kingdom Metazoa; phylum Chordata; class Mammalia; order Dasyuromorphia; family Dasyuridae; genus Sminthopsis; species Sminthopsis crassicaudata. Next base: position 420,957,883 of record NC_133619.1, read on the forward strand.
GTGGAAATTAAAAGACCCCTGAGAATGAAGTGGACACTCATTTCTAGAATCTGAGATAGAAAGGATAGAAATCTAGATGAGTCAGATTTGTACCCTATATTTTAGGAAAGCAGATTACAGGGTAGTTATTAAAAATAGGATTTCATTGAAAGTGGTATTCATAAAAGAAAAAATTCTCATGAAGAAAGATCTTTCTGAGTAGACCTATGTAACTGCAAAGAGAAATCATCATGCAACTTAGATTTTTGAAAGAAATGTACATAGGATAGAAAAAACAAAATAGATAACAGAGGTTTAATTAAAGAGGCTGTATGATCCTGTCAAAATAATTCAAGGAATTCAAAAGCTCAGAATTGAGGTCATCAACGAAACTTAGAGCAATGAAAAGAGTATTTAGTTTATTGAAATTAAAAAGGGATAATTAAAGAAGGCATAGGACCCTTACTGTAAATGAATTGGAAAATAAATGCAGTCAACAATGAGAAGAAAGATTTATTGATTTGTCATTTTGCCTCTCTTTTATCTGGAAAAGAAAATTTCCTTTGTAAAAATGTGACAGAAAAAAATAATTGAAAATAGATAGCTCAAATTAAACAATAAGATAGTAAGAAAGCATCTAGTATCCTTTGATGAAATCAAATAATCTAGCCCTAATAAACTATATCCCCTGGTACTGTATAAATTGGTAGACATGATGGAGGGATAGAGGAAGGAAGGAAGGAAGGAAGGAAGGAAGGAAGGAAGGAAGGAAGGAAGGAAGGAAGGAAGGAAGGAAGGAAGGAAGGAAGGAAGGAAGGAAGGAAGGAAGGAAGGAAGGAAGGAAGGAAGGAAGGAAAGAAGGAAGGAAGGAAGGAAAGAAGGAAGGAAGGAAGGAAAGAAGGAAGGAAGGAAAAGAAAGAAAGAAGGAAAGGAGGGAGGGAAGGAGAGAGGGGGATGGAGGAAAGGAGGGAGGAAGGGAAGGAGTGAGAGAAAGAAAAAGTGTGTAAGGGAGGAAGAGAAAGAGAAAGGATTAGAAATAGTCAGCATGGTCTAATTAAGAAGAAATAATGATGGATTAATCTCATTTCATGTTTATATAAAAATACTCATTAGAAAATAAGTATAATTCTGTTAATATAGTTTACCTAGATTTTAGCAAAGCTTTTGAAGTAGCATCACATACTATTTTTGAAGAGATATTAGAGTGGCATGGGTTATATAGGAATGTTAGGTTCTTACTAAGTACTAATGACTTAATGAGATATAGGTTCTTACTAAGTGCTAAGTCAGTACTTAACAATTCTCTAGTTCTGCCCTTTAAAGGGAGTTTTACCCCTTTGAACTCCTGGGGAGGAACTTAATGTTTAAAAGGAGCAAGTTCATTGGCAGAAGTAATCTTCCCACAAGCCCTTGTGTTATCCCATGCCCATTCTCTGGGAGGATAAAAGAAGACACCATTGAGCAAGGAGAGAGTCTTGTCTGGGCCAGAGTTGGGGCAGCTCTCTGGAGGAAGAAGAATCTACTTTAGGTAAGAGTCTGGCCAGGAGATTGAGTTGAGACAGCAGATCTCCTCCCAGAGAGCAATCAGCAGTTTTTGGAGACAACAGAACATTACAAATTGGCATCCACAATGTGGGTCAAGGACTTTTGCTTATCCTGACAAGGACTTATTCTGAGCCCTTCAGAAGAGCTAAAATGGACCTTCGCATAGGAATGCAATTAAATTAATGCATAGTTCATTGCATGACTGGATTTAAATAGTTGTTAATGATTTGATTTCAATGTAGTAAGAGGTCTCCAGTGTAATAAGCCGGAGATCTGTGCTTAGTCCTGTGCTGTTTAATATTTTTATCAATTACTTGAATAAAACCAGATGGCGAGCTTATAAAATCAGCAGATTACAAGGCTGGAAAGGGTAACTAACACCATGGATGACAAATTTAGGATCCAGGAGAATCTTGAAAGGCAAGAACACTGGGCTGAATATAATAAGATGAAATTCAATAGGAGTAAATGTAAAGGCTTCTGCTTGGGTACAAAATGTTAATTAATAGTTCCAAGGTGGGGAAGATGTTTAGAAAGTACTAGTTCTGATCTTTTTCAAAAAGATCTTGGAATTTGATGAACTGAAGATTCAACTTTAGTCAGCAGTTGTTACAGAAGGAAAAAAGGATAACATAATCTTGGATGTCATTAAGAGAGTCACAGCTTCTGAGAAAATGGAGGTCAAAATACCTCTGTTATTTCTTCATCATATTATATGTGGAGACTTGGGTTCACTTCTGGGCATCATGTTTTAAATTGATATTATTAAATATTTTAAAATAGAATGACAGAAAAGGCAAAGATTAGAAATCTATGTCAAGTGAGGATGTATTGAAGGAATTGTCCATGTTTGGAAAAAGAGAACTTGTGTGGGAATGGGGTGGAGGGAGATGATAACTGTTAAAATATATGAATGGGATTATACTTATTCTGACACAGAAGAGAGAATCAAAAGGGATAAATGGAAGTTGCTAACAAATTAATATAGGCTTAATATCAAGAAAATTCCTTAAGAATTAAAAATGTTCAAAAATAAAATAGGATGCCCTGAGACGTAGTGCATTCCCCCTCCTTAGAAATTTTCAAGCAAAGGCTAAACAAGTTGGTGTAAGATATATGATAGTGGCACTTTTTCCATACTGGGTTTTAGTACATGCTCATAAAGGTCTCTTTTAGATTAAAGTCTGTGGTTCTGAACCTTTTAGCACATGCATAGATAAATTAAATGCATTTTAGAGAAGGAAAAAAAAAAGGGCTAATCATTTATATGGAGCCTACTATGTGGGTGTCACTGTTTTAATTTGTGTCAACTTTTAACAAATCTTATTTGATCCTCACAACAATCTTGTGAGGTAGGTATTTTTTTATTATTCCCATATATAATTGCGGAACTTGGGGCAGGCAGAGATGAAGTGACTTACTTAGGCTATACAGTTAATAAGTGAAATAATTCAACTTTCATTAAATAAAGATTCTGGGATAGTAATACTAAACTAATTCTATACATTATAAGAACTCATGTTGGAGGTATATTTGGAGATACAGGTACATAAATTCTAGAGAGGACAAAACATATGGCACACACCTAGACTTAATCCAATATTGTGATCTATTTCAACATGTCATGTTTCAGTTTAAAAGGACCCTTTAGGCTGGCCATTCTTATGGAAATACATTTTAAATTTTTATCTACTGTGAAAAAAGAGAAGTTATACAGATGCTAATTCTCACCAATAAGATTTTGAACTCATTCTGGCAAATCAATCAGTTGGTACTTAACAATTTTCAATCAATCAGAGCAATACACAATTCATCTTAGTCTATTTTCCTATTTAGGGCAGCCAAGTATTTCAGTGCATAGAATGCCAGACCTAGCCATGTAACTCTGGATTAGTCAGACACTAGTCTGTTTCTCATCTGTAGAATAAGTTGAAGAAGGAAATGGCAAAGTACTCTTTTCTAAATATCTTTGCTAAGAAAACCCCAAATATGATTACAAATTGTTGGATATGACTGAAAAATGACTAAACAACAAATAATTGTTGTCAAACCAGGCCACAAGTGCTTATTAAATGTTAATTATATGACAGACACTAAACTAAATACTAGGGACTTTTTTTGCTTTGAAAAAGCCAGAAGAAATTCAGTTGCTATCCTCAAGGACCTTAAAAGTAAGAGGACATAATACTAATAAAAGTAAAATTTTAATTAATTTTATCCACATATGGTTTGTTCAATAGCCCTATTCTACATACATTACCACTAATAAAAATGGTAATTTAGCTTTTTTTTTTTTAATTATAAGTGACCCACAAAGCAACTTTCATTTCCTTATTCTAAAATTCATGTCAATTTGTTGTGGGATTATTTAGCTTTTCTATTTATCATTTTGATAATGTCTGAAATTCTGGTGGATTGCTTCCCTAAGTCAATATTACAAAGGTCATATTAATTTAGATATGATCATTTTAAATATTTTTCCATGATCATTCTTCATGTCTCAAAGAGACAATTATTTTGTCACTTTTCAAGGACAAATTTTCAGATACTTAAAGATAGGAATACTTTCTTGAACAGCTGAGCTTCCTAGAAAGTAGGTTATCTGAGTAACTCTTTAACAAGATTAAATCTACAATGGAAAGGTGAAAATAAAATAATCATCACCAACTAGAGATGATTAAAAAAAAAAAACAGTGAAAATAAACTTGCTAACTCCATGTACTAAGATTTAATATTTCCATATTATTGTGAAGAGATGCAAATGATTGCGGCATAGCAGTAAGTACATTAAATGAATCATTTTACACCCACATATCTGTAGGAACTTTAGCAATTAAGATCAGTATTTCCAGTCTTACATTTTGCCTTGAAGAGTCGTGTTCATAAAGAACTTTTTTCTTTAACTAAAACAAAATTCTTTTCTTCATTGAAATAAAAAATTAACTTTGAGACCAGAAAACTAAAGAAATGTATAATTATATTCAGTGTAGTGCACATTAATTCATTAACTATTCTATGCAAAGCACTGTACTCTGTGTTGAGAAGACAAAAATGGAAAACAAAAATTATTCTCATATTCATTTTATAACATTGGAGCTTCATTTATCATCATTTATAACTAGATTTCTTAGACACATCCGAAACTCAGTATATCAAAAACTGAACTAATTTGCCTGTCCATACCCCAATCCTTCATTCAAACTTCCCTATTTCTATTGAAGATATAACAATAACTTCCAATCTCCCAAGTTTATAATGTTATCATTGTCTTTAATTCCTCCCTCTCCCTTATTCCTTATATGCAATCCAATGACTGATCTTCTCAATTTGGCTTTTTGCATGTTATCCTTTCTCCTGCCAAACTGACCTTCTCTTTGTTCCTCACAAGTTACATTTTATCACCCATCTATGATTCTTCATATCAACTTTCCCAGCTTCCTGAAATGTACTCCTTCCTTTTCAAAGGCTCATAGAGTTCTTCTTAAGATGTAGCTTAAATACCTTCTACTTTCAGCCTTTCCTAACCCCCTCAAGAGATAATGTTCTACTTCACAAACTATTTTATATTAAACTACTTTGTTTTTATTTACATTTATTTGTGTATTATCCTGTATTTACATTAGATGGCAATTTCCTTGTGAATGGGTATTATTTTGTTCTTTGTACTTGTGTCCTAAGTGCCTGATAGGCACAAGATTGAAACCAAAAGGAAGGTGAGCATGAGAAAATGCACCTGCTTGTATTTGCATGTAACATGGAATAATTATAAATTCATTCTTTATTTTAAAAGAATTTTTAATCAAAGAAATTAATGTGCTGTACAGTGGGGTGATTTGCTCAGCTGAGCAATATATGGGCTTCTAGTATTAAATAGCATTTATTAATTTGTCAAAGAATATTAAGGAAGCATTTATTTTTGCAGTATTGAAAAAAAAATGCAGCAATTATATTTACCATGTCTAAAGCCAGGAACCTTAGGAATGGTCCAAATACAATTGATTTATCATAAACAAGTTATATTGAAGAGGAAGTATTCAGTGGAAATTGCAGAAACACTGGAGTAGTCTGTGATCTGAGGGCATTTCCTACCATTGTCATGACTTACAAGATACCACTTAGCTCTCCAGTAAATCAAGATCTTCCTAAGATGTCATGATAAGTAACATGTCTTTTGTTTTGATAGCTACACAATTGTCATCTCAGGCAAATACAATTATTATGCTGTAATTTAGATTATGTGGCAAAGTTTCCTGATGTGTATATGTCTTTGGTATATGTGTGGAGAGGAGAAAGAGAGGGTATTTCTCCCACTGAAGCCAACAAGAAGAGAAAAACAAATAATTTAATGTTAAAGCCATTAACCTAATTCTCTCTTTCATGCCTTAGTGCAAGTAATTTCTGGGTTTCTCATTCTTAATCATTACAGTGGACCAAATAGAGAAGATGATTATTCATGTGCTTCAGAGTAAAAAAATGATGACTCAATAATTAAAAGACTCCAGTGAATCATGTCTTTCACTAATATGTTTCTTTTGTAGGGAAAAAATCACTAAATTGTTAAGAAATTTAAAATGATATTTTTTTGTTTATGTTGTTCCTGCTGCCTTTACTTCCTCTTGGTCAATTCCTGTCTTGACCCTATAACAGAACAGCATCCTCTGCACTCATGGCCCTCTAAAAGGTAAACAGTAGCCTCTTCATATTCAAAACTAAGAATTTCTATTCTCATTCTCCTTGACCTACATATATATCTCTGGTATATATGACTAACAACCTTTCACCTGAAAAACCTTTCTGACTATTTTCATTGAAGTTTTGTATATGGAAAAATTCTGAACTTAAAGTCAGGAAACCTACTTTTAAATCTTGACTCTGATATTCACTAGTTATATAATTGTATAAAAATTCAATCCCTCTGAGCTTCAGTTTCCTCAGTAAAATGAAGATAACATCTGCACACTCTGCTTCACAAGCAAGCTAATAAGCAAGATTCGTTACATTTCAAACTGCATTGAGACTTTTGGGACACCTTATATGAAAGACTGCTATGCAACTGAAATTAAGCAACACTGTTTTCCACTCTCCAATTTAGTCAATTAGTGTGAAAGGTATAAGAACTCTGATGAGTTCACAAATATCTGAACAGACTAGTTAAGATTATTCATTGTCTTAATTAAAATAGATTAGAAGTAATGGGTATTACTTAATGGTATAAGTCCCCAAAGTAATTCAAAGAAATTTACTTGCCTGAAGAAAAGAGTGATAAATATCATTTTAAAATAAATTAATAAAGTTGAAATCAATAAATGCAGTAAATTATCTTCCAGGCAGGGATATGCAGGTGATAGGAGTGAACCCTGAGGCTGTCCAAACTCTCCTCTGAAAGAGGCCTAAGGGGGAATGAGATCTTTTGAGGGGACCAGATGTGTATCACCTTCAGGTGAGTTCCCAGACCCTGGGAAAAGCCTGCAAACTCCCAATTATTCAACTGGAGATATTGGTCAATCACCCTCCATTGAATTGTCATAAACAACTCTCCCGCAGTTCAAACTTCCAGTTATTCAAGTGGTGATCTCTGTCTGATGGTCCTCTATTGAGTAGTCCAGACATCTCCCAGATCTAGGCCAAAATGATGCGGGTGTAGCCCCCTTTAAGATTCCTTGTACCTTTGATTTATAAGATCTGGTCAAAACCCCAAGGGGAGAGATCAGTATCTGAGCCAGTTTGGTCTTGTACCCAACCCCAATTATCTGCTCAGATTTCCACAAAACAGTTTCTTCCTTATCTGAAAAGCTCCCCAAAAATCTGGCCTTCCAGGAATTAACCTGAGCTCTTCTATGCTTCTTCAAGCAGATAAAGGCAGCAAAGAGGGAGTTGTCTTTGGTCAGAGATTGAAAGACTCCAGCCAAGATGCTTTGCATCAGAGACTCTCTGTCCCTGCCGCTTCTGTTGGTGTGTATCTTCCTCTAATTCCTTTTACTAACCAGACTTTAACCTTGCTTCCACACCTTGCAATAAACCTTGTTTTTACCCATCTAGGTTTTTCGGGCTGTAAATTCATTTACAGGGGACTCTCGCCGCCACTAGACCTGATTTAACTTTGTATCCTTGCACAAAATCCTAAGGGGTTGCAGGAGAGCTCTATGTGACTCCCTGCACCCCAATCCTGCCACTAGACCTCAATTAATCCTATTGAGGTATTTACCTCACCATTAGGTATATACCTCATCATGTTACCTCATCAAAAACATATCCCATATAATCACAATTTGTCAATCCATTTCTTCCAAATTCCTAATTAGGATTTTTGCCCCTACAAAAGCTTCCTTCTTAGTGAACAATAAAAATCCCTTTTTGCCACACAGATTTGGGATTTGTGAATTCTTTCACATAGGACCTGTGCTAACAGAGGGAATTCCCCACCCCAATTCTCACACCTCCTCACTATTACCACTAACCTCATCATTTGCACCTCATCATTGGTAAATGTTTAACAATTTTCTCTCCTGAAAAAAGTTGGAGGAGAGGAGTTGAGAAGTATGCATAAAATTTTTAATCTTAATTTGTATTAATATTTTCTTCATGACTTTTAAGACTAGACAATCAACAAAACAATAAATCAACCTCTGATTTGTAATATTTGCTTTTTTCTGAAGTGTAAATGTTCTCAGTGAAAATTTAATAATGGGTTCTTATGAGCTGATGAAAACTAACTCCAAACTAACCAACTAACATATATAGAAGTTTATTTAGAAAATAAAGACAACATAATTTTGCTGAGTGTGATGCTAGCAGTTGGGTTGATTTAAAAAGGTTTTAAACCATGGGTTAAATAATTAGAGCTAGATTCATGCTTGTGGTTGCATATGTGCAAAAATTTGAAATGCAATTAATGGCAATTCTGATGTCTTTCTTATTGAAATTTCATTTTGTTTCATTTGTATCAAATACTGGCTCAAATTCCCGGTTTTCATATGTGCTTTCTGACAAATCACTTAACCTCTCTATTCCTTAGTTTCCTTATTTGTAAAATGATGGAGTTAGATTGGAGGACTTCCAACTTTCCTTTCTACTCTCAATCTAGCATCCCGTGACTTTTCATATTCATTGGAGTTATTTGCAATTTTATTTTCAATTGAGTCATTGTGGTAATGCTAAGAATTTACTGTGAAGCCAATAAATTAATTGGGCTACTCTAATTTTTTTCAGTCTCTTGGGTTTTTATGATAAAGTCTCTTAAGCTATGGGAAGTAAACAGTGAATCATGAGTCACCAATTCCTGAGGCTTCCTGGGAAAATAAAAAGGCAGAATTCCATGATGATGCTAAAAACCATCAACAAATAACAAATTATCTATTCCTACTTGCTTGACTACAGGGATTAAACAGATTTCTTCTGAAGGTCATTACAATTTTGTAAGGATCCAAAAACATTATTTTTATCTCTTTGCCAATTTAAAATCTCAAATCCAGAATTTCCACAAAGGGTTAGAAAGGGAAAAAAAAAGTGCTTCAAATACTTAACATGAAACTGGAAGGACCATCTAATCCAAATCCTTCATTTTGCAGGGAGGGAAACTGAAGGTTTAGGAGTTTAAGTGACTTTTTTCTTTTTCAATGAGCATCTAAGATAACATTTAAAAATGGATTCTCAGACTCCTTTCTGGTATACCTTAAGGCAGTTGAGTGACATTATGGACAGATCTGTGGGACCTTGGGCAAGCCATTTAACTCTGTCTAATTTAGTTTCCTCAACTGTAAAATAGAAATAATAATTGCACTTACTTCACAGGATTATTGTGAGAACAAAGTGAGATATTTGTAAAATGTATAGCATATTCCCCAATGTAGAAATGTTTAATACTTATTTGTTTCCTTCTTTCCACCATACTATTAGTTTAACTAAACAACATCCACTTTTGCTGACTCTAAGAGGTATAAACAATGCAGTCTTATGATGAATTTAAATATCTATGCTTTTTTGGCTTTTCATTAATATAACATGGTCATTTATTTAATTTTTTTCTAGGCTTAGTGAAATAATAGGTTAATTGTAATTTATCTAAGGGAAAGATGTGGATTTTATTAATTGAGATGGAACTATGTTGTGTTTACATAAAAGTATATAGTATAAAGTCTTTACATATAACCTCTCATTTATCTTCACAACAATACTGCAAAGTTTGTTGTGCAAGTATTATCATGACAATTTTATAGAAGTAAAAAAAAAAAAGTAACATATAGAAGATTTAAGTAATTGATTGAGATCATGGAACATGTAAGTAGAAAAGTCAATTTGGCTTTGTCTTTTCACTTCATGGGCCATATCCTTTCCTTCACCACATAGATACTTCTCAAATTCTAAACTACACTTGGAATTTAGTTTAAAAATAAAAGCAAACAAAATATCACAATAACATGTTATGAAACTACTTATCCGTCATGAATTAGAATCAGTATTTTTTTCTAATCTGTGAGAGTTAATTTTCAACTACCAAAGGAAACTTTTTAAATCCCTTTAAAGATAATTACACATGCAAGCACACACACACACACACACATATACTCACACATACAACCCAACTTCTAATATGTCAATATGAGAACTTCTCCCTACTTTAAAATTAAGTAGTACTAATTCACTAATAAAATTTAATAAAACTTTAAAATTATCTTAAGTTAATATTTTGAAACAGGTGGTATTAATTTTACTTCCAGTTTAGAGATAAGGAAAGTTAGAGTCAAAGAAGTCAAATGTCTCATTTATGGTCACAAAGCTAGTATCAAATCCAGAAATTGTATTCAAAATTGTTAGTACTAAGTTTAGTGCTCTTACCATCTATCTGCAATCCTCTTTTATCACTTTCTTACATCTCTTTGATCAATAAATATTCAAATGGGGGTGCCATCTCATATATTTGAATATTTCTTTCAATGCTAATTTATTCATGCCTACATATTACTCTATCATAAATTCACAACAGGGGGCTCATGCAAAATCTTAGAATCTTTCTCCCTCGCTTTTGGCAAATATCTTGGCATACCAGGAGGGCACTTAGGCCATTAATCATTCATCTTTTGTCCTTATCTCACTTTTTTGCTTTATTCTACAGTTCCCCAATAACATCATTTGCTGTAGATGGAGAGAGGTATTCTATGAAAAAAAAGTATATGATTTTAAATTAAACCCATATGACTAATAAATTGAAATCCAATTTATATAAGTTTGAAACATCAAAACAATAATTTTACAGGTATTTCAATGAGTTTGTGGAAAAGATCATTACAACATCAATAACTACTATGGCCAATCATTTTATAGAAGAGGGTTTTTAAAAACAAAATTTATGTTGTTTGATACCATCATATTACAACATATACATTTTTATTAAAGGTATTATTAGAAATATTTACCAGTACTTAATACTTTGAAAATCCAAAAAAAAAGATTCTTTACAAAGGGTATTATATAAGAATAAAATATAAACAATTATTAAGTGACTCATATGCTAGAAAATGTACTACCAAAAAAAGAGGGAAAGATATAGTCTCTGACCTCAAAGAGCTCACAATGTAATGGACAAGACAACAAGCAAATAAATACGTATAAATAAACTATAGATAGGATAATTAGAGTAAAAATTAAGCAAAGGAAGCCATGAGAATTGAGAGTAATGGTGAAAGGCATCTTAGAGATGGAATTTTAATTAGGACTTAAACAAAACCAGGAAGGTTGGGAGAGAGAGAGAGAGAGAGAGAGAGAGAGAGAGAGAGAGAGAGAGAGAGAGAGAGAGAGAGAAAGAGAGAGAGAAGAGAGAGACCATACAAGCATGCATCTCATCAAGAAAAAAAAATGCTCTGTCTGGAAAAATGGAGTGTTTTGTCATGAAACAGCCAGAAGGCCATTATTATTGGATAGAAAATTTGTCAGTGAATAAGATATAAAAAGATTGAAAAGTTTAGGTTATAAAGGAATGGCAGAAAATTTTGTTTTTGATTATTCATGCAATAGGGAGCTACAGAAATTTTTTCAATAGGAGTCTGGGATGTGTGATATGGTCTGACCTGCCATTTAGGAAAATCACTTTAATGGCTGAATGGAGAGTGAACTAGAGTGGGGAGAAACTTAAGGCTGGCAGATCCACTATCAGATTATTGCAATAATTCAGGCATAAAGTAATAAGGGAACTCACCAGATCAGTAACATTGTCAGAAGAGAGAAGGGAGCATATTTAAGAGATGCAAGGTGAAACTGTCAAATTTTGGCAAAAGATTGAATATGTGGTTGAGTTTGAGAGAGTGATGAATGCAGGATGATACCCCGGTTTCAAGCCTAAAGCACTGAGAGAATTGCGTCACCCTCTACAGAAGTAGAGAACATAGAAAGCAAAAAAAGTTAGAAGAATAGAGAAAGGTAAAAGTTGGGAAAGGAAAGATTTAAAAAAGAAAATGATGAATTCTGTTTTAGAACTGTCAAATTTTATTTTTTATTTTTATTTATTTTTGCTGAGGTAATTGGGGTTAAGTAACTTACCCAGGGTCACACAGTTAGAAGTATTAAGTGTTTGAGATCAGATTTGAACTCAGGTCCTCCTGACTTCAGGATTGCTGTTCTATCTAATGCACCACCTCGCTGCCCCAAATGGTTGGATTTTAAATACCAGCAGGATAAAAATGTCTGGCCAAAGAAGCAAAATATGACTTCTCTCAAAGAAGAGATTAAATCTAAATATATAGAGTGAGGATCATATTAATAAGAGTAATTGAATTAGGAATAATTGAATACACAAGAATGGGAGAAATGAATGAATACATTTTAAAAGGTATTTATTAAGCACTTAATTGTGCCAGGCACTAAACTAAGTGATAGAAGTACAAAGTGAAAATTTAAGCCGGTCTCTACTTTTTAGGAGCTCACTCTCAACATGGGGCAAACAACATATAAAAATTCAAAGGGTACAATTTAGGGCAGATGGAAAATTCAGAGGTCCTTTTTACATCAATAGGGCATATAAGAGTCTAGAAATGTAGTGTTTTTCTATCTCATCAGAAAGAATGCAGTTGGTGACTCCAATCTCATCCAAGCTCTATAAACAATCAAGCAGATCACATGGCTTCTGAACATTGCAGTTGGTAGCAGCAGAAGAGATAAGGTGGAACAAACAGGAGGGAAGATACTCCCAGGAGTGACAGGCCTTCCTTCACTAATGGTCATTTCAAATATTCAATAGAAAGAGGAAGAAATAATGAAAAATGAAAAAAAGACCTAAAGTAGAGTCTTGAAAGTATACTATATTTAAGGAAGGGAGGAAGCTAATGAATACTTTAAGGAGATCAAAAATAAACTATGAAAAAATAACTTTGGAAGACTTATGAACAAGGCAGTGAACAAATATGACTTCTAAGAAGAAAGATAGTAGAAGCAGGTATACCTCTTAGTAGAAAACTGTTGGACTATGGGTGTACAATGAGGACTTAGACATTCATTCATTCATGGCCAATGGGTTGACTTATTTAGTTTGACTAGCTTTATTACTTATAATAGATCCTTTCCACTTGAAAGAATGAAGGGTGAGTTAGTGAGGACTGATGAAAATAAAAATTAAAAAAAAAAAGAAATTCAACCAAGAATATATCATCAGGAAAACATCTAAAACACACATGGAAGGAAAGGGAGGATATCTAAGATTTATCTTATCACATTCTTAGTTTCTATTTGGCATCTACAGTTGGGAATGGATTTTCATTTGCAGTATTGACTCTTAATAGAGGCTGGAATCTCTGACATCACTGTTTTGGGATCAAATATATACTCTAACCATCACTTTTTAGATTTCAAAAGGTCTGCCCACAAAAATATTCTATAATTTGAATATGCCTCATTAACCAAAAGTGTTTTTTTCATTTTACTTAAAACCAAAATTTGTTCTTTACAAAAACATGGTAAACACATTTGTCTTTAAGATCATTTTTTTAACTCCCTCTGTATATTATGAACCATTCAATTATTAAAAACAATTCAAGTTTGCATGAGCATTAAAGAAAGGAAACTAACTCATGTTCCTTTATGTTGGACTAAATATGAAGATTTTCAATTGAATGAAGCATCAATTTTTTTCTTGGAATTATACTGCAGTTCACCACTTTCTAATTTAAATTATATATAACTGATAGTCAATATTCTATATACTAATTATCTGTTCTTCAATGAATAAAGAAAATGTGCACATGCTTTTTTATGTGAAACTTTTTTTCTAGGAGAAAATGTATTCTCAAGAAGGAAGTGTTTGTCTTAAAATTCATATTTTAACCTTTAGTCCAGCTAAGTTGTCTTCAACATACTACAATGATAAAGACTATATAGATTTCACTTTTAGCCTAGCATCTTTAATGCTAAAAATGGCTATAGTAATTGGCAACAAAAAATAATGCAGCTTAGTGTAGTGGTTCATTTTAAAGAAAAAATAAAATTTACTATAGCTATAGAATTATGTTGCTTTTTTAATGACACTAACCATCTCTAAGCATTACTCTAAAGCAATTTCATCACCTCCAAAGGAGGTTCTTACAACTGAGAATTGTGGACAGCTTCCTAAACTGGGGAAAAATACTTTCTAAGAGAGAACCCACTCAAGACAACTCCACATAAGACCAAAAAAAAATTAATGTACTTTTTTTCCTGCAAAAGTGGAGGAGTATAAATAACCTCAAATATTTTAAAATTTAAAGTTTTTTCATTTGCATTGAATAACTGTGATAAAATAATGGGAGATTTATTTAATTAATATATAAATGACTCAAACTTACTGTTTTAAACTGTTGGTCTCTTTGCCAAATGACTTTTTAATGACTGTTTTTTTATTGATTGAGGTTATGAGCCTTTTACTGGGCCACTGTGGACAAGAGCTCAAATAGAAATGAAGACCTCTAAGCCATACATAAATGTATGTTCTTCTTTAAAATGTAATATTCTCTGAGAGCAGGTTTCTTGGGGGGCTTCTGGAGGTAGCTTTCCTTTCAGTTCAATGTAATCACCCCAAATGCAGTCAGGAGTTAAAATCAAATCCTTTATTGTTTCTTTAAAAAGACTTAAAAAGTCTTGTCTCCTTCCTGTGGCCCAGTTAGCTTTCTTAGAGGCCTATCTCTCTCCTTGGTTCCAAGAGATCTTGCCACTAGTCCTTTGCCTCTGCCAGCTTCAGCCTCTCTTCCTCTGAATGTCTCCAGCCAGCACAAAGGTGGAAGTTGGAATGAATCTGACTCTGCCTTTGAGAGTGGGCTTGTGGGTCTGGCCCTGAGCTTCTTGCTTATATGCTGTACACTTAGTATACTCCAATTATTACATCACTAAGAAATCATTATTTGTTGTAGGATTAAATCAATGCTAAATTAGATTTAACCATTGCCTCCTCAATTCCACTTAGTGTCTTGTTTCAAGTCCTGGCCCATAACATCTCCTTGTAGGATCAGATCAATCATACTGAACTATGCTAAATTAGATAATTATTGTCTCTATCAATTCCACTGTCTTAGTACCTTGTAAGAATCATAACACATAAAGATTCCTGTAGGATGCATAGTGACTTAGAAACATGCTAATATTATTTTTAATTATTTTTTGTTAATATTTCCAAATTAAAATTTAATTTGGTTCTCTGCACTTAAGAATATTGGGAGGTAGGTGGATTCTAGTCAGGTTTTTGCCTGAGTACTTCCTGGCTTCTCTCAGAATCAACATCATTTCATCAAGCCTCTGAACCAATTTTGAAGTGATACAACCCAAAAATATTTGCAGTGTAACAAAGCAAAAGATATATTGGAAGTTCAGGAAAGGTCTGTCTTATTCAGGTGGCATGGGGCAATATAGCACAAAGAGGCTCAGGGCAGGAAATCTAGTTGGAGGTGTTTAGCCAAAACACAGCAGCATTGACTACTCCTGTCGTGGTTCAGAAGCCAGTGGATCAACAAACTAGCTATAAGACCTCCAATGCAACAACAAATGGGAAATAGTCAGTACCTGACCACCAGCATAATCAGCAGGATTTGGCTATGCCCAGCCAGAAAACCCAGAATAGCATGAAGCCACTGGAACATGTAGAGGAAGCTTGGGACAATCTCCCTTTTGCTCTAAGAGCAAAGCTGAATCTTTAATTTGATCAAAAAAAAAAAAAAGGCAAAAAGAGTTCTGACCATAGATAGTTTTTGTAAAGACAGGGAACTCTGAGGATACTGAAGGCAAAATGTCTCCAGATAAAGCTACAAAGGATGACATGAATTTGTCTCCATCTCGCAAGGTTCTCTTGGAAGAATTATTTTTTTTCATTTTTATTTATTTATTTATTTACTTACTTACTTATTTAGTTAGTTAGTTAGTTTTTTTTTTATTAATTTTTATAATTATAACATGTTCTTTGACAGTACATATGCATAGGTAATTTTTTTTTACAACATTATCCCTTGTACTCCCTTCTGTTCCAAGTTTTTCCCCTCCTTCCCTCCACCCCCTCCCCTAGATGGCAGGCATTCCCATACATATTAAATATCTTATAGTATATCCTAGGTACAATATATATATATGTGTGTGTGTGTGTGTGTGTGTGTGTGTGTGTGCAGAACCAAATTTTGTTGTTGTTGTTGTTTCAAAGGAAGGATTATATTTGCAAGGTAAAAATAATCTGGGAAGAGAAACAAAACAAAACAAAAAAAAAATACAATGCTCACAGTTTACACTCATTTCCCAGTGTTCCTTTTCTGGATGTAGCTAATTCTGTCCATCATTGATCAATGGGAATTGGATTAGCTCTTCTCTATGTTGAAGGTATCCACTTCCATCAGAATGAATCCTCATACAGTATCATTGTTGAAGTGTGTAATGATTCCCCTAGTTCTGCTCGTTACACTCAGCATCAGTTGATGTAAGTCTCTCCAACCCTCTCTGTATTCCTCCTGTTGGTCATTTCTTACAGAACAATAATGTTCCATAACATTCATATGCCATATTTACCCAACCATTCTCCAATTGATGGACATCCATTCATTTTCCAGTTTCTAGCCACTATGAAAAGGGCTGCCACAAACATTTTGTCATATACAGATCCCTTTCCCTTCTTTAGTATTTCCTTGGGAAATAAGCCCAGTAGTAGCACTGCTGGGTCAAAGGGTATGCAAATTTTGATAACTTTTTGGGCATAGGTCCAAATTGCTCTCCAGAATGTTGGATTCTTTCACAACTCCACCAACAATGCATCAATGTCCCAGTTTTCCCACAGCCCCTCCAACATTCATCGTTATTTGTTCCTGTCATCTTAGCCAATCTGACAGGTGTGTAATGATATCTCAGAGTTGTCTTAATTTACATTTCTCTGATCAATAGTGATTTGAAACACTCTTTCATATGGGTGGAAATAGTTTTAATTTCATCATCTAAAAATTGTCTATTCATATCCTTTGACCATTTATCAATTGGAGAATGGTTTGATTTCTTATAAATTAAAGTCAATTCTCTGTATATTTTGGAGATGAGGCCTTTATCAGAACCTTTAACTGTAAAAATGTTTTCCTAATTTGTTACTTCCCTTCTAATCTTGTTTGCATTAGTTTTGTTTGTGCAGAAACTTTTTAATTTGGTGTAATCAAAATTTTCTATTTTGTGATCAATAATGGTCTCTAGTTCTCCCTTGGACACAAACTCCTTCTTCTTCCTCTTGGAAGAATTAAAAAAAAATCTTAAAGGATAGTTAGAAAAAAATGGGGAAAGGAAATGAGATTTTGTTAAAGAGTTTGAAAAGGAAACATGGGAATTACCTGAGGAAAACTTGAAGAAAGATTTAAAGAGATGGAAAAAAGTATATAAATCCTTAAAAATTAGATTTGATGAAATATATAAAGAAACCAGCTCATTAAAAACAGAAATGGAAAAAAAAATTCAATGAACAAAACAACTGATTTAAAAGTACAATTGGCCAAATGCAAAAAGAAATAAAAAAGCTAATTGAAGGAAATAATGCACTAAAAATTAGAATTAAACAAATGGCAGAGAGGAGGCACACATCTGCTTAAGCTCCACATTTTCTCTCAGAATTTATTTCATGACAAGCCTCGGAATTAATGCTTGACTTGGAAAAAAAAATAATTACCAACAGAAGACATCCTTGAAATTTGCCAGAAAAGGTACACTTTTATTCAGGAGAGAGGAAGAACAGATCAGTCACAGGCTGAGGGCAAGCAGCGAGAGAGAGGCAGACAGCTCCCACTGCAAATACTAGAGCAGGGAGGGGTACGATCTTTGCCTTGCTTCAGAATGACCTTTACCACAGTGTGGATATTCTGTCTTGACATCAAGCCAGGATCAGAAGAGAAGCTAAAAGCACAGGAGGTAAAAAATAAAACCCCGAAAAGCTAGCATCTCTGGGGACCTGGCCACCCCCACTACCACTCAGTGACTCAGAACGTTATTAGAGCCTCAGACCCTCAGAGCACAGACACAGCACAGCCATTGCTGTTCTGCTAGTGCCTCACTGCTATCTCCCACAGTCTGAAGAGAAAGCCTGATAATACCATCCAACCCCATTCCCCCCCCAGAAGAGCATTATTTTCTTATTACTTTGTTTTCTTTGATTCTTCTCTGACAAAATGAACAAAAATTTTAAAAGGGCTCTAACCTTTGATAGCTTCTATAAGGATAGAGAGCAGACTTCAAATCCTGAGGAGACTAAAAACAGATTGTCTCCAGAGGAATCCCCAAAGAGGGTTATGATCTGCTCCTCAGTGCACAAGACTCTCATAGAAGAAATCAAAAAGGCTCTCACAAGAGAGCTAGAAGAGAAATTGGAAAAGGAAAGTGAAACTTGACAAGAGAGTCTGGAGAAGTCATCCCACACATTTAAAAACAGAGTGGATAAAGAAATCAAATCATTGAGAAACAAAATTAGTGAGTTGGAAAAAGAAAATAGCTCTCTAAAAACTAAAATTGGCAAAATGGAAAAAAAATCCATAGAACAAAAAAAACTCACTTTAAAACTCAATTGGACAATTACAAAAAGATATAAAAAAATTGAGTGAAGAAAATACATCATTGAAAATCAGAATCGAAAAAAAAAATGACGTGAATGACTGAAGGAGACACCAAGAATCAGTCAAGCAAAACCAAAAAAACTGAAACAATAGAAAAGAATATCAAGTACCTTCTTGGAAAGACAACAGACCTGGAAAATAGATCCATGAGAGACAATCTGAGAATAATTGGACTCCCTGAAAAATATGAGGAAAAAAAGAGCCTGGACACTATTTTCCCGGAAATTATCAAAGAGAATTGGCCAGATGTTTTAGAAACAGAGGGTAAAATAGACATTGAAAAAAGTCATCGGTCACCTAATGAAAGGGACACTAAAATCAAAATGCCAAGAAATATAGTAGCCGAGTTCAAGAATCATCAGACAAAGGAAAAAGTATTGCAAGTTGCTAGAAAAAATCAATTCAGATATGGAAGACCCACAATAAGGATTAGCCAGGATATAACAGCATCCACATTAAAGAATCAAAGGGCCTGAAATATGACATTCCAAAAAGCTAAGGAACTTGGTATGCAGCCAAGAAAAACTTACACAGCAAATATGAGCATTTTTTTCAGGAAAGAAGATGGACATTTAACTAAATAAATGAATTCCATCTATTCTTGATTAAAAAACTAGATCTAAACAAAAAGTTTGATATCCAAATACAGAACTCAAGAGATGTCTAAAAAGGTAAAAAGAACTCTTCAGAGCTATATTTCAGCCATAAAGACATATGAAGAACACATGTATAATTTGTTCTAGAAACTAGAGCTGGAAAGGAAATTGTACCAGAAAAAAGGGTAAAGTGGTGGTACTACATCTCACAAAAAGGCAAAGGTAACCTATTATATCTGAGAGAAAGAATGGAGGGGGATGAACATAATGTGTATCATATTCTCATTAGAATTGGCTTAAAGAGAAAAATATAGACATATTCGATTTATGGTGAAACACATTCCACTTCATTTAAAAGTGGGAGGGGAAAAGTAAAAAAGGAAGGAGGAAGCTAAGGGGAAGGGAATACAGAAATTGTTAGGAAAAGGGGTAAAATAGAGGGAGGAACTCTAAGGTGGGTGAGGGATACTAAAAAGAGAAGGCTGTGAAAAGCAAGGGGTGCTCACAAGTTTAATACTGGGGAGGGGGGTAAGGGGGAAGGAAAAAAGAAAAGCATAAACAGGAGTTAACATGATGACAAGCAATACAGAATTAGTCATTTTAACTATAAATGTGAATGGGGTAAACTCCCCTATAAAGAGGAAGCAGGTAGAAGACTGGATTAAAAGCCAAAATTCTATAATATGTTGTTTACAGGAAACACACCTGAAACAGGATGACACATATAGAATAAAGGTAAAAGGTTGGAGCAGAATCTATTGTGCTTCAGGTGAAGCCAAAAAATCAGGGGTAGCTATCCTCATCTCAGATCAAGCTAAAGCAAAAATCGATCTAATTAAAAGAGATAAGGAAGGGCAATATATCTTGCTAAAGGTTAGCATGGATAATGAAGCAGTATCAATATTAAACATATATGCACCAAGTGGTGCAGCATCTAAATTCTTGCAAGAAAAATGAAGAGAGCTGCAAGAAGAAATAGACAGAAAAACTATAATAGTGGGAGATCTCAACCTTGCACTCTCAGAATTAGATAAATCAAACCACAGAATAAATAAGAAAGAAGTCAAAGAGGTAAATAGAATGCTAGAAAAGTTTGATATGATAGATCTTTGGAGAAAACTAAATGGAGACAGAAAGGAGTACACTTTCTTCTCAGCAGTTCATGGAACCTATGCAAAAATTGACCATATATTAGGACATCAAACCCTCAAAATCAAGTGCAGTAAGGCAGAAATAGTAAATGCATTCTTTTCAGACCATGATACAATGAAAATTGCATTCAATAAAAATCTAGGGGAAAATAGACCAAAAAACAATTGGAAACATACTAAAGAATGTTTGGGTGAAACAGAAAATCATAGATAATTAATAATTTCACCCAAGAAAATGACAATAATGAGACATCATACCAAAATGTATGGGATACAGCCAAAGAAGTAATAAGGGGAAATTTTATATCTCTAGAGGCCTACTTGCATAAAATAGAGAAACAAAAGATCAATGAATTGGGCTTACAACTAAAAATGCTAGAAAAGGAACAAATTAAAAACCCCCAAACAAACAAGAAAATTGAAATTCTAAAAATAGGAGAAATTAATAAAATTGAAAGTAAAAAAAAAAACCTACAAATTAATAAAACTAAGAGTTGATTATATGAAAAAACCAAAAAAATAGACAAACCTTAGTAAATTTTAATTTTTTTAAATTATTTTTAAAAAATGAAAGAGGAAAAGTAAATTGTTAGTGTTAAAATTGAAAAGGGAGAACTCGCCACTAATGAAGAGGAAATAAGAATAATTAGGAGTTACTTTGCCCAACTTTATGCCAATAAATTTGATAACTTAAATGAAATGGAAGGATGCCTTCAAAAATATAGCTTGTCCAGATTAACAGAGGAAGAAGTAAATAGTCTAAATAGTCCCATTTCAGAAAAAGAAATAGAACAAGCTATTAACCAACTCCCTAAGAAAAAAATCCCCAGGACCAGATGAATTTAAATGTGAATTCTACCAAACATTTAAAGAAGAATTAACTCCAATGCTATATAAACTATTTGAAAAAATAGGGATTGAAGGAGTCCTACCAAATTCCTTTTATGACACAGAAATGGTACTGATACCTAAACCAGGTAGGCTGAAAACTGAGAAAGAAAATTATAGACACAATCTCCCTAATGAATATTAATGCTAAAATCATAAACAAAATATTAGCAAAAGGACTACAGAAAATCGTGCCCAGAATAATACACTATGACCAAGTAGGATTTATACCATTAAAGCAGGGCTGGTTAAATATTAGGAAAACTAGTAGCATAATCGACTATATCAATAACCAAATTAACAAAAACAATATGATCATCTCAATAGATACAGAAAAAGCGTTTGACAAAATCCAACATCCATTCCTACTAAAAACACTTGAGAGTATAGGAATAAATGGATTATTCCTTAAAATAATCAGGAGCATATATTTAAAACCGTCAGTAAACATCATATGTAATGGCAATAAACTAGAACCTTTCCCAGTAAGATCAGGAGTCAAACAAGGTTGCCCACTATCACCATTACTATTCAATATTGTATTAGAAATATTAGCCTCTGCAATAAGAGTCAAAAAAGAGATTAAAGGAATAAGAATAGGTAATGAGGAAACCAAACTATCACTCTTTGCAGATGATATGATGGTTTACTTAGAAAACCCCAAAGATTCTGCTAAAAAGCTATTAGAAATAATTCATAATTTTAGCAAAGTTGCAGAATAGAAAATAAATACACATAAATTCTCAGCATTTTTATACATTACAAACAAAATCCAACAGCAAGAGATACAAAGAGAAATTCCATTCAAAATAAATGTTGATAGAAAGGAAAGTCAGGAATTATATGAGCAAAATTACAAAACACTTGCCACAAAAATAAAGTCAGATTTAAATAATTGGGAAAATATTAAGTGTTCTTGGATAGGTCGAGTGAATATAATAAAGATGGCCATATTCCCCAAACTAATCTATTTATTTAGTATTATACCAATCAGACTCCCAATAAACTATTTTAATGACCTAGAAAAAATAACAACAAAATTCATATGGATGAACAAAAGGTAGAGAATTTCAAGGGAATTAATGAAAAAAAAAATCAAATGAAGGTGGCCTAGCTGTACCTGATCTAAAACTATATTATAAAGCAGCAGTCACCAAAACCATTTGGTATTGGATAAGAAATAGATTAGTTGATCAGTGGAATAAGTTAGGTTCACAAAACAAAATAGTGTACAACTATAGCAATCTAGTGTTTGACAAACCCAAAGATCCCAACTTTTGAAATAAGAATTCATTATTTGACGAAAACTGCTGGGAAAACTGGAAATTAATATGGCAGAAACTAGGCATGGACCCATACTTAACACCACATACTAAAATAAGATCAAAATGGGTCCATGATTTAGGCATAAAGAACGAGATCATAAATAAATTAAAGGAACATAGGATAGTTTACCTCTCAGATTTGTGGAAGAAGAAGGAATTTGTGACCAAAGGAGAACTAGATATAATTATTGATCACGAAATAGAAATTTTTGATTACATCAAATTAAAAAGCTTTAGTACAAACAAAACTAATGCAAACAAGATTAGAAGGGAAGAAACAAATTGGGCAAACATTTTTACAATTAAAGGTTCTGATAAAGGCCTCATCTCCAAAATATAGAGAGAATTGACTCTAATTTATAAGAAATCAAGCCATTCTCCAATTGATAAATGGTCAAAGGATTTGAATAGACAATTTTCAGATGATGAAATTGAAACTATATTCACTGATATGAAAGTGTTCCAAATCATTACTGATCAGAGAAATCCAAATTAAGACAACTCTGAGATACCACTACACACCTGTCAGATTGGCTAAGATGACAGGAACAAATAATGATGAATGTTGGAGGGGATGTGGGAAAACGGGGACACTGATGCATTGTTGAAGTTATGAAAGAATCTAGCCATTCTGGAGAGCAATTTGGAACTATGCCCAAAAAGTTATCAAACTGTGCATACCCTTTGATCCAGCAGTCCTACTACTGGGGCTTATGTCCCAAAGAAATACTAAAGTTGAGAAAGGGACCTGTATGTGCCAACATGTTTGTGGTAGCTCTTTTTGTAGTGGCTAGAACCTGGAAAATGAATGGATGTTCATGAATTGAAGAATGGTTTGGTAAATTATGGTATATGAATGTTATGGAATATTATTGCTCTGTAAGAATTGACCAGCAGGATGTATACAGAGAGGCTTGGAAAGATTTACATGAACCGATGCTGAAATGAGCACAACCAGGAGATAATTATACACTTCAACAACAATACTGTCTGAGGATATATTCTGATGGAAGTGGATATCTTCAAAAAGAGAAGATCTAGCTCAGATCCAATTGGTCAATGATGGACAGAATCAGCTACATCCAGAGAAGGAACACTGGGAAATGAGTGTAAAGTGTTTGTATTTTTGTTTTTCTTCCCAGGTTATTTTTACCTTCTGAATCCAATTCTTACTGTGCAACAAAAAATTCAGTTCTGCACACATATATTGTATTTAGGATATACTATAACACATTTAACATGTATGGGACTGCCTGCCATCTAGTAGAAGGGGTAGAGGGAAGAAGGGGAAAATTCGGAATAGAAGTGAGTGAAAGGGATAATGTTATTTAAAAAATTGCCCATGCATATATACTGTCAAAAATGTTATAATTATAAAATTAATTTTTAAAAAGTAAAACAAAAAAAAATATTGGACTACTTGGAATTCGTGATGAAAAAAAAGAGCTTAGAGAACATCTTTTAGGAAATCATCAAGGAAAACTGCATAACATCCAAGAACCAGAGGGTAAAATACTCATTGAAAGAATTCACCAAATACCTCCTGAAAAAGATCTCAAAATGAAAATTCCAAGAAATATCATAACTAGATTTCAGAATTACCAGATCAAAGAGAAAATAATGCAAGCAGCTAAAAAAGGAAACAATTCAAATATTGAGTCATAATCATGATTACCCAGGATCTAGCAATTTCTACTTTAGGGAATCAAAGGACCTGGAATGTGATATTCTGCAGGGCAAAGGACCTTGGATTGCAGCTAAGAATCAACTATCCAGCAAAATTAAGTATTATCTTTCATGGAAAAGATAGAATTTAATGAAATAGGTGAATTTAATTTTATATCTGATGAAAATACCAGAGCTGAACAGAAAATTTGATCTTCAAATACAGAACTCAAGAGAAGCGTAAAAAGGTAAAAAGGAAAGAAAAAAATTAACTGTTTCTTTTAAAAGTTAAAAAGTTTACAACCCTATGGAGGAAGATGACATGTTTAATTCTTGAGAGTTGCATCTCTGTTATGGGTATACTTAGAGAGTGTAGGTATAATTTCATTTTATTGTGAGGATATAAAAAAATAAGATAAAATGAAGATTGTATTGGAAGAAGAGGAAATTAAAGGCAAAATTAGATAAATTAGATCTCATGAAGAGCAAAAAAGACCTATTACAATTGAGGGGGAAAAAGGGAAGGGGATGAGCATTATGTAAACATTATCACTGGTTTAGAGTCAAAAAGAGAATATCAGACATATTTAGCTTCACAGAGAAGGGGAAATAGGAGGGAAAAGGGAAAAGGAAAGGGAGAAGATAATAGAAAGGAGAAGGGGAAAGGAATAAGCAAGGGGAGTTATAAAATGTGAGAGCTTTTTGAGGGAGGTAGTGGTCAGAAGAAAACAATGAGGAGGAGGAAAAAGAGAAAAGTTTAACTTGGAAAAATAAGATGTTGGGAAATACAGAGTTATTAATTTTAATTGTGAATGTGAATAGGATGAATTCTCCAATAAACTATAACAGGTAGCAGACTGGATTAAAAGCCAGAATCCCAAAATGTGTTATTCACATGAAACACATTTAAAGCAGAATGATATATTCCGAGTGAATGTAAAAAGTTGAAGCAGAATTGACTATGCTTCAGCTGAAGAATAAAAAGCTGGAGTAATCTCAGATCAAGGAAAAACATAAATAGATCTAATTAAAAGAGATAAGGATGAAACTACATTTTGCTAAAAGGTATGAAGGTATAGGTATGAAGTCATATCAATACTAAACATATATGTACCAAGTGATATGGCAACCAAATTTATAGAGAAGTTAAGAGAGCTGCAAAAATAATTACACAACAAAACTATATAGTGGGGAATCTCGTACTTGCTCTATCAGAACTAGATATACCAGACAAAAAAAAAACAGGAAATAAGTTAAGGAGATAAATAGAGTTATAGAAAAGTTAGTAGGTATGATAGATACACTGGAATGGTGACAGAAAGGAATATACATTTTTTTGGTGGTACATAGGACCTACACAAAAATTGACCATATATTAGGACATAAAAACTCAAAATAAATGCAGAAAGGCAGAAATAGTAAATAGATCTTTTTTTTTTTCCAGATAGTGATGTAATAAAATTGCATGTAATAAGAGATCAGGGGAAAATGGACCAGAAATTAATTTGAGACTAAATAATCTAATCCTAAAGAATAAATAGGAGAAACAAAAAATCATAGACAGAACTGATAATTTCATCTAAGGGTATGGCAATGATGAGAAAACATACTAAAATTTATGGAATGTAGCTAAAGCAATTTGTAGGAGAAGTTTTATATCTCTAGATGCTGCTTTGCATAAAATAGAGAAAGAGAAGATCAATGAATTGGGCATGCAACTAAAAGAGCTAGAAAAAAATTATTATTAATACTAATATTAATAATAATTAATAATTAATGAAAAATAATTAAAATTAATAATTTTAATAATAATAAAACCAATGTTATTATGAGAAAAAAACTAACACAATAGATAAAACTTTAGTTAATTTGATTTAAAAAGGAAAGAAGAAAATCAAATTGCTAGTATCACAAATGAAAAGGGTGAATTCCCCACCAGTGAAGACAGAATTAAAGCAAGAATTAGAAGCTATTTTGTTTAACTGTATGCCAATAAATCTGATAATCCAAGTGAAATGGATAAATACTTCTTAAAACATAGGTTGCCCAGATTAACATAGGAGGAAGTAAATTTCTTAAAACAGTCCCATTTTAGAAAAAGAAATAGAACAAGCTATTAATCAACTCCCTAAGAAAAAAAATCCCCAGGACCAAATGGATTTACATGTGAATTCTACCAAACATTTAAAAGAACAATTAATTCCAATACTATATAAATTATTTGAAAAAATAGGGAAAGAAGGACTCCTAGCAAATTATTTTTTATGACATAGATGTGGTACTGATACCTAAACTAGGTAGGATGAAAACAGAGAAAGAAAATTATAGACCAATCTCCCTAATGAATATTGATGGAAATATCTTAAATAAAATATTGCTAAATTGATTTCAGAAAGTCATCCTCAGGATAATATACCATGACCAAGTGGGATTTATATTAGGAATGCAGGGCTTGTATAATATTAGGAAAACTATTAGCATAAATGACTATATCAATAACCAAACTAACAAAAATCATATGATTATCTCAATAGATACAGAAAAAGCATTTGATAAAATCCAACACCTATTTCTATTGAAAACACTAGAAAGTATAGGAATAAATATACTTTTCCTTAAAATGATCAGTAGCATCTATTTAAAACCATCAGCAAGCATCATATGTAAAGGGGACAAACTAAAATTATTCCCAATAAGATCAGGGTAAAACAAGGTTGCCCACCATCAATATTACTATTCAATATTGTATTAGAAATATTAGCTTTAACAATAATAAAAGAAAAATAAATTAAAGAAATGAGAGCAGTTAATGAGGAAACAAAATTATCACTCTTTGCAAATCATATGATGGAATACTTAAAGAATTCTGGAGAATCAGCTGAAAAACTACTAGAAATAATAACTTTAGCAAAGTTGCAGGATACAAAATAAATCCACATAAAGTATCAGTATTTCTATATGTTACAAAGTCCAGCAGCAAGAAATACAAATTCCATTTAAAAAACTGTTGATGTTCAGTGTCATACCAAGCAAGCTGCAAAAAAGTATTTTGTAGAATTATAAAAAATAATAACAATTCATTTGAAAGAACGAAAGGTCAGGAATATCAAGGGAATTAGTGAAAACAGTACAAAAGATGGTAACTTAGCAGTACCAGACCAAAAAATATATTATAAAACAGCAGCCATCAAAACCATTTGATACTGGCTAAGAAACAGAATGTTGGAAAAGTGGAATAGATTAGATATATATATATAGCACAATAATCAAGGCCTTTAGTAATCAAGAATTTGATAAACCCCTAAATTCCAGCTTCTGGGATAACAACCACTATTTCACAAAAAATGCTGGGAAAACTGGAAAATAATGTTAGAAACTTGGCATATACCTATCTCTCACAAACCATACCAAAATAAAGTTCAAGTATGTACATGATTTGGGCATAATGGGTGATATCATAAGCAAATTAAGAAAGCAAAGAATAATTTCCCTTTCAGATCTTTGGAGAAGGGAGGAATTTATGACCAAAGAATAAGTAGAGAACATTATGAAAGGCAAAATGGACAACTTTGATTACATTAAATAAAAAAGTTTTAGCACAAGCAAGACCAACAGATACAAGATTAAATGGCAAGTACAAAGCTGGGGGAAAAAATTACAGGCAGCATTTTTGATATGGGTCTCATTTCTGAAACATAAAGAACTATAACAAATTAGTCATTTCCCAATTGATAAGTGGTCAAAGGATATGAACTGACAATTTTCTTTTTTTTAATTATATACAAAACATATGCATGAGTAATTTTTCAACATTGACCCTTGCAAAAATTTCTTTTCAATTTTTCCCCTTCTTCCCTTCACCTCCTCCCCTAGGTAGTCTATACAGAACAGACAATTTTCAGATGAAGAAATTAAAGATATCTCTAGTCATATGAAAAAAAAATGCTCTAAATCACTATTGATTAGAGAAATGCAAATTAAAACAACTCTGAGGTACCACCTCACACCTTTCAGATTGGCTAAAATGACAGGAAAAAATAATGATAAATGTTGGAGGGAATGTGGGAAAACTGGTATATGGATGCAAGAGTTGTGAAATAATCCAACAATTCTGGAGAACAATCTAGAACTAAGCCCAAAGAACTATAAAACTGTGTAGATGCATTGACCTAGCAGTACTACTATTAGGTCTGTATCCCAAGAAAATGATAAAATAGGGAAAGGGAACCATTTCTGGAAAAAAATGTTAGTAGCAGCTCTTTTGTGGTAACAAAGAATTTGAGAAAGGATAGAACCCATCAATCAGGAAATTGTTGGAATACACGGGAGCTGTTGGAAATATATGAGAGCCACCTGACAGAGGCTGCTGGAGATCCAACCCAGCTCTTGTGAGAGGATGATACAAGGAGAGTGAGAGGAAGTTGCTGTTCTCTGACCTTTCTCTTCTTCCCTCTGCCTCCAATTTATTTCATTCCCAGTCCTCAACAACTGTGTCAGCAAAGACTGTCTTGCAACTCCTTCAGATATTATGATCCACAGCTGTGGTGGCTCTTGGAGAATTGAGCTGTCCATTAACAGGGGAATGACTGAATAATTTGTGGTATATAAAGACAATTGAATATTATTGTTCTATAAAATAATGAATAAGCTAATTTTAGAAAGGCCTGGTGAAATTTGCACAAACTGATACTGAATGAAACAAGCAGAACCAGGAATACTTTGTACACAGTAAAAGCAAGAGCATGTGATGATCAGCTATTAAAGAC
The DNA here is from genome assembly GCF_048593235.1 of Sminthopsis crassicaudata. Classification (NCBI taxonomy): domain Eukaryota; kingdom Metazoa; phylum Chordata; class Mammalia; order Dasyuromorphia; family Dasyuridae; genus Sminthopsis; species Sminthopsis crassicaudata. Next base: position 420,986,867 of record NC_133619.1, read on the forward strand.
TTTGTTCTTCTGAGTGGTTCAGTGATTCAAAGGAATCCTAATGGAATTTAGATAGAAAATTTCATCTCTATCCAGAAAAAGAACTATGGATATTGAATGTAACTCAACATATTCTGTGTTTCTTTCTTTTTTTTCTGTGTTTTTTTTCTCTCCCATGTATTTTCTTTTTGCTCTGATTTTTATTCCCCCAAAAGATTCATGAAGAAATAAAATACAGTAATATAAAATATTTAGAGTCTACCTGCCAAGACAAAGCCAAAAACTATATGAACACAATTACAAAATAGTTTCCACACAAATAAAGTTAAATATAAACATTTGGAATAATAACAAGCACTCAAAGTTAGGCTGAGCTAATATAAATGACAATATTACCTAAATTAGCCTATTTATTTAGTACCATACCAATCAAACTGCCAAGAAATTACTTTACAGAGCTAGGAATAGTAATAACAAAATTCATCTGGAAAAATAAAAGGTCAAGAATTGCAAGGGAATTAATGGGGGAAAAAAGCAATGCAAATGAAGGTAGCCTATCTGTACCAGACTTAAGATTATATTATAAAGCACCAGTCATCGAAATCATTTGGTAGGAAGTAAGAAATAGAATAATTGATCAATGGAATATGTTAGGTTCACAAGATACAATGGTCAATGATTATGGTTATTTAATGTTTCATAAATCCAAAGATTCCAGCTTCTGGAATAATACTCACTATGTCACAAAAATTGCTGAGGAAATTGGAAAATGTATGGCAAAAAATTAGGCACTGTCTGACACCTAACACCCTATACCAAGATAAGGTCAAATGTCTTCATGATTCATACATAAAGAATAATATTTTAAGCAAATTAGAAGAACCTCTCAGATCTATGGAAAAAGAAGGAATTTAGGAGACCAAAAAAAGAACATTATGAAATGCAAAATGTATAATTCTAATTATATTAACTTTAAAAGTTTTAGACAAAAACAATGCACTCAAGATTAGAAATGAAGGTAAAAACTTGGGAAAAAATTTATATCTAAGAATTCTGCTAAGGGCTTCATTTCTAAGACAACTGACTCAAATTTGTAAGAATATAATCCATTCTTATATTCTTGTTTTCCTTCTCAGATTTTTTTTCTTTCTTTCTAGATCTGATTTTTTTGTATAGCAAGATAACTGTATAAATATGAATACATATATTGATTTTACATATACTTTAACATATTTAACATGTATTGGACTACTTGTCAATTAGGGGAGGGAGTGAGGGAAAGAAGGGGAAAAGTTGGAACAGAAGGTTTTGCAAGGGTCAGTGTTGAAAAATTATCCATGCATATGTTTTTTAAATAAAAAGCTATAATAATCATAAAAAAAGACTTTTAAAAAAAGAAATACAAGCCTATCACTAGTATTGTCAAAGGAACAGACAAATTTCAGATAAAGAAATTAAACCCATTTCTAATCATTTAAAAGGTACTCTAAATAATTATTAATTACAGAAATACAAATTCAGATAACTCTGGGGTATCACTATACACCTCTGAGATTGGTTAAAATGAAAGGAAAAGAAAACGATAAATATTGGAATGGATTGTGAAGACTGAGACATTATTATATTGTTGGTGGGGTTGTGAACTGGAGAACAATTTGGAACTATGCCCCAAGGGCTATAAAATTGTTTATATCCTTTGACCCAACAGTGCCACTACTGGGATAGTGTAGAGGGCTGGAATTTTGGAGAAGTATACTTGAAACAAGGTGTTAACTCAGTGGAATTGATGAGATCATTGTTCTCTAGTTCACATATATACTTAGTACTTAATATGGTGATGTAATGGTTCTCTAAGTTCACACATAATCAGTATGCTATAATGATATACAAGTTTTATAAGGGCTAAGAAGGCCTAAATATTCTATGTTTGATCAGCCTTGTGGTGGCTCTCCTGCATTCATTATTTCTCCACTAAGACCAAGTACTAGGGTTGATCCTGAGGTCTCCCAGAATGCTAGCCCAAACATTACAATTATATAGTGATGGGTTTGCAGGAATTTCAATATCTGAACCAAGAACTGAGCTGGTTCTGTACCTTAGCTAAGATAATGCCTTAAAGCTCACTCTGCTGAATAGCCTTTGCCCTTTCCCACGCAGAGAAGTGGCTGTGTTGGTGGATCTCTTTGGAGCTGAGAAACCAGCATCAAGGAATTCTCTTGAAGGAAATATCTGTTTCCTTCACTGTTTTCCCCTGTCACCAAGAAAGCATCACTATTCATGCACCACCTGCTGTGCAGAGGTTACTATGATCCTTGTTCACAAAACTTCTGAATCTAAGAGCTGGAAGGAATCTCAAAAAGCCTCTACTCTAATCTTTACCTCATCAGAAATCTCTTCTACAACAGGGTGGGTGCTAACAAAACATTGAAAAATCAATATATGCCAATCAATTAGGGAATGTCTGGATAAACTGTGATATATGAATGTTATGGAATAATTTTGCAATTTGAAACCATGCCCAAAGGGGTATCAAACTGTGAATACCTTTTGATCCAGCATTTTCTCTAATGAGTCTGTATCCCAGAGATTATAAAAGAGGGAAAGGGATCCACATGGGCAAAATCATCAGTTGGAGAATGGCTGAATTAGTTATGGTATATGAATGTTATGAAACATAGAACAATGGAATATTGTTCTATAAGAAATGATCAGCAGGATGATTTCAGAAAGGCTTGGAGAGACTAACATGAGCTGATGCTAAGAGAAATGACAAAAACCAAGAGAACATTATACATAGCAACAACAAGATTATATGATGATCAACTCTGATAGACATGATCCTTTTCAAAAATGAGATAATTCAGACCAGTTCCAAGGGACTTGTAATGAAGAGAGCCATCTGCATCCAGAAAAAGGACTATGGAACCTGAATGTGGATCCAAACATAGCATTTTCACCTTTTTTGTTGTTTGCTTGCTTGCTTTTTTTCTTCTTTCTCATTTCATTTTTGATCTGATTTTTCTTATGCACCATTATAATTGTGGGAACATATGTAGAAGAATTTCATAGGCTTAACATATTTTGGATTGCTTTCTGTCTAGGAGAGGAAGTGGGGAGAAGGAAAGGAGAAAAATTTGGAACACGGGGTTTTGTGAGGGTGAATGCTGAAAACTACCTACATATATTTGGAAAATAAAAAGCCATTATCAATAAAAAGAATGTTGTGGAACAGCAAGATACATGTTGAGCTCCTCAAGAATAGGAAACAGATTTGGTTTTGTTTTTAGGTAGAGTTTGTGGGTTGTCCGTTATAAAGTTCGGACTAGCTTCTGGAGTTCCTTCAGATGGGCCTTGCTCTCTGTGGGATAGACACCACAAGAATGGTCTGGAAGAGAGTCTAGAGTCTTTATTCTGGCCCAGTTTTGATCTTAATAGAGGAGTACAGGAGGCAGGAGAGCCACAGGAGGATGGTAAAAAATGGAATGTCCCATATCCAGTCCTTCTTAGTTCTTATACCTTATTGTAATTACATCATTACAGCATACTGATTTTGTGTGAACTAGAGAACCATTACATCACCACACTAAGTACTATATGTATAGTACTATACTAAAAATAGTATATATATACTAAAGAACTGTCATATCATCAGTTCCACTGAGTTAACACCTTGTTGTAAGTATCCTTGTTTCGAGTATACTTCTCCAGATTTCCAGCTCTCTACAATCCATGTTCAATGGTTGATCTGCCTATCTCTAATGTGAGAAGAAGAAAGATGGACTATCTAGATAACAGTTATGATTTTTAAATAGTTCTAACCCCTCCAATAATATTTTAATTTCATTAATTACCTTGCTTCAGCCCAAACTTCTTCAGCAGTGCCAAGTATGTATTAGATGCTCACTAAATATTGTTTTATTGATTGTATAGGGGTATACTTTACGACAATTAGTGTTTTCTCTCTCCACAACATTTTGCCTAGTATGGAGATACAAATTGCCGACCCTGCCTCTATTAATTATGCTTAATAAATAAGGCCATTAATATAGCTGCTTCCATAACCTCATAAATCTAAATTCACTTATTAGCTGTGTAGCTCTGAATAAATCACTTTAACCCATTTATTTCTATATTTTCTTATATATAAATTTAGGGGGTAGGAACTGATGCCCTCTGAGTTCTCTCCCTCACAGCTTAAATTATAATCCAAAATTTGATATTATTATTTATATCTTCCTCACTTATTGGCTACTTACATCTTATTCTCATGCATCAATGTGTCCTTGAATTAACTATATTCTCAAAGATGAACACAAGTAAAACATAAATTCTGATGGATCCTAGAAACTTTAAGATATATCCAAATGTGGAATTGGACTTAGTGATTGTGTATCTTTCGTTCAATGACAAGCCCAGCTTATTTTTAAGAAGCATGTCAATAGAGATCTAGTCCCCAAAAGAGCAATGGCTTTTACAGGAGCAAATTACAAAACCAACATACTAAGCAATGAATTGGCTGTGTTCCACATTGATAAAGGCAATAGACACTGAGAAAGCCATTGATCCTTTAATAGTTAAGAATCATGCATTTACTATTATGAAAGAAAGCTTGAAAATTGTGGTATTGTGATGAACATAAATTATCTACCAATCCTGTGCAATCTTTATAATTTTTCAACTTGCCTAGAATGGCTTCCTTTCTTCCTTTGTTCTTTATACCAAGATGTATAAAATGTCATTGTTACATTTTTATGTACTATTAAAAGATTTTTGTTTTTATATCACAGTGCTTTCCAGAAATACTACCTTTTGCTTGTTAATAACAAATAACAGATTTGTTATTAATAACAACAAATAAACACTCATGCAAACTCATATATCAACTTTCTCTCAAAGCATATGAAGCATTCTACACTCATGGTCCCCTAATTCTCCAGTAAATGAGAAAGGTACATATCTTCTCTAAGAATTAAACTTGGTCCTTATAATACCACAACATTAAACTGTTTTTTACTGTTTTTTTAACATTATGGTATTCACAGTCTATATTGTTTTGCTGGCTCTATTTATTCTGCATTATTTTATTTAAGTCTTCTCATAATTCAAATATTTATTTATGGTTTCCAATGACACAATAATAATTAATCACATCCATATATTTTATTTTGTTCAGTGTTACTCAGTTGATGGGCACTCACTTTCATCTGAGCTAATTGTTACCACAAAAAAGTGTTCATATAAATATTTTAGCATACATGGGCTTTGACCTCTTCAGCATGCATAGCTAGCAGTAAGATGCTAGGTCAAAGTGAATATATAATATAGTGACTTTTTACTATAACTCCAAGTGTAATCATTTATTATTTAACTGATATTTTTAACTAAACCTCATCCATATTTTTTACTGCATTATATGGATTTATATGCCATTTTTATGTTGTAATTATGATTTTTTTCTTGAAATAGAAACTGCTTAAAGATCTGGGACAGAAAGTCTTAACTTGTATTATACATTATTTCACAAGACATTTGTTGAATTTTAAGGACCTCTATAAAGCAAACTAATAGAGCTATTTCTAAGGGAGTGAGAGGGCAATGCTTCAAAATATATTATTCAAAATCAAACAAGGGACAGAAATATTCATAAAAGATAAATTAGACAATTTTAGTAGCATGAAATCTAAGGTATTTGCTGTTTGTTATTGTTTCTTGTTCAAGAATTTCAGTACTATTCAACTCTTCATGACTACATTTGGGGTTTTCTTGGAAAAGATACAAAAATGGTTGTCTATTTTCTTCTCCAGCTCATTTTATAAATGAGGAAATTGAGGTGAACAAGGTGAAGTGACTTGCTCAGGGTCACATAGCTAGTAATTGATGCCAAAATTTAACTCAAGAAAACAAGTCTTCCTGAATTCAGACCTGGCACTCAAACAATTCCTCAACTTAGGCCTTCAAAACACACACACACACACACACACACACACACACACACACACACACACACATATATATATATATATGAAACAATTTATCAGGACTAGCAATATTGTAAAGATTATAATTTTTGAAAGATTTAGTAACTGATAAATAGAGTGATTAACAACAATTCCAGTGGTCTCATACTGAATTATTCTATCCTCCACCAGAAAGAGAACCAATAGACTCAAAGTACCACTTGAAACATATTTATTTCTTTCACATCTTTTTTTTGGTAATGTGGCTAATAAGGAAATTTGATTTGTTCTCTATGCAAATCTTTAATGGGTTTTATTGTTCTTGTCATCTTAATGAATAAGGAAGAAGGGAAAAAAAGATGGAATTTAGAACTGAAAATAAAAATTTAATTTGAAAATTTTTGCCAATAAATGGACCAAAATTAGAAGTAAAACAAGCAAATGGGGGAAAAAATTGCACCAAATTTCTCTTAAAAGTGTCATTTCCCCAAGATTTATAAGAAATTTATTCAAATCTCAGAATTATTACTCAATTAATAAATGGTAAAAAGATGTTAGGCTGTTTTCAGAGAAAAAATTCAAATGATTGATATCCATGTGTAAAAAAAATGATTCAGAACATGAACAATTAGAGAAATGCAAATTGAAGCAACTCTTTAATTTATTCACAGAAGTTCTATATTATATTCATTAAATTAGCAAAATGACAAAGCAGAAAAATTATCAGTGTCAATAAAAACATTAATACACTATCATGGCATTATGAATGCTTCCAAGCATTCTGGAAAACAATTTGAAACTATGTCCCCAAAGTTACTACAGCTTTGATCCTGAAATATCACTTGTTGAAATATGGGACCTGCTGAAATATATGGGAGCCATCAGTGGCTGCTGGACGTCAACCCAGACCTGCAAAATGGATCTCCTCCTGTGAGAGGAAGATACAAGGAGACTGGGAAGTAGTTGATGTTCTCTGATCTCTCTGACTGACAGGCCATTGTGTTGTCTGATCTATCACCTCTTCTCTCTGCCTCCAATTTATCTCATTCTCAGTCTGCAACACCTGTGTCAGCAACACAGTTGTGGAGGCTCTCAGAGAATTGACCTGTCCTTTAACAATCACTAATATATTTATATCTCCAGAAGATAAAAAGAGGCAAGGCACTCATATGCAGAAAAAAGGGGGTACTTACCCACTGTGAAATGGTTAAGAAATTATTGTCTGAATAAAATAGAATACTACTGTGCCATAAGAACTGATGACAGGTATATTTTCAGAGAAATGTAGAAAGAGTTGGATGAATTGGTATGTAGAGAAATGAGCAGAAAAACAACAAATAATGACAAACTCTCAGTAAAAACAATCACCTTAAAAAACTTCTAGTACTCTTATCAATACAATGACCAGACATGATAGCAGAGGACCAGTGAAGAACTCTATCCATTTTTTAATACAGATGATGGATTCAGGCTGCACAAGAAGACCAATTTTTTTTTCTTGTTTGATATGATATTGTTATAAGGGTTTTGTTTTTTTTTTCTTTTTTTCAGTAAAGAAGGGAGTCGATTAGAAGAGAAAAACTGTTTTTGTTCATGGAAAAAATATATATGTTATTTCTGATACCCCAGTTGTTAGTGCATACCTTTCCCCTATAATTTATTCCTACTTCTCAACTTACTTTGGGTTTACTTCAAAATTATTTTGTAATTTCTATTGTATATACATCCTCTCTTCCCTGAAAATTCATAGTATTTGAGAATTGTAAGGAATCTCAGTTCAAATCCATTCCAATACATATATGATAAGAATAGAATTCATATTATAATGTACTTGACAATTGGTCATCTGCATGAAGAGGGTAGCTCATTATATCTCATGGCCGCCCATTGAACATTTGGTCTGTTTTAATTGTAAGGATGTTTCATCCATCCCAGTCATACCATACAAGGACCCAGCTATCTAACTTCAAAAGTTCACTAACTACTTATTAGGTATAGAAAGAAAAGTAACAAGTTTTTCAGCCACTGCAAGTATCTATGGCCATCTAACAACTGGATAGTTTTATTTTCCTATGGAGTTGATGCCCACACAGATGAAATTATGATTCTGTGAAATGTTATCCTGCATTGCATAAAATCAATTAAAGAAAATAGTGAAAGGTAAGAAGCAAGCCAGTTGTGCTTTCTCCTATTGAATATGTACAAGAAAGGTAAATATGCAAATAATAGCCAGAGGAAGAGAAACATATCAACTTCCGATAGATGATAATGAGATTAAATTACAGGAATAATTATTCAACTCTTCTATACCTATAGTTATCACACTTACAAAGATCAGTCTAGAACAATTTCTCTTTAACTATATTTTTAAGCTTCATTTTATGTCATTTTTGATTACATCAATATTTATACTTTTTCATTTTAAAGTACAGAATAAAAAAAATATGCCCTAAATAATTTATCATCTTGGTCTCAATTTTTTCCATAGTTCTCACTCACCATTTCAGTTTTCAATTTCCGTCACAACGGGCAGCAAAACAGAAATGTAGAGCATAAAACAATAGTGAACTTCAGATGAACTTGTTTAGGAAATCTATACCAAAACCAATATATAAGGATGACTAAAGGGATAAGTTTTTTTTTTATATCTACAATATTCTAAGCTGAGAGGAAATAATGGAGAATATTTAACATTGCAAAAGTTAATTTGTTTGCTCAAGTTTAAAAAAATTACATTATCTATCAGGAAATGAGGTTAAATAACACATCAAACTAATATTTCAAGATGAACAAGAACATAATCTTCCAAGAAGAATATGATTTTCAACACATTAAGAAGATCTAGGGAAATAAAAAATCCTGGTAAAGATTTTTTTTCACTGTTAGCCAATATAAAATATTTTAAACCATGTTTTAATAAATAATGATTTCTTCCAAAGTTCTTCAAAAAATGATTCTTGGTTCAAATAAACAAATTGGTAGAAAAATACTGATTCTCCAACATGTTCTATAGATAAATATGAGATTAAATGAGATGTTTAGTTCCTCCATCAATGCAGATAAGTATAAGGAGTGTTCACTTTTCTGATAAGGATCAAATTGAGAATCATGTATATTTTTTTTTAATTAATGATAAATATACATATGGAATTTTAACAAAAGCACTTAAAACAATATAAATTAAATTAAAATTTTAATGTGATATTCCCTAATGTTAACATAGCATTTTAAAGTTTAGAGAAAACAATTTCCTCTCATGCCTATGAGGTTGATGATTAGTCTATCTATCTTAAAAGACAGACTCAGTTAAAGAATTTGACTTACCCATGATACATACAATTGTAATTTCTAAATTATGGAATGATTTTTAACATTTTAATGTCATAATAGCATTAATGAAGTACTTAATATTTTTCAAGACATTTTTCTTACAATAGTAAAGAGAACTATGATATGAATAATGCCAATGATGTTATTGTTTTAAAGATGAAAAAATTTAGATCTGACAAAAGTCTGCTTATACTGCTAGGAAATCTTGAGGCAGGACTACGATGCCAATTCTACTGACTCCAGGTTCATTACACAAACACACACACACACACACACACACACACACACACACACACATACACATATATATACACATTTATATATTTATATTTATAATATATATGTATATAAATTTTATTAATTTATTACAATATAATTACATCATACAAGTATATATTATATATGTCAGCATATAATTATTACTAATATATGTTTATATATTACTATATACATATGTTTATATATATATATACATATATATCTACTTCCAATAAAATAATGTTATGCTTTTATTATTTAAAATCCTAAGCCAGACACTACTTTTTGTCTTCTAAACATACAGAACTTATTCATATAAAACTATCATAAGAGTATTTTTTAAGATAAAACATTTTATGGACTGAAAGAAATATTATATATTCAGTTTTTATTTCTCTTTTTAAAATAAATTGTCCTATGATAATTATCTTATATTAGTGTCCCAAAAAATGGAAATGGAAAAAAATGTATTTTGTTCATTTCATTTCACATTATTATAAGAGCAGGTGTATGTAAAAAAAATTTCAAAAAAAAAAAAAAAAAACATGGGAAATCCTTTACTACAAAGATAAAAACTTTGGACTGTGAAATGGGATCAAATATCTTTCATTTAATTTGTCCTTTCCATTCATTGTGCTGTTGTCTGTGGAAAATGACTCCCATTCATGCGGATACAGAGCTATAAATCATTTGAAATAGGAAATGTAGCCTCAAGCCATTTATATAGTGCAGCTGCAATAATAATCTTTTAAGAATGAATACTCTGGCATTTTTTAGTTCACAAACAAATGAAATCATTAACACTTAAAGTACAATTGAAGTTTTGCTCTAGAATAGTCAAGAAGCATTTCAGTTGTTAGATATGAAAAACTAGTGTGACCACCACCACTTTGAGGCTTATTTATATTGCTTGGTGGGTAGAAATTAAAAAAAAAATTATAACCATGAAAGTTAAAAAAAAATCGCATTTATAACCACAAGGTCCTTTTCAATAAGCCATTTTCTGAAATCCTGAATCATATGGTACAGCCCTTGACCTCTTAGAGTTTACAAATCCACTGCTATTACATTTGTTCCACTTTACATGTTATTTATTCTGTAACATCTAAAATTTAACTTAACTGTTTATATATCTGATTTCCTTTATTAGACATCCAGGTCCTTAAGGCAAGGAATATTATCTTAAACTATATATTTTTGTCTCCCCACCACCTATCACAGTGCTTTGTATATCATGTATATTTATTATTTTTAAAAATGATGAATAAATATAAATGAAGTTCAAATCTAAATTAATGTAAGCAATTCAAATGTAGAATACTAAATAAAATTTTAATAAATATAAGTAAAGTATGAAACATATTAATTTAAAGCTCAACACAAACACATGTGCCATTTAACTAGCTGAGAACAAAAACTGTTGCTTCTTTAAGTACACATTTGTTAAGTCAATAAAAATAATAAAAAGGAGCCTGCATGTTATAATTGGGTAATACAAAGAAAAAAATCACTTCCTCCCTCTTTTAGTGGTTAGAGGTAAGTATTTTTAAGAAAATATGTAATACATAATTGTGGGGGGTTATCCAATAGAATAATGATCTTAGAATGATTTGGCAGCAAGTATCAAGTACCAATTACAATTATGGTGAATTTTTCCATTTAGTTAAATAATTGTGAAAGGAAGTGTACTCACCTGTGTGAGTGAAATAAGTATGTACAAAAGATTTTCTGACTTGTAAGTGAGGTGCATGCTTGATTCAATGGATATTCATCAATGGCCTTTTAAAAAAAAAAAGAAAAGTAGGCTCCTGTGCTGGAGCCAAGATGGTGGAGTGAAGCCAGAAAATTGCTCAAGCTTTCCACATTCCTTCAAAAACCACATGAAACCAAGTCTCTTAACAGAGTCTGCCAGAATGAAACCATTCTACAATTTGTGATACATTGGAAAAACTTCAAGAAAAAGCAATCTCACTGGGGTGAAAATGGAGTACAGGCCAGCTCAGTTAAACTCTGGGAAAGCTGGTGAGAGGGTCCCAGACCCTCAGTCCTGGATCAATAGAGGAGCAAATCAGTGGGGCAGTTTCCAGTTCCATCTCATTAGGCAAATTCTGGGAAACTGAGCTGTTTCCTGAACAGAAAAGAAAAAGCTACCCTTACAAACACAAGGGGTCCCTGTGCTCAAAGCCAAGGCTCAGAAATGCATAGAAAGCTTGGGATAAAATACAACATCCATTCCTACTAAAAAAGCTTGAGAGTATAGAATAAATGGACTATTCCTTAGAATAATCAGGAGCATATATTTAAGACTGTCGGTAAGCATAATATGTAATGGAGATAAACTGGAACCTTTCCCAAGAGGATCAGGAGTGAAACAAGGTTGCCCACTATCACCATTACTATTCAATATTGTATTAGAAATGCTAGCCTCGGCAATAAGAGTCGAGAAAGAGATTAAAAGAATAAGAGTAGGTAATGATGAAATCAACCTGTAATTCTTTGCAGATGATATATTGGTATACTTAGAGAACCACAGAGATTCTAATAAAAAGTTATTAGAAATAATTCAGAACTTTAGCAAAGTTGCTGGATACAAAATAAATCCAAATTAATCCTCAGCATTTTTATACATCACCAATAAAATCCAACAGCAAGAGATACAAAGAGAAATTCCATTTAGAACACGTCGAGAGTATAAAATATTTGGGAATCCATCTACCAAAGAAAAGTCAATAATTATATGAGCAAAATTACAAAACACTTGCCACAAAAATAAAGTCAGATTTAGATAATTGGAAAGACATTCAATGCTCTTGGATAGGCCGAGCAAATATAATAAAGATGACAATACTCCCCAAACTAATCTATTGATTTAGTGCTATACCAATCAGACTCCCAAGAAACTATTTTAATGACCTAGAAAAAATAACAACAAAATTCATATGGAAGAATAAAAGATCGAGAATTTCAAGGGAATTAATGAAAAAAAAGTTAGATGAAGGTGGTCTAGCTGTACCTGATATAAAGTAGCAGTCACCGAAACCATTTGGTATTGGCTAAGAAATAGAGTAGTCAATCAGTGGAACAGATTAGGTACACAGGACAAAATAAGGTACAACTATAGCAATCTAGTGTTTGACAAATCCAAAGATATCAACATTTGGGATAAGAATTCATTATTAGAAAAAAACTGTTGGGAAAACTGGAAATTAGTATGGCAGAAATTAGATATGGATCCATACTTAACACCATATACCAAGATAAGATCAAAATGGGTCCATGATGTAGGCATAAAGAATGAGATCATACATAGATTAGAGGAACAGAGGTTAGTCTACCTCTCAGACCTGTGGAGGACGAAGGAATTTGTGACCAAAGGAGAATTAGAGATCATTATTGATCACAAAATAAAAGATTTTGATTACATCAAATTAAAAAGCTTTTGTACAAACAAAACTAATGCAAACAAGATTAGAAGGGAAGTAACAAACTGGGAAAACATTTTTACAGTTAAAGGTTCTGATAAAGGCCTCATCTCCACAATACAGAGAGAATTGATTCTGATTTATAAGAAATCAAGCCATTCTCCAATTGATAAATGATCAAAGGATATGAAGAGACAATTTTCAGATGATGAAATTAAAACTATTTCCACTCATATGAAAGAGTGTTCCAAATCACTTTTGATCAGAGAAATGCAAATTAAGACAACTCTGAGATACCACTACACACCTGTCAGATTGGCTAAGATGACAAGAACAAATAATGATGAATGTTGGAGGGGATGTGGGAAAACTGGAACACTAATGCATTGTTGGTGGAGTTGTGAAAGAATCAGCCATTCTGGAGAGCAATTTGGAACTATGCCCAAAAAGTTATCAAACTGTGCATACCCTTTGATCCAGCAGTGCTACTACTGGGCTTATATCCCAAGGAAATACTAAAGTTGAGAAAGGGACCTGTATGTGCCAAAATGTTTGTGGCAGTTCTTTTTGTAGTGGCTAGAAACTGGAAAATGAATGGATGTCCATCAATTGGAGAATGGTTGGGTAAAGTATGGTATATGAATATTATGGAATAGTATTGCTCTGTAAAAAATGATCAACAGGATAAATACAGAGAGGTTTGGAGAGACTTAAATGAACTGGTGCTGAGTGAAATGAGCAGAACCAGAAGATCACTATACACTTCAACAACAATACTGTATGAAGATATATTCTGATGGAAGTGGATATCTTTAAGATAAAGAAGATCCAACACACTTCCAGTTGATCAATGATGGACAGAAACAACTACACCCAGAGAAGGAAGACTGGGAATTGAATGTAAACTGTTAGCACGACTGTCTTTCTAACCAGGTTACTTATACCTTCAGAATCCAATTCTTAACATGCAACAAGAAAATTGGATTTACACACATACATTGTATCTAGGTTATATTGTAACACATTTAATATGTATGGGATCTAGGGGAGGGAGTAGAGGGAGGGAGGGGAAAATTTGGAAAAAATGAATACAAAGGACAATGTTATAAAAAAAAATTACTCATGCATATGTACTGTCAAAAATTTTTTATAATTATAAAATTAATAAAAAAGAAAGCTTGGGATAGTATCCTCTTTACAACAGGAGCAGAGCTCAACCATAAAAATAAAAAAAAAAAAGAAATACCTAAACCAGGAAGAGCCCAAACAGAGAATAAAAATTGCAGACCAATCTCCCTAATGAATATTAATGCAAAAAATTTAAATAAAATATTATCAAAGAAATTTCAGCTACTTATCAGGAGGATGATACACTATGATCAAGTAGGATTTATATCAGTAATGAAGGATTGGTTCAATTTCAGGAAAACTACTACCATAATTGACCATATCAATAACAAAAATAAGAGACATCATATAATAATCTCAGTAGATGCAAAAAAAAAAGTTTTTGACAAAACCCAACACCTGTTCCTATTAAAAACACTAGAAAGCATTGGGATAAAGGAAGCTTCCATTAAAATAATAAGCTGTATCTATCTTAAAAAAAACAAAAACAAAAAAAAATAGCAAGTGTTATTTATAATGGAAGGAAGCTGAGAGTATTCCCCAAGGATGCCCATTATCACCCCTATTGTTCAAAATTTTATTAGAAATATTGGCTTTAGCAATAAGAAAAGAAAAAAGAAATTAAAGGAATTAGAATAGGCAATGAGGAAATAAAATATATGCAGATGATATGACGATATACTTAAAGAATATTAGAAAAGCATCCAAAATCCTACTGGAAACAATTCACAGCTTTAACAAAGTTGCAGGATATAAAATAAACCCACACAAATCATCAATATTTCTATATATTACTTAAAAAGCCTATCAGCAAGAGATAGTAAGAAAAAATTCATTTAAATTTGCTATAGAAAAAGTAAAATACTTGGCAGTCTACCTACCTAAATAAACCCAAGAATTATATGAACACAATCACAAAACACTTCTTACATACACCAAAAAAAATAGTCAGATCTAAACAATTGGGAAAAAAGTCAATGTTCATGGGTAGGCTGAGCTAATATGATAAAAATGACAACTGCCTAATTTGGTCTATAATTTGGTCTACTTATTCAGCGCCATGCCAATTAAATTGCCAAAAATTATTTTCTATAACTAAAAAAATAATAAAAAAATTAATCTGGAAGAACAAAACCTCATGAATATCATGGGAATTAATAAAAAAAAATACAAAGGATGGTGTCTAAGCAGGACCAAACCTAAAACTATATTATAAAGCAGTAGTCATCAAAACCATTTGGTACTGCCTAAGAAATAGAATCGTAGATCAGTGCAATAGATTAGATACACATGACACAATAATCAAGACCTATAGTAATCTAGTATTTGATAAAACCCTGAATTGCAGCTTCTGGAATAAGAATTCACTATTGGGGAAAAAAATTTCTGGGAAAACTGGAAAATAATATATTAGTAACTTGGAATAGATGCATATCTCATCACCCCATCCCAAGACAAGGTCATATTGGATACATGATTTGGACATAAAGGATGATACCATAAACAATGGAGGGCAAAGAATAATTTTCCTATTAGATCTTTGGAGAAGAGAGGAATTTATGACCAAAGTAGAACTAGAAAACATAATGAAAGACAAAATGGACAACTTTGTTTACCTTAAATTAAAAAGATTTTGCACAAACAAAACCAACAGAAACAAGATTAAAGGGTAAATACAAAGCTGGGAAAAAATCTTTACAATCAATATTTCTGATAAAGATCTCATTTCTAAAATATATAAAAACTCTGTCAAATTTATAAGAATACAAACTGTTCCTCAGTTGATAAATGGTCAAAGGATACGAAGAGATAATTTTCAAATGAAAAAATTAAAGCCTTTTATAGTTATATGAAAAAAATGCTGTAAGTAACTATTGATTAGGGAAATGCAAATTAAAACATATCTGAGGTATCACCTCACACTTTTCAGATTGGCTCAAATGACAGGAAAAGATAATGATAAATGGAGGAGGGGATTGCCTGAGAAAACTGGGACACTAATGCATTATAAGTGGAATTGTAAAAAAAAAAAAAATCCAACTATTCTGGAGAACAATTTGGAACTATGCATAAATGGATATAACACTGTGCATACCCTTTGACACAGCAGTACCATTAATGTGTCTAAATCCCAAGAAAATCATAAAAAAGGGAAAAGGACCCACATGTTTGTAGTGGCTCTTTTTGTGGTAGCAAAAAATTGGAAAATAAGTAGATGCCCATCACTTGGGAAATGAATGAACAAGTTGAGGTATATGAAGATAATGGAATATTATTGTTCTAAAAAATCTATGTACATGTTGATTTTAGAAAAGCATAAAAAAATTTACAGGAACTGGTGCTGAGGGAAAGAACCAGAACTAGGAATACATTATACACAATAACAGCAAGACTGTGCAGTGATCAATTATGAAAGACTTGATTCTTCTCAGTGTTTCAGTGATCAAAAGAAATTCCAGTAGACTTTGTACAGAAAATGCCACCTGCATTCAGAAAAATAAATGAAACTAAATGTAAAATCAACATATAATATATTCACTTCATTTTTCTGTATTTTACCTCTCCTATGTTTTTTGATTTCTTTTGCTCTGATTTTTCTCTCCCAACATGATTCATAAAGTAATGTGCATTAAAAATAAATAAATTTACTGAGTGCAAATAAAATAAGAAAATATATATATTTTTTTAAATTAACACCTATTTTATGCCAGGTTCTGTGACAGGGATTAGGGTTAAATAAATTAAAATTGAATCATTGCCCTCAAGGAATTTTTATTCTAATGGGATTAGAAAAATCCAAATTGCCTCCAGAAAAGCTGCAATTTCAGTACACATAATAGTTAAATTTAACAACTCAACACAGAACCAACTATTTCTTTAAGAAATCATAGGACAGATACTAGAGCAGGTAAAATACTCTAGATAAAAATAGAGTACTAAAATACAAATAACATAAGACTACTTTTATGCACCCAAAAATGCAAGAGAGAATGGAATGATTTCTCTAAAAGCAATGGAATTAAAAATGCACCTTGAAATGACCTATTCTGCAAACTTCACCTTGAACATTAAGAAAAAAGGACATTCAATAATAAAGGCATTTGAAACATTCTTGAAAGAAAATTGTATCTGCAGAGACTTATTTGCTGTTTTAGCATCTCAGAAAATAAATGTATGAGAGGTGAATGGATGTAATAACCAGAGTAATTATTAAGAGACTTCTTTCTAAGTGTGCACAAGAAGAAAGGGCCAAAGGCAATAGTCAGATGGAGATAAATGAAAAGGTAAACCTAGGCATCATGGACAGAACTTGGAGGCTCCCTTCCTACACATAAATCAATTTGTGTTGCTATTGTTTTTGTTATTTGTTTAGGGGGAGTATTGAAAATAGTAAGGTGCATAAAAGATAGAGGAATAGAAAAGTAGAGTAAGTATAATCCATTTCAAATTAAGGTCTAGTAATGAGGAGGCTGTCTCTCAGACTGAAAAAAAAAAAAAGCCTATAGGGAAATGGATAAGAATGAGGGGGGGAAGGAATGAATAAGAATAAAAAGGAAGCCTTTGATGGTGGGAAAAGTTTTCATCAATGAACGTTTCTATGATTGAAGACAGATATTCCTTAAAAAGAGATGGGGAATTTGTGCTGAGAATTATCTGAGGGATAAAGGTCTTCAAAAGACCATTCATCCTATTTCAAGAGGTAATAGAGTTATAACTCTTGGGGCACCTGGCACCTGGAAGAGTGGAAGATCATAGATGTAGGGAAAAGATTTTAAGTAAATAAGGTAACCAAAAGAAAGGTGTAAATCAGTGGTGAGCTGCATAATCAGCATCATGGAGAAGTCTTAACAGAAATCAGTGTCTTCTTTGTCAATTGCAAAAATGGATGCAATTTTTTTTTCTGGGAATGAAGTACCATGAAAAATCACAATCCATGGGGCAAACTCCATAAATAAGTAGCAAAAACTTCCTAGAGAAAAGGGCCTAGAATAGTTACTTCTAAAGTCTTTATTCCAGCATGAGTATAAAGAACAGAGGGGAAGTGGATATTTATGTGAACTATAGAATGAAGGTGGAGGGAGAGTAGTTAGAGAATGTGCATAGCAAAAGAGAACTGGAAAATTATCTTTAGAAAGGGGAACAAAAATGAAATTTTAAAAACTAATAGGACAATCGATTGAGAAAAATTAATATGGCTAGATAAAATAATGATTGAGATTCTGATACAGTAGATAGAGTACTGGATCTGAAGTCAGGAAGCCCCAAGTTCAAACCCAACTTCAGACACAACTGAACTTAATTTCACTTAATTTCAGTCTTCTTCACTTTAATCATTTGTAAAATGTAGATTTTATATCTAACACCTGTTAGCTAGGTAATAGCCCTCCCCAGTACCGGAGTTTTTAAGGAATAAAATGAGATAATATCTGTAAATGAGATTGCAAACCTTGCACAGCTATATGCAAACTAATATTGTCTTGCAGGACTATGAATACTTGCCTCTTCTTTAGTCATCTGGCTTCATACAGAAGAACATACCCAAGCTTCTGCCAGACATCTCAATGAAAATTCTTCTTATGAACCTTGGACCCAAGCTTCCCAACTCTGTGAAGACTGGGAAACATCTTTCCTCACTCCACTCCCACAACCATCCAATCTTCTGTTTTTCTTCTTGGATAAGTTTTCTACTCTCCACATCTTTTGTCATAGTAATTTCTCTTATTTGAATGTTTGTTTTCTGGGTCTTTTTTTCTAGCAAGGAAAATTGAAATATAACCAGGTAGAAAAAGAATCAGGAAAGAACTGTAAAGGAACAGAATGTCATAAAAATCAAATAAGAGAGAATATCTAGGAGCAGAAACTAGGCTACTGTCTCTAAAGCTTCAGAAAGATCAAAAATGAGGACTAAGAAAGAAATTGTGAGACAAAAATTAAGAGATAAATAGCAACCTTGGAGAGAACTTCAGTCAAGTGTTGGGATTAAAATCCAGTTTGCAAGGAAATGAGAAGGTACTGGGATCTGATATAGGGAAGGCTATTAGAATGATGATAGGCTTTTTCTAAGATTTTGGCTGTCAACAGGAGGAAGGATATAGTATGATAGCAAGGTCAAGGGATGGATTTTTTTGGTTGTTGTTTTGTTTTAAAACTGAGAGTGACATTTATAAGTAGCAAGGCAGGAAATGGTAAGAAGATAGATTGAAGATGAGGTAGGATGATTGAAGGACATGCTCCCAGAGAAAATGTGAGAGAATACAAAAGCAAAAATTTGCAAGGAGAAAGGTCACATCTTCACTGAAAGAATGGAACAAAAGAATGTAAAATTGAGGATAGTATAGAGCAGGAGTGTTAAATATATATTTCTGCAACATTCTAGAGTACATCTCAAGTCCACAAAAATTACATTGGAAAATAATTCACAAAATAAATAAAAAGAGAATAGTATATACATATTAATGTATAGTTTTGCAAGTCAAATATGTGACCCACAGGAATGCTCATGTATAGTTTAATGATCCTCATTTCTATTCTATTTCAACACTTAGTTTGGTCGAGATGTTATATATGGGTTAAGGAAGAAAAGACTGTAATAGATAAATTTATTTTTTTTCATTAATTTAGGTAATTATGTGCTCTTCTAGTCTGTATAGAATGGGAATAAAAAAGGTAGTATCTAAAATGTTAAAAAGAAAAGTTTTGAAATAGTCATGGGAAATGGCAACAGTATTTTTGGGAGGGGAGGAGAATAATTGGAAAATGGTAATTATAAACTATGTAGAAGCAACTAAGACTAATTTTTTTTGCCTAAATCAGGGGTCAGTAAACTACAGGCCATGAACCATATCCAGCCCACCCACTGTTTTCCTACCTCTCTTAAGAATGACTTTTATATAATAAAGTAAAGGGTGTTTTCGTATTAAGCATGTAGAAATCATTATTAATATACTGTCCATGTATAAAAATGTAAGCAGTATTCTGAGCTTACAATTCATACAAAAATAGTCGAAGGCCATAGTTTATTGACCCTCAGCCTAAATCAATCAACTTCTATGAATTCATTCAACAATCATTTATTAGATCTATTGTATATAATGTTCTACCATTCTGAAATTAAACACAGAGGCATAATGATCACACAAACCTCTATTTTTGGCCACTAGTAGTATATAAATTACTCTTGCTAATAACACATCCTTCCTTATATCTAATAAAGCCATCTTATTATGACATAAGAGCACATTGCTTAATCTGTGAAGATTATTTAATAACAGTAATTGATTCTCAAGTTTTTATTTCCTTAGCTACCTTGGTCAATCCTTTTAACCTTTTCTTATTCTATTTTCCACCCCTTTAATCATGTATTTCATTTGACTTTTTTTTCCTGGCTTATCACATCCTCTTTTATAATAAAGGCACCAGCATTAAACAAATTATTTAAATAAAAAGGTATTTGATAAGAAGAAAATATTTTGACTCAAAAGGTTCAATTGATTCCCTAGTCTTTCATGTCATTCTGGTGTTAAGATATCCCACATGGTTCCTTTTTGCTTTTCCATTATAGTATAAAATATGTATTTATGATCCAGTATTAGTTGTAGGCATTTTTCAGTCTTTCCTAATCATCTGTATGTTGCTGTTTTCTTCTTTTTTTAACTTTTGGTTTTTCTTATTGAAAATCTAGCTTTGTCAATTATTTTTTATGATTTTTCCCCATTTGTGCTCCAGAAGGAGTGATTTTTTAATCCTTTGTTCCTTCAACTAGATTCAACTCAAAAAAAATGAACAAAAGCAACCTAGCCTAATTGTAACATCTGATAGATTGATAAGTATAATCTCAATTTCACCACTCAGATCATTAATCAATATGTTTTAAAAAATTTAGATACAGAAATAATTTGATCTTAATTTTGATAAGCCTACTCTCTATTTCGCCATACTGCTTTTCTTCCATTTTTAGCTTGACTATGTAACAATTGTCATAAAAATTTAAAGATGAAATTTAAATTCATCTTTAAATTAAAGTTCATTGAAAATCATCCAGTTTCCCCTCAGTTTTTGGATGGAAAGCTAAAGCTCAGGAGGGTTAAATGTATTTTCCATGGCTTCATAGTCAGTTAGTAATAAAAAGTTTTCATAAGACTGTGGATTTTGATCTGAAAGAGATATTAAAGTTTCCTAGTTCTTAAACTGCTGCTACATTCATCATGTTGCCATCTCAACTTCTTAACTGGTTTTCCTGATTTCACTCCATTATGAATTTATTTTTAATCTTAAATTAGTACTAATATCATAACACTCCCTTGTCCCCAAATTATCAATGGCTCCCTATTAACAATCTCTAAAAAGAGCATTCATAACCATCATTTGAGCTGGCAAGTTTTTAGTTTTTTTTTTACCTTCTTGCTCACTGTTGCCCAATATAAACATCTGTTCCAGAGATTCTATATTCTTTGAAAGGCAGAAATAAAGATCCTGAAAGAATAAAGATGAAGGAAAGTATGACTGTGAGCTGAAAGGGTAGAAGAAGGCCTTTGGAAGCCTAAAGTTGAGTAGCCCAAGGAAAGATCTCCAATGATGAGGCAAAATAAGAAAAGAATTTTGTTATCAGTGTTGAGAACAAATTTCACCTTTACAAGTTTATCAAAGGATCACCTAAAATCATTATAAGATCCTTTCTTGCCTTTTCTTTTGTAACTAGTAAAAAAGGCAAGACAAATGTTACAACTGCTTCCTTTGTTGCAAGATTCTAAAGGAATTAGAAAAATGAAAAATTTTAAATGAGCAAACATTTGAAAAAAAATTTATTTCTAATCCAGCTGTGAATCTAAGGAAAATTAAGAGGAAAAGGGACAAAATGATTGTATTATGTGCATCTACCCAGAATTTGTGAGTAGGGGAAGGAAGGAAGAAAAGTCTAAGTACCTCCAAGGAAGCCAAGTTATATGTGTGAAGGTACTGGGGAGGGCTTGGGATTAGCTTTCTGTGGGAAGTAGGAGTTGACTGGTGTTGTACAGTGATTAATTGTACTGATTAACAGTCAGATGATATTTCAATTTTGCATGTCTGAAAAGCAAAACCCCTCAACATAAATATTATTTCAATGTGAACTGTGGGATCTTGTGTGAATCTTCTTGGTTGCCATGACCACCTTCAACTATTTTTCTCTATAAACAAACCCAACCCAGTTGTTCAGCTGTGAATTATAGACTATCTCCCAGATTACTCATCTTTTTCATCTAAAAATTCAGGAGAAATATTCACATTGGCATTATGGTTTCTTTTGTAGTAGTTGACAACTGAGGATTAGGAAAATCTTCTAAATGTGAATTTGTTAAAAATATAAAACTAGAGAAGAATTTTCTCTCACACATAAGAAAATAACTCCATTAAATGTCCTTTAAAAATCTCAAAATAATAAGAATTTCACTCAAAAGTCATATTTAATATCTGAGGTCTTGTCAGTAACAACCATCACTATTTGAAATGTCATTGCTTTTTTTCCTTACTTTTTATTCAGACATTGTAGTTATTTCTTACTCTGTTCCTTAGATATAACAAATATTTTGAACTGGCTTGCATCCTTATTTCAACTTGCTTCTTGATAGTTGCTCAATTTCATGAATTAATTGTATTTCATATTAATGTAACCATAGAAATATTATAATATGGTGATAAAAATAATCTCAATTTATAGCTTCAAATAAATATGGGTCCCCTTCAAATGATTTATGTTGGAAAACTATAAAATTTTTTTCTAATGTGGCACCATCAGTTTTTTTTTTCAAGTTCCAAATTCTGGCAATCTTGTGGTATACAGCAAGAAAAGGAGTCTTCTTACTTTATTGTGCCAAATCATAATTGAAACAAATTATTAAAACTAAAATTAATAACTATAAAACTAAAAAATACAAGAAGTATTTTAAACTAAAACATCATACATGAATATGCTCAATGCTCCCCCCAAAATATCAATATGAACCACTAATTTGGATTCATATAAATGCTCTAGTCTCTAACCAGGTATGATCTCACTGAAGTAAATGTGGGTTTGCTGGATTTTTTTTAATCACTATTATATGAGTTATATTTAGTTTTAGCCTTTTTATACATACACACACATACATATATATGTATGTATGTATATATACATGTACATGTGAGAAATTGATTCTTTGCTGTGGTATATTATTATTCTGTATGAAATGATCAGCAGGATGATTTCAGAGAGGCTTGGAGAGACTTGCATAAACTGATGCTCGGTGAAGTGAGTAGAACTAAGAAAACATTGTATACAGCAACAACCATATCATGCAATGATCAATTCTGAAGGACATGGTTCTTTTCAGCAAAGAAGTGATTCAGACTAATTCCAATAGACTTGTGATGGAGAGCCATCTGCATCCAGAAAGAGGATTGAGGGGATTGAATATAGATCACAACATAGTATTTTTTACCTTTTTTGTTGTTTGCTTTTTGTTTTCTTTCATTTTTTTCCTTTTTTTATATGATTTTTTTGCATAGCATGATAATTATAGAAATCATATGGAAGAATTGCACATGTTTACCATGTTACTTGTTGCTTAGGGGAAGGGGTGGTGGGAAAAGAGGGAGAAAATATTGGAACACAATGTTTTGTAAGGATGAATGATGAAAACTATTGTTGCATATATTTTGAAAATGAAAGGCTATTATTTAAAAAGATAAAAAGAAATCCATCCTTTTTCAGTTTTCTTTACCAAAACATTAAGTTTTATTATATTTTAACTAGGGGGACCTGGGAATTATGGGGATTAAAATTCTTAGAATGTTTAATATTCATGAAAGTAAAAAGTACATCTACTTCTCAGTTCATCATTTTGATGGAAGTGACACATTGGTCAAATCCTAAATGACTGGTATCTTAAAAAATAAGGACAACCTCTTCTGGGCCTGTATCCTAAAGAGATCACAAAGGAGGGAGACCCAGATGTGCAAAAATGTTTGTGGCAGCTCTTTTTATTAGTAGCAATAAACTAGAAACTGAGTATATGCCCAGCAGTTGAAGAAGGGCTGAATAAGTTATGGAATATGAATGTTATAGAATATTATTGTTCTATAAGAAATGATCAACAGCAAATCACTATTGATCAAAGAAATGAAAATTAAGACAACTCTGAGATACCACTACACACCTGTCAGATTGGCTAAGGTGACAGGAACAAATAATGATGAATGTTGGAGGGGATGTGGGAAAACTGGGACACTGATGCATTGTTGGTGGAATTGTGAATACATCCAGCCATTCTGGAGACCAATTTGGAACTATGCTGAAAAAGTTGTCAAATTGTGCATACTCTTTGATGCAGCAGTGTTACTACGGGGCTCCCAAAGAAATACTAAAGAAGGGAAAGGTACCTGTATGTACAAGAATGTCTGTGGCAGCCCTCTTTGGAGTGGCCAGAAACTGGAAAATGAATGGATGCCCATCAATTGGAGAATGACTGAATAAATTGTGGTATATGAATGTTATGGAATATTATTGTTCTGTAAGAAATGACCAACAGGATGATTTCAGAAAGGCCTGGCGAGACTTACATGAACTGATGCTGAGTGAAATGAGTAGGACCAGGAGATCGTTGTATACTTTAACAACAATACTATATGATGATCAATTCTGATGGAAGTGTGTCTCTTCAACAATGAGATGAACCAAATCAGTTCCAATAGAGCAGTAATGAACTGAACCAGCTACACCCAGCGGGAGAACTCTGGAAGATGACTATGGACCACTGCATGGAATTCCCAATCCCTCTAATTTTGTCTGCTTGCATTTTGGATTTCCTTCACAGGCTAATTGTACATTATTTCAAAGTCCGATTCTTTTTGTACAACAAAACAACAGTTTGGACATGTATCCATATATTGTATTTAATATATACTTTAACATATTGAACATGTATTGGTCAACCTGCCATCTGGGGGGGGGAGGAGAAAAATTAGAACAAAAGGTTTGGCAATTGCCAATGTTGTGAAATTACCCATGAATATATCTGGTAAATAAAAACTATTTAAAAAAAAAAAGGAAGGAAGGAAGAAAGAAAAGAAATGACCAGCAGGATGAATATAGAGAGGTTTGGAGAGACTTACAGGAACTGATGCTGAGTGAAATGAGCAGAACCAGGAGATCATTATACACTTCAATGACAATGCTGTATGAGGATGTATTCTGATGGAAATGGATGGATATCTTTGACAAATAGAAGATATAATTCAGTTCCAATTGATCAATGATGGACAGAATCAGCTACATCCAGAGAAGAAATACTGGGAAATGAATGTGGGCTACTTGCATTTTTGTTTTTCTTCCCAGGTTATTGTTACCCTCTGAATCCAATTCTTCCTATGTAAAAAGAAATTTGGTTCTGCACACATATATTGTATCTAGGATATACTGTAACATATTTAACATGCATAAGACTGTCTGCCATCTAGGGGAAGAGGTGGAGGGAAGGAAGAGAACAATTGAAACAGAAGTGAGTACAAAGTATAATGTAAAAAATCACCCATGCTTATGTACCATCAAAAAAAGTTATAATTATAAAATAAAAAATGAAATTAAAATAAAAAAAGAAATGATCAACAGGATGGTTTCAGAGAGGTGTGGAGAGATTTACATGAACTAATGCTAAGTATAGTAAGTAGAACCAGGAAATTACTGTACATGGCAACAGCGAAATTACATAATGATTAAAATTGATGAATGTGGTTCTTTTCAACAATGAGATGATTCAGTCCAGTTCAGTTTTGTGATGAAAAGAGTCTTCTACACCCAAAGAGAGGACTGTGGGAATTATGTGTGGATCACAACATAGTATTTTCACTCTTTTGGTTTACTTGCATTTTGTTTCTTTTTCATTTTTTTTCTTTTTGATCTGCTTTTTCTCGTGCAGCATGATATATGTGGAAATATGTACAAAAAATTACACAATATTTTATAACATATATTGGATTACTTGCTATGGGGGGAGGGGAAAATTGGAACACAAGATTTTGTAAGTATGAATGTTGAAAATTGTCTATGCATATGTTTTGAAAATAAAAAGCTTTAATAAAAAAATATAGACATCCCCCAATTATCTGGGTACTTATATTAAAGTTATATCATCATTTCTACCTTTAGCAGACTACATATACTAGATTTTAATTTTATATATATAGTCTGTTAATTCCTCTAAATTCCTATGGTTATATGACCATATATTTAAATGCCCAGACATATCTGTAATCTTGCAGATATGGGTTTTCCACAAATGCAGAAAGAAATCTTCCCACAATTTCTCATTGTGTTGTCTTTTCTCATTTTTTCACAAATTCTGAAATATTTAATATTTATGTCATCTTCCATAGCACCTAAATATCATTCTTCCCCCTGAACCCTTCTTCACGGTTAGTTGTATTAAAAATGAAGTTGGAAATAGCTGCTGGATCTCTCTAAATATCAAGAGAAAATATTTTAAGAATATAATATATACCTATAATAACTCCTACTGGAGAGATTAAGTTTAGGAATGCTAAGCTATAGTAGGTTAAGGCAACTGGGTGTTCATATTAAGTCCAGCACCAATATGTATATCATGACAGGAAAAGCATGGAATGAGCAAGTGATCTAAGGAATGGTAAACCAGCCCTGTTAAAAACATAAGAAGTTAGAAATTGATCAATATTGACAGTTAATAAGATCTAACCATGAAAGGCTACTGCACTTCAGGCTAGGTGAGATAGGGATACCTAGTCTCAAAAATGTGTGTATATATACTATATATATATGAATATGTATATTCACATGTGCTTCTGTGCCTATATACTCCTATATATGCATGTGCATATGTATGTAATATATTATATATACACATATATAAAAATGGGTGATTTCAAAAGAATGAAAAAGCTCATAGATGGTGAATAATGTATTTTTTAAAAGAAAGGCAAGTAAAAGATCAATGAATCAACAAGCATTCATTCAACATTAGACTTTGGGTAGTAATACAATAAATAAAATAATACTGTTTCATAAAGACTTTTAAATTTAATTTGGATGAAAACCATGGAATATATAAATATTTGCAGCATGCATAGAAAGGGAATTAATTGATGTAAAAAAATGATACCCAAGCCATACCATGTCTATGAGGCAGATGAAGAAGTAATATATTCCTGGGATATGAGGCAGTCAACTTAAAGACACAGTCTTGGGAGACAAATTAATGTGAGAGAAAAAGAGAGAAGGCCAATTTGTCAGGATCTCAGCATGTAAAAGTGGGAGTAATATACAACTGGAAAGATAGGTTGGGAACAGATTGTATAGAGCTTCAAAAGTTAAATGGATGATTTTATATCTAGTTACAGAGACAATAAGTGATAGGTGCTTAAAAGAATAGCACTTGATAGCAATGTGTAGAATGGACTAAATGGGTAAAAAAACTTGAGGCAAGGAGAATAATCAAGAAGTCATTACATTAATTTAAGTGAGAGATGATAAGGGCCTACTTGGATGGAAGTTGTATGAGTTGGGCGAAGGGATTGTATGGTAAGTTTTAACAACTAATTGGATATACATGACAAAAGAAAATAAGAAGTTGGGAACAGTTCTAAGGTTCAACAAAAATTATATGGGGGAAAAAAGGAATGAGATAAAGGGGTTAAATAATGATTCCTATTCTAGGTATGTTTCAGTTTGAGATATCTGCAGGATATATAATTTGAAATGTCCAATAGACAAATGATCATGCAAAATGCATGTTTAGTAGAAAAAAGAGTGGAGCTTGACCTAAATATGAGAATTGTATCATTAGTAATAATTAAGCCAATTTATAACACCATCAAAAAGTAAAGTATGAAGAGAAGAGAAGAGAAGAGAAGAGAAGAGAAGAGAAGAGAAGAGAAGAGAAGAGAAGAGAAGAGAAGAGAAGAGAAGAGAAGAGAAGAGAAAGAGAAGAGAAGAGACTTAGGTTAAATACCACCAGGTAAAGAGCATGATAGACTTGCTAGGAAAAGAAACTGAAAAGGAGCAGCTCTAGACAGGTAGGAGGAATGCAAAGAAAGCAGTGTCTTGAAAGCCCAGAGAAGACAGAATTCAAATAGAGAGAGATCAATAGTGTCAAATGCAGTAAATTAGGCTAGAAGTATGAGGACTGAAAAAAGACTATCAGATTTGGTAAATAAAAGATGAATGCTTGCTTCAAAAAGAACACATTTGGTCTACTATTGAGACTAAAAGACAGATTACAAAGGGATAAAATGTAAAAGTAGAGGAACTGGAAGTAATGAGAATAGATATGATATTTCAAGGAGTTAGATTGTAAAGAGAAGATGAGGCAGCATTGCAGGTAAATTAATAGGTAATATGGGCAGCATTAATAAGTAAAAATTATGAAGAGATCCAGGCTTGTTTCTCTAAGGAAGGGGCTTTATTATCATAAAAGCAACCCCGCAACAGCAGGGAAACCTCAGGTCTGAGAATTTTGCCTGATATTTATAAAACAAGGATTGCCTCAGGGGAGCTAACCTTTTAATCAGTGGTTGAAACTAACAACTCTCTTCTGGGGTCCCAGCTCTTGGATCACTCAGCACAACCCAAACTTCCTACACCTGGCTGAGTGAGCAATAGCACCCCCCTGCACTCAGCCACCCATGCAGAAACTAAATACTCTGTTGGGGCCCATTCCATTTTGAGGGGATGCTATGATCTAGTGCAGATTCTTTAAGTTGAGGGGAATATACTTGGATAAGGTTAAAAACAATCAGAAGGGAATCAATATACAGGAAGAAATTGAAGTTTAGAAGTGGAGGAAAAAGGAAACAAGCAGATGTTTGACATTAAAATCTGCCAAAGAAGACATGAAGGAAAATTACAAAGGACAAAGAGAAGAGCCTCTTTGTTTTCAGAGATTAGGAAAAAAGGAAGCCATATTAAGCAATGCTACCAAGACCTTTCAAGATAAAAAAAAAGAATGAAGAAGGAATTCATATTAAATGGCTTCAATTTTCTAAATAAGGAAGATATTTAAAGACCTCAATTGGGAAGGAGGAGAGAGGAAAATATGAAAGTAATGAGAGGCTTGGGAAGGAAAGGTTTGGGAAAATATCTCTGTTGGGTGAAATAAAGAATCAATTATGGAAGAATAAAATTACTGTCTTACTGCAATAAGTATTGAATTGAAACTGGATAATACAAATGTATAATATACATAGTCAGCATATTTTGACTTTCTCCTATACTGTTCAACAGTATGTGAATAGAAACCGAAGAAGTAGATGAGGGAATATTCAATGGCTGAAGTTTGCCTCCAAATAAATAGCAATAGGACAGGAGGGCAATAGCTATCAGTAAGTATTGACTAATGTGCCAGCTATAAAATCTTTAAAATATCTTCGTGAGAATGGTCATCATATAGACCAATGGGATCCTTAATGAAAAGATGAGAAAGGAAAAAGCAAGCTTACATAGACAATATTTTATAGCAAATCATACCTTCAAATTTTATTTAAGTGACTAAAGAGTTTAAATGATACTCCTGCTGAGTGCATAAATAAAAAAGCAAGAAGTCATGTGAAAGTGTTGTTTCTTTCACATTTGAGTAAAATGTTATATATAAGATTTAGGAATTCATGAACTTGGGCACTACTAAGACTAAGGGAAACATTAAATTCACTGGAAATCTGTAAAAAAAAACAATCCATAATCAGTTACCTGATAAATAATCAAGTTGTTTTCTTGAGAATAACACCAGAATTACTAAAGCTAATTTTAATTAGGTTTAGAATCAGCAATTTACTTGGCTTCCATTATTTGGGGCTTCATTAATTAAGTCTAAAATTTTGACCAAATTATGTTAGGATATTAGACTTATTTATCCCTGAATGTCAAATTTTAATTACCATGATGGTTCACTTAGGGTAGGTTCAAAAATATTCCACTATATTATACAATTGTATAAAGTCTATAATTATAGTGGCTACGATATCAAAGAGAAAACTCATTTTTCTCCAATAAACCAGACTATTTTGAACTTAGATTCTATTTGAAAATATAAAAGATAGACATCATAAAATGTATAAAAGTAAAGATAAATTATAGACATAAAATGCTAACAGATTACAAAATCATGATAAAAAAATTCAAAATTTGTTTTTAGTCCATTATTGGAAGTCAGATTCCATTAAAATATTCAGTAGCAAAACTGCTTCAGACGTGTTCTAAATATAACTTTCAGTCAAACTATCTCCATGGCAACTAAAATGACTAATAATTTCAGATCTTTGCCAATCATGTTATCATATAACTCGAGCTAATTGGTTGACAAGAAAAATTTGGCCAGACCAGTTTTAAATTGGCTCTAGCATCAAATGTGTAGACACTTTCTTGAATTTTCATACCATCTATGTTAACCAAAGACAATAAGAAAGTTAATGTGCCACTGAGGTTATCATAGCCATGTGGCCAGGCAAAGTATGTATATAATCAGAACTAGAAGGGATCAAAGACGTCATCAGGTTGAACTGTAAGTGAATTGATTAAGATAATTCAATTAAGTAAGCAGCAAATTAAAGTTCAAGTCAGCTTTTTTAATCCAGAGTTCATGCTTTTATTGTCCTTCTATGTTGTACATTTGACCAGAACTTTAATCAGCTTAACCAATGAAGGAAGAATGGCATTTTTCAGAGATCTGGAATCTAATAACAGTAAACTATTAAATGCAAAGATAGATTAGTAAATATTCTGACTCATAAAATTGTTATGTATACCCTATACAGAGAGCCAATTTTCAAAGAATTAAAATGCACTAAAATGTACTTAGCACTAAGACTGTTCTGAACGTAATGAAATCATTCTTTGATAATAAGAAAAACTTAAGGAGCTGGCAATGCCTCAAGGTCATTGTTTTGAACTGCAATAATCATGATACTAATACTTAGGTGGAAATAACCAGTTACTGGCAATTTCCGGTTGACAAATATTTTACAGTAAACCCATTCATACTCTTGGGAGAACAATTTTTTTAAAGCTTTTCATTATTATTATTATTATTATTTCAACATATCTGAAGTCTCATGACAGACTGATTCAGTATGCATTAGAGATTACTCGAAGAGCCAAGGAGTATTTTGAGCATAATAATGTCCATAAATTGCAAGTCAGTCAGCAGAAATTATTATTTAACTATTACTTAGAGAAGGTCTGGGAATTAAAGTTTGGTTTGATTCACATTTTATCTGATTCTTTTATCTCAATGGTGCTTAGGCAAATGAATCTCAGAATTCTCACTTATTACTTGACTTTTTGCAAAATAGCATTTATAATAAAAGAAAGGAAAATGAAACTAATTCTTTGACATCTTTAGCCAGTGAATTAATATGCAGTTATTCAATACCTACTCTATGCTAGTCATTGGTGACATAAAAATAAAAATGAAACTAAAACAGTCCTTGCCCTTAAAGAGCTAATATCTTATTGGAGCAAACAGCACATATACACATAAATAAATTAAAATATATACAAAATAATTTATTTGGGGGGGAACTCAAAAAAATGTCATCTAGAATGTACTATTTGAGATGAGCTTTGAAAAAAACTAAAATTTCTAAAAAAAAAAAAAAAAGAACATTCTTAAGGAAAGAGTACCTTACATATAGTTATGGAGGAAATCCTTTGAAAATATAAAATTGGGGAAGCTACAATGTCTTTTGAGAAGACAAGAAACCATTTCAAAATGGATTTACATTTATAAAGATTCCCCAAATTTTGCTGTCATACAGACTTTTTGTAAATTAACTAATTGACAGCTTTGCAGGATAGAATGCTAGGCATGGAATAAGGAATACTCTTCCTGAGTTCAGATCTGATTTTAGATACTTGCTATTTGTGTGACTCTGTGCAAGTCACAACTCTATTTGCCTCAGTTTTTTCATCTGTAAAATGACCTGGAAAAGGAAATGGCAATACATTATAATATTTTTTATCAAGAAAAATCCAAATGGGATCATGAAGAGTTTGACACAATGGAACAATAATAACAAATTAAATTAAAACTTCAAAGATAGTTCAAATACATGATAGTTGATATGTAAGTAATTAATAAATAAATAACCTGGGTGTTATAAAGGGAAAATGTTTGAAAGAAGGACTATTGGATTTTTGAATCAATACCTAATTGTGTGATCTTGAAGGATTTATCTGTACTCTCCTCATTTACTTCCCCTTCGAACAAGGAAATTTATACCAGATTTCCTTTTAGCTATGTGCTTCTTTGATCTTTTAACTAAAGTATTGAAAAATACTACACATTATTTAAAAGTATAATGTTTGGGTAAATTATTCTTTTTAGAACACCTAATTGTGTGGTTATAGATAAGGACAAAGAACATAGTGTACGAACAATCATGATCTTTGTATTGAAATACCTTCCTCTAGCTCCGATATAATTGCTACCAATTTTTTTCTAAGACATGTGGAACTAGCCTAGGAAAATCACAGAATTACTCTACTATAGAATTGTTTTTTTCCTCAGAGATATTTATATTATGACATTTTCTATTGGTCTTGCCAATAGACAAAGAAAATTAAAGGAAATGATGGCTTGCTGACATAAACTAAAACATTCTTATTCTAACCTCCTAATGGGATATTGAGCTCAAGTCATATAATTGGGGTAACTTAATTACAGGTTCCTCTGAAAGTAGATGTTTCTTTTAATGACAAGGATTAAGATATAATTTACAAACTCTAGACTAAGCTATATTCTATTGCCATATAAGTTTTCACTGTATGACAAAGTTTGTATTCACTAATTTTCTAAAATGGAATAAGAATAAATATGCCTTTCACCTTCAAATGGGATTCAACTGCCCAAAGAATAGTTGTTGATGTCCATATTTCTCCTGGTTAATAAAAGTAGTAATCTAGGTAGAGGCAGTATTTTGACAAAATAATGAATATTAGGATTCATCGAACAATTATTAAGAAAACAACAATTCATGAAATTTTTATATAAATGACCATCAGTGAAAAACCAGGAACCACATAATAGAACACTTACCCTAACACATACTTTCTAACTCTAAATACAGAATCCTCTTCAGAGCACCATGTTACATATCCTAAGATAGGAAAAGACAATGACCAGAAGTTTGGCTGTGTGGTAATGGAATTGCTTGACCATGGCTATTCACCAAAGCCACTCACCAAGTTACAAATACATAACCATTTAAATCAGTGCAAGCAGTACCCTACCAACAAAATCTCAGGTCTGTAAAATGTTGAAATATATTTTATGATATAACTGGAATTTTATTTCACCCTCTAATGGTAGTTTCCACTTAGTTATGTAGTTATTCACTTTCAATTAATACCATTCCGTGTTGCTGCACTGAATTGCTGTCAATCAAATGTCTATTTGAAAAAGATAAAGTGAGCTTCAGCTTTTCTCTCCCTGATTCTTATTCTTACTTTGTGAGTGCTCTTTTATGATGTTATCTTTCTCTCTCCCTGAAATGTCAGTTCCATATTCTTTGAATTATACCAACCCCCTCCTCCAAATCCCTCTGTTTAGCATTGTCATTGCTGAGTTTCATCCTACCTGGTTTTTTATTACACTTGACAGCCTTTAACCATGATATCAGTGCTTCAAAGTGACTTACTTCCAGTAATAACTGGAAAGCATTAGACCTAGAATAATAAATGCATCACTCAGTTGCAAAATCATTAAAATTCTTTCTGGGGCTGGAGAGAATGCTAACCTTGATGGCTGTCTTTTGTTATTCTTCATCTATGTGTGAAATACCTTTTGATGTTAATGTAGTTCTACATGATTGTGGAACAATTCATCATTATAAAAGTTTGTGATTGGTTTTCTTGAATCTTTCCAATGTTTCATGCCTTTTTTGTGAAAAGGAATAGCAGGCCTTTGCTGAATGGAAAGGGACAGAAGATATTAACCATTTGTCAGCAAAAAAAGTGATTAAGATCATGTTTCTCACCCCACTAACTCTACTCCCTTCAGTCTCCAAAATTATGTATCTCTAACATAATAAACATATTAAATATATATATAAATATAGTAACTGTCCTTTGAAAATCAAAAATGAATTCAATTTTCAGATATAATTCAATACAATTCAATAAATTCAATATAATTCAATCCCCTGGATTCAGGGGACATGCCTACCTGAGCGATTTTAAGTCAGTCAGCTAAAGACTTAGTTTAATAAATAGATTACTGAAATTGTAATCTGAAAAATCTGGGTATATGATCTATCTCTAAAAATGTGTATTAAATATGTGAGTCATTTAAACTTTTTCATCCCAATTTCCTCATCTGTAAAACATGAGGATTAGATAAGGATTAGACTTGCTGGCCTCTATGGTCCCTTCTAATTTTAAATCTATGGACCCATGAACCTATCTGGTCCTGCTTCCTCATTTGTCAAATGAAGTAATTAAATTATAGAAATACTAAGATATCTGTTAAGTTTATTTTTATAATGTGTTCAATAATTCCATGTTAAGGGCAGCATAATCAAAAAAAACTTCCTGTTCAAAGATTTTCATAGCAACATTTTATGTAATTGTGGAGGAGGGAATACTGTATACACACACACACACACACACACACACAAACCCCAACTTGGAAGCAATTATCTCATTTGGTGATCTCATCTCATTAGTTCTCATGGGTACAATTATCTCCTCTATGCAGATGATTTTTAAATCTATCTATCTAGCCCTAAACTCTTTCTTGAATTCCAGTCTTGAATCATCAATTGCCTATTGGGCATCTGGAACTGAATGTCCTTTAGACATCACAAAATCAACATGTTCAAAATTGAACTCGTGTTTCCCCTTTCTTCTCTCTCCCCTTTTCCAAATTTTCCTATTACTGAGAAAGTCACCATCATCTCAGTCATCCAAGCTCAAAATCTTGGTGTCATACTCAACTTTTCCCTTCCACTCACTCCACATGCCCAAACCATTGACAAATCTTGTCATTTATTCACACTCTCTCTCTTATACAGGATTTCCCCTTCCTTCCAATCACACAATCTCCACATTGATATATTGTCCTGGATTATTATAATAA
Source organism: Sminthopsis crassicaudata (assembly GCF_048593235.1). Classification (NCBI taxonomy): domain Eukaryota; kingdom Metazoa; phylum Chordata; class Mammalia; order Dasyuromorphia; family Dasyuridae; genus Sminthopsis; species Sminthopsis crassicaudata. The sequence continues at coordinate 421,022,057 of NC_133619.1, forward strand.
TATTCTGATGGTTTTTTTTCTCCTTTTCCTCAAGTCTTTCCCATTTCCAGTCTATTTTCTATTAAGCTGTCAAAATGACCTTCATAAAGTATAGGACTGAATATGTCCTTCCTACAATTTGATAAATTTTGGGGCTTCCTATTACTTCCAGAATAAAATATAAAATTGCCTGTTTGACTTTTAAAGTCCTTCATAACTGGGCTTTTTCCTTTATTTCTAATCTCTTTATGATTTATTCCTCTCCAAGTACTCTGTTATGCAGCAACACTGGCATAGCATTTAATCTCCAAACTTTATGTTTTTACTGGATGTCTTCCATGCTTGGAGTATTCTTCCTACTCACCTATCTCACTTGTTAGCTTTCTTCAAAACTTGGCTCAAATCCTTCCTTTCTCAAGGTCTCTTTCCTCGTCCACAAAACTGCTAATGCTTTTCTTCTGGAATATTTCCCATTTATACAAGAAATATCTTCATCTTGTACATACACAATTGTTTGCATATCTCTCCCCAATTGAATAAATACTATCATCCTTGGATAATAGTAAGTATTTAATAAGTGTTTGTGAATAAATTCAGAAGAAAGAAATAATCCAATTAACAATAGTTCACTTTGTATAATATCTTACATAATCAAAATTTAAGATGAGAACTCCAAGGAATAAAAAGAAATATGGAAAGATATTTATGAAATAGTACAAATTGAATACAGAAGCAAGCAAAGGAAATACACATTAACTGATCATATAAGGAAAAGTAAATGCTAATGAATAAATAAAAATTCTTCATAGAACTAATAAATGAAAAATGTTATAAATCTTTGTGTTGAAATTAATTTAAATGTAAACAGTTATTAAGTGAGTACATGTATATTTATTATAATTGTGTTTGTTACTTTGTTGTATGTTTATTTTTGCTTATGCTTAAGCATTAACAAATAAACCCTCTAATGTGACTACTAATACAAAAATATTAACAAATAAATTGCAAGCAACCAAAAACCTTTTAACACATAGGTTAAAAAATGATTATTACCTATGAGATCATAGGCAAGTAACTTAGCCTCCCTGGATTGCTGTGTCCTTGTCCATAAAATCAGAGAATTAGATGAAGATAATCTCTGAAGTCTCTTCTACTTCTATCATCTTCTGGGTTTCACACATATGAAATATAAACTTTCCATCTCCCAATCTCCCCTGCCATATATCTCTCTAAAAACTCAACTGTTTTGCTGCTGGTTGAAATATCCCTGTATACCCAAGAATTATGGAAAAGCACTGTGTCAAGAACTCTCACTTTGCTCTTGGGAGAATGATGAGAGAATTGTAGGATCTCAGTTAATAAATTAAATGACCACCTTTAAGTTCTTATTTGAGAGACAGAAAAAAGGTTTGCAGCAGCTGGGTCCAAAATTTGCATAATATGAATCATTTCCCAAACTCTAGGTATCATCTCCAAAAGATCACAGTTGAAAATTCTGGCCATTAAAAGAAGACACTGAAGAGGCTCTTAGCAATCAATTTTCACTTCATTAACACATGATAGTGAAGGAATGCATTCTGCTAGTACAGTTTAATAGGTTGGCTGGCAAAAAAAGATAAGATAGGTCTAAATAGCAGGAATGAGGCATTAGGATGGGTATAGGAGGGCAGGTGTGGGGTAGGACAATTCAAAGCAATGACTGATTTGCCTATTGTATTAACAGATTTACTTTGAAGTTGGCTTTTTATTTAGTTTACCCATGACTGATTAGTGGATGGAAGACCAAAAACATTATTTTGCCCAACTTTATTCTTGCCATTTTCAGACAATCTAGCAAAATATTTAATTTTTAAAAGTACAATTAATCACTCAGAGCTACATATTTACTATATGAAACACATTTGCTTTAAATATAATGGAAAAAGGAGTCAGTAATAAAACATTCTTAACAAGAATGAAGGCACAAAGATTGAAAGGGATATTACTCTTGCTATCACATGAAATTAAAATTGGACAAAATGCCCTATATTTTCTGCCATTGTAGCAAGTGGTGCTCTTTCTCTAAATTAAACTTAGTAAGATTATTAAAATATTTATGAATCTTGGAAGAACTGGAGATCTAATATGCACATAAAGGTAGCTGCTACCTACATAAGTTTTGTGAAAATATGGTAGCCTGATTACTAGACATATGATCACTTAACTGTGTCCTTTAAGACAAATCCGTTGTTTCAGAGTAATCGTTTGGGTGGAGGCCTGTTTGTACTGAGTTTAAGAGAGGAAAACAGAGATAGAGACAGACAGAGAGACAGAGACACACAGAGAGAAGGGAGATGGAGAGAGAAAAAGAGAAAGAAAGATAGAAAGATGGAGGGAGACGAGGGGGAAGGGAGGAAGGGAGGTACAGAAGGAGAGATAGAGAGAGAGAGAGAAAGAAAGAAAGAGAGAGATGAGAAAAGAAAGACAGGGGGAGAGATGAAGATAGTAGAGAAAAAGACAGAGAAGAAAATTAGACATTTAGAAATAATCTAGGGGCAGCTGTTAGGAGGACCTCAGTTCAAAACTGGCCTCAAATTCTTAATACTTAACTGGCTATGTGACCCTGGGTAAGTCGCTTAATCCCAATTGTCTCAGCAACAACAACGACAACAACAACAACAACAAAAATCTAGTCAGGGAAAATTCAGTCAGCATTCTTTCCTGTTGACTTAAAACAGCAGTTATATCCATAGAAAAATAGTTAAGGTCATATTTATAACAATTCTATTTACAAATGAAGATAGAGGCAGCTGAGTAATATAATGGGTCAGCAAGAGGTCTTAGTTCAAATCTTGCCTCAGACACTTAACAGCTATGTAACCCTGGACAAGTAACAACTCTCTAAGCCTGTTTCCTCATTTGAACCTTAACTGAGGGTTGGATTCATTAAATTTAAGGTCTTTACTGTGATCTAAGTAAAATCCTAAGTATTTTATATATTTATCAATTCCCTCATGATTCTGTGCAAACCCTGGAAATTGAAAACAAAAAGAACACATACTTCCCAGATATAAATAGGTATGTAGATGTAGATATATGAAAATTTTTCTTTCTATTCTATTTGGAAAAAAATTATTAAATTATTTCAGAAGTAATCCACATTTAGGTAATAGACATCATCAGACTATGTTCCAACAAAATCCCAATAAATTTTGGGTAGAAAAAAAAAAGAAAGAAATCATTAAATTGTGTTAAATATTCAAAGTGATGAAATTATATGTATTTGAAAAGAATTCTCATTAAGAATGCATATTTCCTGAGGTTAAAAAATTTATTCTATACCACTGCCCCTCAGTTCAAATTAGTAAAGTTTTACTTTATTTTCATTGCTGTTTTTTCTACCTACTAGATTATATCTTTAATAGTAGAGTCAGTAGCTTTTCTTTCTTTTGTAATTCTCCTTTTTCTTGTATCCCCATTACAAATATGCTATTTCACATGTAGAGATAAAATATCATTTTCTCATATCAAAAATTATTGGGTAATAAAACAAGGTAATTGATAAATATTTAATTCTTTCAAAACTTCTTACCATTTACAAAATGTCAACAATTATTCTCTTATCTTTTTTTTTTCTCAGTCACTCATTATAGAAGGACTTTAAGTCCTCAAAACCTGAATTCAAATTCTGCCTCAAATCCTTCATAGATGTGTGAGACTGGCCAAGTCATTGAATATATCCCTGACTCAGTTTCCTTCTCTGTAAGATTATAATGATCACAGGCAGCTATGTTTACAATTTAGAGACTTGCTTTGTGAACTTTAAAGCCATATAAATGCATGCAAAATATTCATTCTATAAGTATTTATTAATCAATTACTATCCACAAATCATTCTTTATGGTGTTATAAATACAAAGACAAATGAGACTTCTTGACATCAAAGAGCTTACATTCTATTGAAGGCATCTAAGGAATACATAAAATTTATAAATATAAAACACATGAAGTAATTTCTGGTAAGGGATCAGTTAAGCCTTGAAGGAAGCTAGGGACTCTGAGAATAGAACCTGAAATATGGTTATATCCAAAGGGTAATATTACTTACATCCAATGGATATTAAGGTAGGATAAGATCTGACAGATAGTCTAGACTAACCCATTCATTTTAAAAAAATAAGAAAATTGTAGTTAAAATTTGTTCTAGAGTCTACTATTTAATGACTTCATCAAAGGAACAGTGGGTGACTCCCTTCCTGTGCAGGAATTATCTTTTTTTAGTTTGAGAGCCAGAGAAGAATAAAATATGTTTACTAGAAGGTATCCATGATAATAGGTTTCACCCATATTTTGAATTAGAACACTGACACTAAAAGAATAGAGAATTCAAATGTATCTTGATCTGGTAGACAAAAATGGTCATCCTTTGTAATCGAGAAAGGTAAACATAGAAGGAAAAAATGCTATTCTTCTCTCATTTTGATTGAGGGGGATGAAGAAATTCTACTAAGAGTCCTTCTCTGATCTGAGGTGATGACATACATCGTTGAGACTAGTGATTGCTCATTCAGGATATCCTTTTAATGAGCCCTGTTTCTGTAATACTGTGAAAGGAAGCTTACAAATGGAGTGCTGGTTTGGAGCACATGGAAGGTCATGGATGTATTTCCCACATATGAGGGCTAAAAAGATAAGGAGAAAAATTCCCAAAATCTTCCCAAGACCCACAAAACCCTTTTACAGAGAAGGAAACAGGCTCAAAGAGACAAAATGACTTTTCTATGATAATATAGTTAGTGTCAGAGGAAATATTTGAGCCCTTCTATAAGAGACAATAAGGTAAGACAGTGAATAGACAACTGGGTTCAGAGTTAGGAATCCCTGAGTAAAATCTGGTTTCACATAGTAACTGTGTGTCACAATCTCTGCTTGCCTCATTTTCCTCATCATCAAAATGGGGATAATAGTAGCATCTACCTTCCAAGGTTGTGAGAATCAAATGAAGTAACTATAAAGTAATTAGCACTGTGCTTGACACCTAAGTACTATATAAATTTTAACTATGATTATGATTATCATATTGATAATGAAAATAATGATGCCTTTTTTACTCCAAGGTTAGCATTCTTTCCATTACATTTTGTAAGGAAAATCAGAGGACTACCTTATCAGCTGTAGCATTAATATCTCAGAAAAAGGACCACTGCATCAAAATAACTTAAAATTAATCAGGCATATACATTCAAAGAGTTAAAGCAAAAAAATAGAGAATGAATTGTGTCCAAAATATTCATAGCAATACTTTTTGTTGATCAAAACCAAAAAAATAATAAGAAAAGAGTTGTCCATCAGTTGGGGAATGGCTAAGCAAATTACGGTAGATAAATGAAATGTTGCTTCATAATAAAGGAAGAAAGGGACATATTGGGAAAAACAGAATTTACATGAATTGATGTTACATGAATTGATATAGACTAAAATTAATAGTACATGAAAAGCAATTTATATGCAAAAAATCAACTTTGGGAGATATAAAAACTCTGAATTATTGTAATAAGAAATCAGGATTTTATATGATACATGATAAAATATACAGCTTACCTCTTGTTAGAGAGGTAGCAGACAGCTTTGGAACTAATATGTTGAAGGTATAATATATATTTTAAATGTACATAATGGGGGGGATGGAGCTAAACTGGCAGATACCTGACTTTCTATGACTTCTGATATTCTCTCAAACCAACAGAAGATTAAGCCTCTGATTTTGGAATCAAAGAACCCACAAATATTTGGAGTGTAACACACTTCCAGAAGAAAACACTTTGGAAGAACTTCAGATATCAGAACAAGTAAAAGCAAGGATAGAACTAATTAAAAGAGATAAGGAAGGAAACTATACTTGCTAAAGAATACTATAGATAATGAAGCAATATCAATACTAAACATATATGCACCAAGTAGTATATTATCCAGATTTCTAGAGGAGAAGTTAAGAGGGCTGCAAGAAGAAATAGACAGCAAAACTATACTAGTGGGGGATCTCAACCTTGCTCTCTCAGAACTAGATAAATCAAACCACAAAATAGATAAGAAAGAAGTTAAGGAGGTAAACAGAAGATTAGAAAACTTAGGTATGATGGATTTTTGTAGAAAATTGAATAGAGACAGGAGTATATTTTCTTCTTGACAATTCATGGAACCTATATAAAAATTGACCATGTATTAGGGCATAAAAGCTCAAAATCAAATGCAGAAAGGCAAAAATAGTAAATGCATTTTTTTAGATCATGATGCAATAAAAATCACATTCACTATAGGACCAGGAGAAAATGGACCAAAAATTAATTGGAAATTAAATAATCTAATTCTAAAGAATGAATGGGTGAAATAATAAATCATATTCACAATCAACAACTTGATCCAGAGAATGACAATAATGAGACAACATAAAAAATTTTGTGGGATGTACCCAAAGCAGTTATTATGGGAATTTTATATCTCTACATGCTTGCTTGCATAAAATAAAGAAAGAAAAGATCAATGAAAAAAGCTATAAAAGTACAAATTAAAAACCCTCAATTAAATAAAAAATTTGAAATTCTGAAAATAAAAGACGAGATTTAAAAATCTGAAAATAAGAAAACTATTGAATTAATAAATAAAACTGAATTTGTTTTATTTAAAAAAAAACAATTTTAGTTAATTTGATTGGAAAAAGGAAAGAAGAAAATCAAATTGTTAATCTCAAAAATGAAAAGAGAGAACTGTCCACCAATGAAGAGGAAATTAGAGCAATAATTAGGAGTTATTTTGTCCAACTATATGCCAATAAATTTGATAATCTAAATGAAAAGGAAGAATATCTACAAAAATATAGATTTCCCAGGTTAACAGAAAAGAAAATAAATTACTTAAATAGCCTCAGTTTAGAAAAAAAAATAGAAAAAGCTATTAATCATCTCCTAAGAAATAATCTCTAGGGCCAGATGAATTTACATGCGAATTCTACCAAACATTTAAAAAACAATTAATTCCAATACTATATAAAATATTTGAAAAATTAGGGAAAGAAAGAGCGCTACAAAATTCTTTTTATGACAGAAACATGGTACTGATAGGTAGAATGAAAACAGAGAAAGAAAATTATAGAACAATTTCCTTAATGAATATTGATGCAAAAATCTTAAATAATATATTAGCAAAGAGATTCCAGAAAATCATCCCCAGAATAACACACTATGACCAACTAGGATTTATACCAGGAATGCAAGGCTGATTCAATATAGTATAATTGATTATATCATTAACCAAACTAACAAAAATATTATGATTATCTCAATAGATACATAAAAAGCATTTGATAAAATCCAATGCCCATTCTTATTAAAAACACTACAGAATATAAGAATAACTTGACTTTTCTTTACAATGATCAGTATCATCTATTTAAAACCATCAGTAAGCATCATATGTAATTGGGGACAAACTAGATCCATTCCCAATATGATGAAGGGGTGAAATAAGGTTGCCCAGTATCACCATTACTACTCAATATTGTATTATAAATGTTAGCTTTGGCAATAAGAGAAGAAAAAGAGATTAAAGGAACTAGAGTAGGTAATGATGTGTTCATATAGTTCCTGACTTCCCCTTGGTAGATTGATTCCCAAATATTTTATACTATCAACCGTTATTTTGAATGAAATTTCTTTTTGTATCTCTTGCTGCTGAACTTTGTTGGTGACATATAAAAATACTGATGATTTCTATAGATTTATTTTGTATCCTGCTCCTTTGAGGTAAAGTTCATCTGGCAGAACCAAAGGTAAAAAATGTAAAGGAAATTAATGAAAAAAAAAATCCAATGAAGGTAGCCTAGCCGTGCCAGACCTAAAACTATATTATAAAGAAGTGGTCATCAAAACCATTTGGTACTGGCTAAGAAATAGAGTAGTTGCTCAACTACTCTATTTGATCAGTGGAATAGGTTAGGATCACAGAACAAAATAGTCAATAACTATAGTAATCTAGTGTTTGAGAAACCCAAAGCCCAAGCTTTTGGGATAAGAACTCATTATTTGTCAAAAACTGCTATGAAAATTGGAAATTAGTATGAAAGAAACTAGGCATTGACTTACACCTAACACCATATACCAAGATAAGATCTAAATGGGTTCATGATTTAGACATAAAGAGTGACAGTATAAGCAAATTAGAAAAACATAGGATAGTTTAACCTCCTCAGATCTATGGGAAAGGAAGGAATTTTTGTCCAAAGAAGAAGTGGAACTCATTATTGAACACTAAATAGATAATTATGGTAATATTAAATTAAAAAGGTTTTGTACAAGCAAAACTAATGCAGACAAGATTAGAAGAGAAGCAATAAATTGGGAAAACATTTTTACATCCAAAGGATCTGATAAAGGCCTTATTTCTAAAATATATGAAGAATAAGAGTTTAAGACATTCTTCAATTGGTAAATGATCAGATAATTTTCAGATGAAGAAAGTAAAACTATTTCTATTCATATGAAAAGGTGTTCTAAATCACTATAGATCAAATAAATGAAAATCAAGACAAGTCTGAGATACCACTACACAACCCTCAGATTGGCTAAGATGACAGGAAAAGATAATGGTGAATGTTGGAGGAGATGTGGGAAAACTGGGACACTAATACATTGTGGGTAGCACTGTAAATGGGTCCAACCATTCTGGAGAGAAATTTGGAATTATGCTCAAAAAGTTATCAAATTTTGCATACTCTTTGATCCAGCAGTGTTTCTATTCGGGCCTATATCACAAAGAGGTCTTAAAGAAAGGAAAGAGACTCACATGTGCAAAAATTTTTGTGGCAGCCCTTTTTGTAGCGGCAAGAACTGGAAACTTAGTTAGAGGATGTCCATCAGTTGGAGAATGGCTAAATAAGTTATGATATATGAATGTTATGGAATGTTACTGTTCTATAAGAAATTATCAGGAGGATGATTTAGAGAGGTTTGGAGAGACATACATGAACTGATCCTAAGCGAAATGAACAGAAGCAGGAGATCATTGTAAACAACAACATCAATATTATAGGATGAGCAGTTCTGATGACCATGACTCTTTCCAACAATGAGCAGCTGATTGATGACAGTTCTAATGATCTTATGATGAAAAGAGCCATATCCACCCAGAGAAAGGACTGTGGGAACTGAATGTGGATCACAACATAGCATTCTCATTCTTTTTGTTGTTGTTCCCTTGGATTTTGTTTTCTTACTCATTTTCTTTCCTTTTTCTTCTGATTTTTCATGTGCATCAAGAGAATCATATAAATAAGTTTACACATATTGGATTTAATATATTTTAACATATATAACATATATTGGATTGCTTGCCATCTAGGGGAGGGGATGATGTAAAAAGAGGAAATCTGAAACACAAGGCTATGCAAGGGTCAATGTTGAAAGATCATCCATGTATATGTTTTGAAAATAAAAAGCTTTAAAAATAAAAATATTAAAAAATACAATTAAAAATGTACATAATGGAAATTTGAACCTTCATTCATGGATTTTTTTAAATATTCATTGCATAGTAAAGGTAATTTAACCTACAGTCCAAGGTGAAATTTCAGGGGGTCTGTGAACTTAGAAGGGAAAAAAAAAATCTTTATTTTCACTTGCCTCTAACTTGTATTTAGTATTTCTTCCACTTATAAACATTATTCTGAGAAGACTTCCATAACCTTCATCAAACTATCAAAGGGGTCTATAATACAAAAAGTTAAGAACTCCTGGTATATGTTTGTTGATGTTTCCAATGTAGGAATTTTTAAAAGTTAAAACTTCAACTTGATATTTTGAGAACTCTATTTCCAACTACCATGATACTTTTAAGTTGAACTAGCTGAAGTTCAAAAGATATGCCAATTACAGATTGTTTAAGTAGTCACACATGTTGATTCATATGTTTATCAGACTTGTTATTAGACTTTTTATGTATACCAAATTACCAGATTGGCATCTGTCTCTTAAAACAAAGGAAATAGTACTTCTCATCCCCATTCACTATGCTGTTGCTAAAAGGATAGTAGCCATCAAGAAAGAACCAGTGAGTAATGACAGGATAGCCAGAATGCTATTGGCTAGGAACGAATGTTTTTTTTGTTTTGTTTTGTTTTGTTTTGTTTTGTTTTGTTTTGTTTTGTTTTGTTTTGTTTTGTTTTGTTTTTTTTAATGAGGCTCTGCCTGACCTTTGAAAGGTGATTCCTACCACCAGAGTAAACAGAGTAGACCTTAGCTACTACAAAGATAGAATAGATGACTTTCAGTTAGTACAAAAAGAATGGCAGGAAAATTATGAGATTGCAAAAATCATGCTCTTTTGAAAAACGTTTAAACTGAGCTGAGAGGAACAATTGATGCAGAATAGGGAACTGGCCTTAAGCAATTCAAAACAGCATTAACTACGGCAAAGGTAGAGTTTTCTCTTTAAGGACTTTCTAAGCAACTGAAATCACAGCTCTATCTTGTAATAAATCCTCTGATTTTTATCCAATCATCCAGCCAATGAAGGAATCCCTACAAAACCATTCAATAACCAACAATTAACCACTGCTTACACATTTCCAATGATAGAAGATATGACCTTGGAGAGGGAAACTTTTCCACTGCTAGTCAAGTCTAATTAGAAAGTTCTTTCTCATATTAAATGAAAAATGTCTCAGTATCTTAAATTTAGAGGAAACGTGCTCCAATTTTTTTTAATTTTACAAATGAAAAAAAAGTGAAAGCAAGAGACCTAAAAGGACATGCTAAGAATCACACAGCCACTGAGTTTCATAGTTGGATCAGAACTACCCATTCCACTTTAGCCTTAACTAGTTGCGAATATGTCTCAACCTTAGAGTAAATGCTATATTATAAGAATGTATTTGTATAAGCAAAGGAAATTTGTCACATCTCAGGGATCATCTATAAATCATCAAGGGAGTTGCAAAAGAACTGAATTTCAGAATCAGAATCTATGAATTTTTAACATATCCTTGTGAAGAACCACCTAGGGGAATTGTAGAGAAAGAAGAGATTCTGACTCTGACCTTGGGCAGGTCTTCCTCACTCTTTCCCTTTGACAAAAGAAGGGCCTTATTCTACAGTTTTAAATAGCATTGCTGGATCACTTGGTAGCAATATTTGCCCTGAGAAACTAAGATTCAGATTTACCATGTTTAAAGGGAACTTCCTGAATACTCCACAGATGGGATAAAAATAGTTCCAGCAATGAGAAGTACTATTACCCCTTTATTGCATCTTCTTTCTGAGCTTATGCACAATTTCCTTTGGACTCCATTTTGCTTTTTTTTTTTTTTTCTCAATAGCATTTTATTTTTCCAAATACATGTAAAGATAGTTTTCAACACTCCATTCTGTAAGATTTTGTATTTCAATTTTTTTCTCCTTGCTTCTCCCTTTCTCTTGCCAGAACAGCAAGCAATCCAATTTTAATTTATATATATATATATATATATATATATATATATATATATATATATATATGTATATATACATATATATATACATATATATAATATATATATAATTTTTGAAACATATTTCCACATTTGCATATTGTGTAAGAAAAATCAGACTTAAAGGGAAAATGAGAAAGAAAAAGTAAAAATTCTATGTTTTAATTCACATTGCCTCCATAGTTCTCTCTTGATGCACATAGCATTTTCCATCTCAAGTCTATTAGAATTACACTTGGCTCACTGCATTACTGAGAAAAGATAATCCTATCATAGTTGATCATCATAATCTTGCTGTTACTGTGTACACTTTTCTCCTGGTTCTACTCTCTTTACTCAGCATCAGTTCATGTAAATCCTTCCAGGCTTTTCTGAAATCAACCTGCTCATTATTTCTTATAGAATAATATTATATTATATTCATATACTATAACTTATTTAGCCATTCTCCAACTGATGAGCATTCACTTAGTTTCCAATTCCTTACCACTACAAAAATAGCTGCTACAAACATTTTTGCACAGAAGGGTCCTTTTCCTTCTTTTATGATCTCTTTGAGATACAGATCAAGTAGTGACACTGATTACTGAAAGAGCACATGCAGTTTTATAGCCCTTTGGGAATAGTTCCAAATTGATCTCCAGAATGATTATATCATTTTACAACTCCTCCAACAACGCATTTAGTGTCCCAGTTTTTCCACATCCCCTCCAACATTTGTAATGATCTTTTCCTGTCATCTTTGTCATATATATATAATAGGATAGTACACACTGGTGGGGAGTTAATCCAATGGCATTAGAATATCAAACCAGATCCTTCAAAGGAACCCCCAGAAACTTGAAAAGGAGATTTAATCAAATTCTAGGAAAACAACTCCAGTAACAGTGGGAGTCCTTGTGTTAAGCATAAACCAAGGCATAGATAGACTACATGGTATACCTGCCATTTGAACCAAAGCCCTCTGATTTCAAATTAACTATGCTTTCCTTTTAGTTAATCCATTGGCCACAGTTTAATGTTTTGGCAAAATTTCCTCTAAGAATTTATGAAAGATTAAAAGGTAGTTTTTACTGATTTCTCTTCTTTCCATCAAGACTTGGGTCCTTATTCTTTTGGTATAAATTCCTAGTTCTTTCTATTCTCATGGGATAAATTTAATTTGCCAGTTGTTGAAATTCGGTGGCAGATATGGTAATCACTTTCTGGGTAGTTCTTTTATAAGCAAGTAATGAATAATTAATCCTTAGAACATAAAAGTATATTATCTAGAAGTTAAGTATACATGTAAATAAATGCCACCTGAGGATTTTGAAATGAAAGATTTAAAACTTAAAATTCCCACCACTGCCTGAATATTCCTGCAATTCAGACAAAAGTATACCCATGGAAGAGAAACAACAAAGTATAATGTTTAGTAGGTCAAATCACAGTCACATCAACTACCCCACTCCCTTACATTCCAGTGGATATAATGAATGAAGAATCCTGATTATAGAAGTCCTCCCAAGACACTAGTATTGGTTCCAATGAAGAATCAGCCTTCTAGGGAAATATATAGAAGGGGCTCATCAATCCTGCCACCTATTAAGTAGCAAAGCAGTTTGGCATGTCTTTGGAGAAATGTTGGGATAAGACCAAGACTTTATAACTAGGAGCCCTAGAATAATGATGGTAACAACACCAAAAATAACAATTACTAACATTCACATAATACTTACGAACCAAGAACTATGCTAAGCCTTTGACAATTCATTCTTAAATTCTGGGAGGTAGATACTATCAATACCATTTTATACATGAGGAAACTGAAGAAGAGACTGACTTTTCTAGGTTGGATGTGAGCCCAGGTTTTCCTAACTCCCAGTCAGATGCTAAATTCACTGAGTCACATAACTGAAGATGGCATATATCATCCAAATCAATAATCCTAGACAGACAAACACACACACCACACACACACACATGCATACACAACTGTTAGAAAAGAATGATTGGTTACTAGTCCTAAAAATGTTAATTCATTTATCCTTGATTTAGATTTTAATAAAGTTTTGCAAGGTGAATTTGATTTTACTTATCTGAGTTTAGCAGAATTGAATCAAATTCTATTGAAATAAAATCTGGATCTAACCTAACTTTCAACTAATGTTAAGATTGAATGAGATTATTGTAATTTCAAGGGGGAAAAAGGAAATGCTTTCCTGGTTTGCTACTTAAATAAGAAAAATCACCCAATTCTAGTTATAACACAACAATCACAGATTTGTGCGCACACACACACACACACACACACACACTATTACCACCACTATAGCTACTACTACCAATAACCACCACCATCAAAAAAAAAAAAAAAAAAAAAAAAAAAAACCACCTCATTTCAAATTTATGTGTGTTTAAAATTTGGAAGGCATTACACAAAAATCTTCAAGACTTGTGGCTTTTACCTAAAACTCCTTAAATTGCTTCTCCAAAACTTATAATTTCTTCACAAACCCTCTTAATTTCAATATTTTCAAGATAAAAATATATCACAAATGGGAATGAGCAGGCGATATAATTTAATTAATCATTTTGCATAGATACATCCCATATTTAATACTATTCTAGGCACCCTGTTCTGACCAAGATCCATTGCCCATGAGAAAGAATAATATGGTCCTCTACTAAGGACCTTATAAAGTAAAAAGTTTGCATTAGAAACAAAAACCTCCCTTGATATAATAAAAAGATTATCCAAAATATGTACTTCAATATAGTCTATCAAATAAACTTTTAGTGTTTATTTCTGATACATAAGATATAAAATAATTCCGATACTGCTAGATCATGAATCATTAGATTTTGGTGTTCATATAAGTGTTGCTGAATTTAACAAACTAATAATAGCTTTATAAAATAACACAAATTTTCATAGTTTTGGTCTTCCAGGTTCTACATCAATAGTAAGCATGTTTGGCTGATTCAAGATGGACAGACTGTTCTAACAACAGAAATATCTACTTGACACCAAAAAAAGAACCCTTCCATTCCCATCATAGTAATTATAGCTTATATTTGAAATTCAACAATTACTTTCCTCAAGAGTGAGGAAAATACTAAAAACTGTATCTTTTATATCCCTGAAATTCTAAAGGTCAAAAAAGACTCAATTGAATTATATTCTTGAAAATAATTTTAGAAACAATCTTGTCCAAGTTTTACATTTTATACATGAAAAAATCTGAATCCTAGTGAGAGTAAAATGATTTGCCTAAGATCTAACTGTTGTTAGATGTCAACATTATAGGATGCAAAAGTTGTATCCCTTGTCCCCCACTACAAGACCCCTTTTCCCCCAAAATGTGATGATGGCAAATGTTGTTTCTCTGAAATTCAACACAAAGATACACTTTTATCCCCCATATCAACAAGTTAGAACAAATTTGTCCTATTAAAATCACTTTTTGTGACTGATTTGATCTCTGTTTTTTATTGGAAAATGTACATCTTTTTATATGAGTTGTATTAAAAATATTCAAAATTTTGGCTGTTGCTTTATATTACTTACTAAACCAGCTATATAATCAATCAATAAGCATTTATGAAGGTCTTACTATGTGTCGGCCACTGTCCTAAATATTGGGAATACAAATAAAAACAAAGATAGTCCCTGCCCTCAAGGAACTTACAATATAATAGGGAAAGACAACACATAAAACGAAGCTGAAAAGGATGGGCAGTTGAGTGTTGAGAGAAGATAGAGCTACTGGGCACAGGAGCAAGATGGAGAGTTCCAAAGAAGTTCAAAAGGTGTGGGAGGGGAAGAGGGGAAAAAAATTGCTAAATCCTCTTTTTAAAAAGAAGCTCTGGAGCCCAAGGCCCTTCCTCTTAGTCAAAGGATCCAAGGGCAGAGGATAATGAAATGAGAGATTCAGTTTTACAGCATAATTAGATTTCCCAATGAAAATCACAATGGAGAGTTCCCAAAAAGTCCAAAAGAGCCAAAGATCTTCTCTAATCCTTGACATCTAGTACAAAGCTTCTTAAACTATGGATCATGATCACATATGGGTATAGTAATTGAATGTAGGGGGGTTGCAAAATTATGATTTACTATCAGTAAATATTTGATTTATATAATATGTATATATGTACATGTATATACATATATATATACATTATATAATATATATACATATATATTATATAATGTATATATAATATGTATCTGATAAGTGTGAAGACTGAGTTAGCACTCTGGATATCATAGAATCAGCCGGAGTCAGGATAAGCAAAAGTCCTTGATCTTTATTCTTGGTCTTTTGGGGTAGCAGTCAAGGGAATGGACATAGGAATCTCCACACCTTCTTTCTCTCTCTCCACCACCAAAAAGTGACTCCTGCTTGTTTTACTCCACCCTCTGATCCCTTTCACAATTCTCTGTCTACACCCACAGATCAAGCCAGTACCTAATAGGTGGGCAGGGTCATTCTCCAAGCATATGTTAATAGAGTATTGTGCAATTGGTAATTAGCCTGAAGTGCTCAGACCTCAGTGCAACTCAGTTTCAGCCCTTTGCAGGTTAAGAAATGAGAAAGTCTCAAGTCTCACAGCCCATCCCAGTTTGAAAAACTGGTATAATTAAAGGCTGGGGAGGTAGTATGAAGATCACAGTAGTATTAGAACCAGACAATAAGGCTACAAGCTCAACTTGTATTAACTGTGTGACCAGATGATCTCTGAGGCCCCTTCCCCCTCTACATCCTAGAGTTGCCAAATAAGAGTCAAGGAAATCTCAAGTTCTTTTTGTTCTTATTTCCTAAGACCATGCTGGGTGAAAATGGATAATATGTATTTTTCCCATTTCCAGGGCCTTGGAGAATTACCATTGGTGTTGGGAGTCAAGTTATGATAAGTCTTTCAAAATCACTGGTTAATTCTGACTTTGAAATGTTGTAGAGCCTAGAATTCTCTCTCAGGATAGAGTAGCTGAAATCATGGATGAATGATTCCCACCTGCTTCAGCTCTAGAGAAGACAGGCCACCCTGTCTTCCCCAGTAGACATCACTATTATGGGAGCTTTGGACACAGTACATTAATTTCTTCTAAGGGAATTTTTGCTGGGACAAAAATCACTCTGCAATTCTAAAAAGCTGGAGAGAATTGCTGAGATTCTGGCCACAAACAGAAAACAAAATTGACCATTATTCATTTTTTGGCTAGGAATTGAAGGATGAGGGGGAAAAGATTTCATAAATGATATACAATCATTGCCATGAAATATTGTCATACTATTCCCATTCCAGTTAATAATGAACACAAAGTTCAGTTTAGATAAACACTAAATATCAAAAACTTACATCACATGAAGATTTGTTACCTCTTCAAAGGTAACATTTTCTTCAGGGAAAAAGGTTTTCCTACCTTCAGAAAATTAGGAGACTAATGGCAGTTTGAGTCACACACTAATCTGTCAATTATGCAGAACTTTATTTATCTTTTCCCTCTTTGGATTCCTTCTTTTATAGGCTGAAACTTCTCTCTCCTGGCTTTTTATATATTGGAGTATTCTTTTATAGGAGGTCATGGGAGACAGTGTAAAACAGTAGAAAAAGACAATGAAATAAAGAGGGCTTAAAATTATCCATGAACATTCTTTAGTCTTTCAATTCTATCATGTTGCATGAATGGAAAGCCAATTAAATATTCATTTGTCAAATTAATTGACTATAAAAGAAAAATGTTGGCAAGTCAATATTTTTTCCAATTATTTTCCTGGATTTTCCATGGAGAAAAATGTATTTTTAAAAATATTTTTTATCAAAAGGTATACTCAAAGAATATGGCTATGATTTTTTTTAATTTTGATTCAAGAACTATAGTAGGAATCTAGCAATAATACATCTAGAATATTGGTATTTATTTTGTATGTTTCAATACCTTAGAAATAGTGTTCAATTTGCATTTCTAACTATTTTTAAACTATAATTTCATCAATGCAAGAAGCTTAGAATAAAGGATTTTCTCTGCTATTGCAAATCAGTATCTTCTCTGATCTTTGACATCTAGAACAAAGCTTCTTAAACTATGGATTATGACCACATATTGGTGTAGTAACTGAATATAGGGGTTGCAAAATTATGATTTGCTATCAATAAATATTTGATTTCTATACATATATTATATACTCGGATATCCTGTTGCCATACAAAAATTTATCCAGTGAAAATGGGTCACAAGTGGAAAAAAGTTAAGTCCTGGTCTAGAATACTGAGAGTTTAAGTGACTTGTTTAGCATCAAAAAGCTAGTATGTGTCAGAGGGTAGACTAGAATTCAGTTTCTTCCTAGCATTGAGAATAGTAACTTATCCATGACACTATACTCACTCTCCAGTTTGTATTAAGAGAGAATATTCAAAAAATGAAAAATATTTTTTTCATTTTTATCAGATTGCAAAAATATCTAAAGGTATTGATAGCTTACATTCAAAGGAAATTTTTAAGTTTGCAAAGTAATTAAAATATCATTTTATCCTCAAAATAATTCTGAAAGATATTATTATTTCCATTTTACAGTTGAAGAAACACAGGCACACAAAGATTAAATAAGTTGCCTGTGATCACATAGAGAGTAACACTGGTTACAGCCTCTAGGTAGAAAATTACTCTGAAAAAGCCTGCCTATTATCTTCTCATATTTTTATCAAGGATGGCTTCTACAAGTTTCATGGATTATTTTAGCAGCTTTCTTTTTAGAACTTTCTGTTGTTTTTTTTTTCTTTAAAAGGGATTAAAAAGCTTTGAGCTTTTCCATTCTTTTGCTTTATAGATGCTCTGTTAGTTTATAATTGCAAATATTTGCAGTATAGAGCATGTAATATAATCATGGCTATAAATGCATATAAAAATGAAGTGTGTCAGACTGAAATTCTGTTGTACAAGGTGTGATAAGTGATATGACTTATTTGAGTCTTTACTTTCCAGAATGTCTCATTAATTTTCTAATACACTATTCACTATAACTTCTGAACCAGGCTACACACAGTGGATGCTCAATGAATATCTGTTGAATGAATAAATGAACATCACAGTTTCTTGATTAGGACACATATCAGAAAAATAAGAGAAATTCATTGCCCCTACTTTAAACATAAACACACACACACATGCACACACACACACACGCACACACGCACACACACATACACACATACATAGTTGATCTTCCATATAGAACTTCCAGATTATATAATAAACCAACATTAGTCACTAAGGCTAACATATTGTAATACAGCAGATAGAATATGATCATGCCCAAACTTTCAGGGACATTCTGGAAAGTTAATAGAATTGCAAAGTAGAAACAAAGTTAGAAAAGAAAGCCTTCCTGTCAAGGAAGTTAGTGATTCCTTCTCTCTGACTGTATCTTAGCTACAAAATTTTCCCTCACCCTAGTAAGTTTATTCAACACTGCCCATGATCTCATTGATAAGGGTACCCTGTGCCTGTAGATCTCAATTTATTTATTTATTCTCATCCTGTGACATTCTTTACTGTGTACTCTTATTGTGTGCCTATTAACACCCCATCTCAGATCTGCCCTTTTTGCTAGAGTCTTTCCTCTAGGAATTTTAACATTGTTTGGGTACTGGCTGTCCATATGCTATTGCTTGCAAACTTTTATATAACTGGCCCCAAGAATATATTTTGAATTAAAATATTTTATATTTTATATCTTTTTGTGTACAAATTACCACTGCTGATATTCTGAAACCCCTACTCCTCCTCAGAAATCCTTTGAGCCATCTGCAATTTTTTTTTTGCCTAGTGATAATGATTTGCTGTCACAAATCTAGAGAATACTGCCACTATTTTTTTAAATTTTGTACTAAGGAGCATCTTGTAATCATTTAAAATACTACATAAATTCCCAAATACAATTCATCATACTGCTTTCTTCATAGATAAAGATCACTGGGGGGCAGAGGCATCTCTACCACTAATTATGAAATCCAGTCTCTGAATTAGCTCTGGATTAGTAGAACCCACAAATATTGGGAGTGTAACAAATTATCAGCAAAAGATAATTTCAAAGATCACCAGAAAAATCTGTTTCAATTGGAAACAAGAGGGAAGCAGCCAGCACAACCAGCTGAGTACAAATGCCAGCACAGGCAGTGCAGAATCCAGGGGCAGTGCAGTCTCTTTGTGGCAGTGCAGACTCTGAGTGGCAGAGAAGTTATGGAAGGAAACAGACCAGAAAAGGTCTGTTTCAAAAAGAAAGGGGAGGGAAGTAGCCTAACATAAACAGCTGACCAGAAACACCAGCACAGGATACTGGGGCATTGCTGACTCCACATGGCAGAGAATCCACAGGGAGGAATCTACAGCATTGTTGGCCACTCTACTCTGGTTATAAGCTAGTAAATAAGCAGAGAAGTTATAAAATATCTAACACAAACAAAAAATACCAATAGTGAATCCCAAAATGGCAGAATATCATGGGACCTGGCCATGCCTAACCAGGATCGGGGAGTGAATTAGCATTGACCCAGCATACTGCAGCCAGTTGGAATACTTCCCCCATCCTAAAGGTAGATCTTAACTTAAAAAAAATGAGCAAAAAAGTGAAAAAGACTGACAATAGACAGCTTTTATGGCAAAAGAGAAGAACAGATTTCAAACCCTGAGGAAACTAAAGGCAGATTGTCTCCAGATGAAGCCCCAAAAGGCAATATAACCTGGTCCCTGTCACACCAGGCTCTCCTAAAAGAAATCAAAATGGATCTTAAAAACAAGCTAGAATAAAAATGGTGAAATGAAATGAAAAATTTACAAGAGGGATTGGAAAAAGAAACATAGAAACTGACAAAAGTTTACTACAAAATAGACTTAGTGAAATGGAAAGCATATAATTCATTAAAAGATAGATTTGATAAAATGGAAAAAGAAAGCAACTCCCAGAAAAACAGAATTTGTGAAACAGAAAAAGGAAATAACTCCTTACAAAACAGAATTTTTAAAGTAGTAAAAAATTCCATAGAACAAAACAACTCACTTAAAAATTCAATTGGACAAATGCAAAAAGAAGTTTTAAAAAGTAAATGAAGAAAAGAATTCACTAAAATTCAGAATTGAACAAATGGAAATGAATGACTCCATGAGACAACAAAAATCAGTCAAGCAAAACCAAAAACAAATGAAAAAATAGAAAAAAAAAATTTTAAATACCTAATTGGGAAAACAACCAACCTGAAAAATAGATCTAGGAGAGACAATCTAAGGATTATTGGACTCCCTGAAATGCAGGATGAAAAAAAGAGCTCAGGCACTATCTTTCAGTAAATCAAAGAGAACTGCCCAGATATATCAGAAACAGAATGTAAAATGACCATTGGAAGAATTCACCAAATGCCTCCTGAAAAAGACCCCAAAATTAAAACCCCAAGGAACATAGTGGATAAGTTTGAGAACTATCAAACCAAGGAAAATATATTATAAGTAGCCAGAAAGAAACAATTCAAATACTGAATAGCCCCAATAAGGATTACTTAGGACCTTGCAGCTTCTACTTTAAAGGATGGAAGAGCCTGGAATCTGATATTCCAAAAGGCAAAGGAACTTGGAATGCAACCAAGAATAAATTACCCTGCTAAACTGAGCATTTTATTTCAGGGAAGAAGATAGACATTCAATGAAACTGGTGGATTCCATTTATTTTTGATAAAAAGACCAGAGCTAAACAAAAAAAAATTGACCTCCAAATATAGAAATCAAGAGAAGCACAAAAAGGTAAAAAGGAAAAATAAATTCTTTTTAGAACTGTATTTCTGTTATGGATATACATTGAGAGTACATGTATAATCTGATTTTGCTGTTATAATATAAAAAGGAAACTATAGTTAGAAAGGGGATTGTAAAAGATAAAAAGGTGGAAAGTGGAGGTAAAATGAGAGAAATTACATGTCAGGAAGAGTCAAAGAAAACATATTATAATTGAGAGAAAGAAGTTAAGGTGACAAATAATGTGTAAATCTTACTCTCATCAGATTTGACCCAAAGAAAGAATATTAGATATATTTGGTTTTACCAAGAAATATCTCTCATCTTACAGAAAAGTGGACATAGAGAAGGGAAAAGGGAAGAGGTAGACTAAATAGAAGGGAAAAGAGAAATAGTAGGGGAAAGCATAAAAAGGGGGAGGATCTCTAAAAGGGGAATACTCTTTGAGGCAAGTAGTGCTAAATATAAAGTACTGGGGAGAAGGGAAAGGGGAAAAGAAAGAGAAAAGTATAATTCAGGGTTAATAAATAAATAAATTCTCAGGAAATACAGAATTAATAGTTTTAATTGTAAATGTGAATGGGATGAACTCTCCCATAAAATGTAAGCAGATAGAAGAATGGATTAAAAGTCAGAATCCTACAATATGTTGTTTACAAGAAACAGAGCAGATAGATGAACAGAGCAGAGCAATACATAAAAGAGTAAACATAAAAGGCTGGAGCAATATCTGCCATCTTGATTTCAGATCAAGCAAATACAAAAATTGATCAAATTAAAAGAGATAAGGAAGGAAGCTATATCTTGCTAAAGAGTACCATAGATAATGAAGCAATATCAATATTAAACATATGTGCATCAAGTGGTATAGCATCTAAATTTCTAAAGGAGAAGTTAAGAAAGTTGCAAGAAGAAATATACAGCAAAACCATAATAGTGGAAGATCTCAGCCTTGTTATCTCAGAACTAAATAAATAGAACCACAAAATAAATAAGAAAGAAATTAAAGAGGTAAATAGAATACTAGGAAATCTAGATATCATAGATATTTAGAAAAAAGTTGAATGGAGAAAAAAGGAATACACTTTCTTCTCAGAAGTTCATAGAACCTATACAAAAATTGACCATATATTAGGACACAAATACCTCCAAATCACATGCAAAAAGGCAGAAATGGTAATGCATTTTTTCAGATCACAATGCAATAAAAATTACATACAATAAAGGGCTAGGGGAAAATAGACCAAAAAGAAATTGAAAACTAAGTAACCTCATCTTAAAGAATAAATAAGTGAAACAGCAAATCATCAACACAATCAATAACTTTATCCAAGTGAATGACCATAATGAGACAACATATCAAAATTTGCGGGATGCAACCAGTGGTAAGAAGGGGAAATTTTATATCTCTAGATGCTTATTTGTGTAAAATAGAGAGAAGATCAATAAATTGGGCTTGCAACTAAAAAAGCTAGAAAAAAGAAAAAAAAATTGTAAAAACCCAATCAAATGCCTAACTTGAAATTCTAAAAATAAAAGGAGAGATCAATAAAATTTAAAGTAAAATAAAAACTATTGAATTACTAAATAAAAATAAGAGTTGGTTTTATGAAAAAAACTAACAAAATAGATAAATCTTTAGTTAATTTGATTAGAAAAAGGAAAGAGGAAAAACAAATTGTTCATCTCAAAAATGAATGGAGAACTATCTAACAATGAAGAGGAAACTAGAGCAAGTATGAGGAGCTACTTTGCCCAACTTCATGCCAATAATTTTGACAACCTAAGTGAAATGGAGGAATACCTACAAAAATATAGATTGCCAAGATTAACAGATTATTGCATTTTAGAAAAAGAAATAGAACAAGCTATTAATCAACTCCCTAAGAAAAAATCTCCAGGACCAGATGGATTTACATGTGAATTCTACCAAATATTTAAACAACAATTAATTCCATTACTATATAAACTCTTTGAAAAAATAGGGAAAGAAGGAGTCCTTCCATATTCTTTTTGTGACACAGATATGGTACTGATACCTAAACCAGGTACGACAAAAACAGAGAAAGAAAATTATAGAACAATCTCTCTAATGAATATTGATGCAAAAATCTTAAATAAAATATTAGCAAAGAGATTACAGATAATCATCCCCAGGATAATACACAATGACCAAGTAGGATTTATACCAGGAATGCAGGGCTGGTTCAATATTAGGAAAATTATTAACAAAATTGACTATCAATAACCAAATTAACAAAATCCATATGATTATCTTAATAGATGCAGAAAAAGTATTTGATAAAATCCAACATCCATTCCTATTAAAAACACTAAAGAGTATAGGAATAAATGGACTTTTCCTTAAAATTGTAGCATCTAAATAGAATAAAATCATCAGCAAGCATCATATGTAATGGGGACAAACTAAAACTATTCCCAATAATATCAGGAATGAAACAAGGTTGCCCACTATCACCATTGCTATTCAATGTTGTATTAGAAATGCTAGCCTTGGCAATAAGAGGGGAAAAAAGAGAGATTAAAGGAATTATAGTAGGTAAAATTCACTCTTTGCAAATGTTATGATGGTATCCTTAGAGAACCCCAGAGAATCAACTAAAAAGCTATTAGAAATATTCCTCAACTTTAGCAAAGTTTCAGAATACAAAATAAATCCATATACATCATCAGCATTCTTATATATCACTAACAAAAAATCCAACAGCAAGAGATACAAAGAGAAATCCCATTTAAAATAACTGTTGATAATATAAAATATTTGGGAATTTACTTGCCAAGGGAAAGTCAGGAACTATATAAGCAAAACTACAAAACACTTTCCACACAAATTAAGTCAGATCTAAGCAATTGGAAAAATATCAAGTGCTCATGGATAGGTCAAGTGAATATAATAAAGATGATAATATTCCTTAAACTAATCTATTTATTTAGTGATATACCAATCAACTTATTTTACTGACCTAGAAAAAAATAACAACAAAATTCATCTGAATGAACAAAAGGTAAAGAATTTAAAAGGAATTAATAAAGAGAAAAGCAAATGATGGTGGCCTAGCTGTACCAGATCTAAAACTACATTATAAAGCAGCAGTCATCAAAACCATTTGGTACTGTCTAAGAAATAGAGAAGTTAATTAGTGGAATAGCTTAGATTCACAGAACAAAATAGGCAATGACTATAACAATCTAGTATTTGACAAACCCAAAGGCCTTGCCTTTTGGGATCAGAATTCACTATTTGACAAAAATTTCTGGGACAATTAGAAACTAGTATGTTAGAAAGTAGACATAGACCTATACCAAACACTGTATACCAAGATAAGGTCAAAATGGGTTCATGATGTAGATATAAAGAATGATACTATAAACCAATTACAAGAACATAAGATAGTTTACCTCTCAGATTTGTGGAGGAGGAAGGAATTTGTGACCAAAGAAGAACTGGAGATTATTATTGATCAAAAAATAGATAATTTTGACTATATATAATTTTGACTTGAAAGGAAATTCAAACAAAACTAATTCAGACAAGATTAGAAGGGAAGCAATAAACAGGGAAAACATTTTTACATTTAAAGAATCTGATAAAGGCCTCATTTCTAAAATATATAGAGAATTGACTAAACTATTTCTTATCCTGTGAAAAGGTGCTCCAAATAACTACTGATCAGAGAAATGAAAATTAAGACAACTCTGAGATACCAGTACACACCTGTAAGATTGGCTAAGATGATAGAAAAAGATAATGACCAATGTTGGAGGAGATGTGGGAAAACTGGGACACTGATACATTATTGGTGGAACTGTGAATAGATTCAATCATTCTGGAGAGCAATTTAGAACTGTGCTCAAAAAGTTGTCAAACTGTGCATACCCTTTGATACAGCAATGTTTCTATTGGGATTATATCTCAACAAGATCCTAAAGGAGAGAAAGGGACTCACATGTGCAAAAGTGTTTGTGGCAGCCCTCTTTGTACTAGCAATAAACTGGAAACTGAGTAGATGCCCATCAATTGGAAAATGGCTGAATAAATTATGGCACATGAATACTCTAGAATACTATTATTCTGTAAGAAATGACCAGCAGGATGATTTCAGAGTGGCTTGGAGAGACCTACATGAACTGATGCTAAGTGAACTGAGCTGAACAAGGAGATCATTATACATTGCAAGAAGACTATATGATGAGCAATTCTGATTGTGGCTCTCTTCAACAATGAGATAATTTAAACCAGTTTCACTTGTGCAGTGATAAAGAGAGCCATCTACACCCAGAGAGAGAACCATAGAAACAGAGTGTGCAACACAACATAGTGTTCTCGCTCTCTTTGTTATTTGCTTAAATTTTGTTGTCTGTTGTTCTTTTTCTTTCTTCTTGATCTGATTTTTCTTGTGCAACAAGATAACTGTATAAATATGTATAGATATATTGGCTCTAACATGTATTTAAACATATTTAACATGTATTAGACTACCTGCCAGCTAGGGAAAGAGATAGGGATATAGAGGAGAAAATTTGGAATAAAAGGTTATGCAAGGGTCAATGTTGGAAAAAATTTTCTATGCATATGTTTTGTAAATAAAAAGCTTTAATTTAAAGAAAAGATCATTGTCCATCTGATATACTTACTCATAGATATTAGGATGTTTATTTAACTACATGCCATAAAATAAACAATATGATTCTTTTCATTTTTAATATTAGTATGAATTAAAGTGACTTTTTTTATAAGATCCTGCATCTAATAAAGGAAAAGTTGAACTATTCTGGATTTAGCATTCAAAATAACCTGGAAAGCCTTTTTCAATTAACTTAATACTCCATTTTTAATAATTTGCTTCATATTTATAATCAGATTATGGGTAAACTTTTTTATGAGCAATCTTTTATGGTTTTGTATGCAAAGGAGATGATTTATTGGAGGAAAGAACTTAAAGAAGCATTTTCTTCTTTAGAATCCAGTGGTGGAATGTTTATGGAGTACTTTGTCTTGTTTTGTAATCAACAGACAATAAACCTAAAAAAGGTTTTGTATTTCTTATATCTTTTAATAATTTGGGAGGTGATAAAAATATGGTATCCTATCATAGGATTATATATGATTGCCTAAATATTCATTTCTTATATTTTCCTAGGGATATTCTTGAATACATAGGCAATTCTCATAGAGATTTTTATTGCATCATAGATACTTTATGCTCACAAGTTAGGGGAAAAGTGTAAAGGAAAGGAAAAAGTCTAGTAATAGCATAATTTTGGACAAATCTTGAAAGGACCAAAGAATATAAGAGTAAAGAAAGAGGGAAGGGGAAGAGAAAAAAAGAGTGTGTATTTATGGATATGGTTGTACATATATATATTTATATATACACACACACACACACACATATATATGTATAAAACATGCTTTATATTTTATTTTTTTCTTGCTGTACCTTGTTAAAAGTTAAGGGATTTGGGTAAAATTTTACCAATTTTTTCTCTGTTTATTACTAAATTTATTAGTAAATTATAAATTTCTTTTAAAAATTGTGTTATATGGAGATTACAAAGTAAGTAAATGATTTAGAAGCTGGTGATATTTTCTCAGTTGCACAGTATTGTTGATACTAGTCATAATTTTCCCCATTCTTTTTCTATATGATTTTCCTTAAGACTTTGAAGAATAGTCCCTGCAGAATAGATTTCTTCAGTAAACACCTCTTCTTGCTCTTTCTGATTTCATCTTCCTAAATATGATTTTTTTCCCCTTTTTCACCAATCCCTTAAGTTATGGGAACATGATAATAATGCCAATTAAATTTCTGTCGTGCATGCATTTTCTCCCAGAAAACTGGTTATTTAATATTTGCCACCACACCAGTAATTAAAGGGATAGTTAGCAAACATATGACACAGAGTCAGCAAACTTTTGTCAATAACATCATTTGGTAACAATTCATCTTAGCCAAAGTTATAAAAACAGAGAAACATTATAGATATTATTTATATAGATTTTATCAGAGCATTTGACAAGGTTTCTCTTATGGTTCTTTGTTAGGTTCTTACTAAGTGCTAATGAGATAATGAGATATTAGGTTTTTACTAAGTGCTAAATCGGTACTTAACAATTTTCTACTTCCGGCCTTTCCTGGGAGTTTGACTTGTGAATTCCTGGGGAAGAGCTTGCATGCTTAGGAGGAGCAAGTTCATTGGTTGAAGTAATTTTTCCCAGAAGTCCTTGCATTATCCCACGCCCATTCTCTGGGAGGATAAAAGAGGGCAGCTCTGGAGGAAAAGGGAGTCTCTGCTCTAGACCAGACTTGAGGCAGCTCTCTGCAGGAAGGGAAATCACTTCTCTGGACCAGAGTTGATGGCAACTGTCTGGAGACAACGGTTCTCTACAGGAAGAAGAATCTGTAGGAGAGATTTGAGTTGACACAGCAGATCTCCTCCCAGAGAGTGATCGCCAGCTTCTGGAGACAACAGCACATTACAAATTGGCGTCCACAATGTGGGGCAAGGACTTTTGCTTTATACTGACAAGGACTTATTCTGAGCCCTTCAGAGGAGCTAGCCCAGACCATCGCAGTTCGTATGGAGTAATTTGAATTATTTGCAAAATAATTGGTTGAATGACCAAAGTTATAAATAGTCATAAATAGTTTGAAGTCAACTTGGAATAGTTTTGTTTGTTTGTTTGTCCATTGGGTTTTGTTTTTATAGTCAGGTAGCCTCAGGCTATGCTGTTTAACATTATTATCAGACATACTTATCCAACTTGCAGAATTACAAAATGAGAGAATTCATTTCAATATTAGAAAGCAGATCTCCATCAAAATATATTTTTAGAGGCCTCTTTAGAGGCAAAATATATCTGTATAACACTGGGCCAAATATAAAATGATGAAACATAGCAGATAAATATACAGTCTTTAAATTTAGATTCAAAAAATCACTTTTATAATTAAATATCTCTTTTTTACTTTATTTTTATTATAGCTTTTTATATACAAAACATATGCATGAGTAATTTATCAACATTGACCCTTGCAAAAATTTCTGTTCCATGTTTTCCTCTCCTTCCTCTCATCCCTTCCCCTAGATGGCAAGTATTCCCATATATGTTAAATATGTTAAAGTATATGTTAAATACAATGTGTGTATACATATTTATAGTTATTTTGTTGCACAGGAAAGATCAGATTTAGGAAGTAAAAATAACCTGAGAAGAAAAAAAAAATGCAAGCAAACAGTAACAGAAAGAGTGGAAATGTTATGTTGTAGTCCCAGTATTGTTTCTCTGGGTATAGCTGGTTCTGTTCATTACAGATCAATTGGAACTAATTTGGATCCTCTCATTATTGAAGAGAGTCATGTCCATCAGAACTGATCATCATGTAGTATTGTTGTTGAAGTGTATAATGATCTTCTAGTTCTGCTCATTTCACTTAGCATCAGTTCATATAGGTCTCTCCAAGCCTCTCTGTATTCATCCTGCTGATCATTTCTTATAGAACAATAATATTCTATAACATTCATATACCACAATTTATTAAGCCATTCTCCAATTAGTGGGCATCACTTCTATTTACAGTTTCTAACAACTATGAAAAGCGCTGCCACAAACATTTTTTGCACATATAGGTCCCTTTCCCTTCTTTAATATCTCTTTGGGATATAAGCCCAGTAGTAACA
Organism: Sminthopsis crassicaudata; assembly: GCF_048593235.1. Taxonomy (NCBI): domain Eukaryota; kingdom Metazoa; phylum Chordata; class Mammalia; order Dasyuromorphia; family Dasyuridae; genus Sminthopsis; species Sminthopsis crassicaudata. Next base: position 421,051,006 of record NC_133619.1, read on the forward strand.
TTGCTGGATCAAAGGGTATGCACAGTTTGATAACTTTTGAGTATAGTTCCAAATTACTCTCCAGAATGGTTGGATCCATTCAGAACTCCACCAACAATGCGTCAATGCCCCAGTTTTCCCACATACCCTCCAACATTCGTCATTATCTTTTCCTGACATTTTAATCAATCTGACTGGTGTAGTGGTACCTCAGAGTTGTCTTAATTTGCATGTAATTAAATGTTTCATATGTATTAGTTCATCTGCAAAAGATCCTGGGCTTTCAATGAACTATAAAATAAATATTATTTAGTTTGATATGATTGATAGTCAAAAAAGTGAATGAAGATGTATGGGAAAATGACATAACAAAAAATGAGGGAGGGTTTATTATATTCTGCTGAGGTCAAAACTTCTCTGAAGTATTGTTCATTTGTGTCCAATTCTGCATGTTTCAATTTAGAGTTTTCTTGTCAAAATACAGGAGTCATTTGCAATTTCATTCTCCAACTCCCTTTATAGAGGAGGAAACTGAGAAAAACAGAATAAATTGACTAGCCTAGGCTAGTAAATGTCAAAGCTGAATTTGAACTCACAATGATGAGTTTTCCTAACTCCAGCCCCAGCACTCTATCTGCTTCTCCACATGCCTCCCCCATTTGAGTTAAGAGTATTTTGTTCTTGGCATCAAAGTTGAAGGATATGAATAATCTGGAAAGTATCCAGAGGAAGATTCTCTGAGGATGGTAAAAGGGTCCATTATTATGCCACATGCAGAGGATTAATTGTGGCTGTTTGGCTGGGTGAAGAGAAAAACACATGAATGTGAAAGTTTATTTCAAATATTTCAAGAGTTATCATGTGGAAGCTGAGATTAAGGATCAGAGGATAAGTGATATAACTATCAGAGCAAACTTTAGTGAACATAGAGTACAATGTATTCTCAGTGAAGGGAAGTAACATTCAAGGCCACACAAGTAGTAAGGGGCTGTCTCTACTTTTATAATGGGATTTAAAAGCAGATAATATAAGTTGTTTTTGTTTGTTTGTCTGTTTTTTTTGTCATGTTATGTTTTCTGTGAATGGATTTCACATTAAGGAAGGAAAAATTAGAACCTTTTGATAGTTTAGAATTAATTGTGAGCATTACTATTCAATATAGTACTAGAAACGCTAGCCTCGGCAATAAGAGCCAAGAAAGAGATTCAAGGAATTAGAGTAGGAAATGAAGAAATCAAACTATCACTTTTTGCAGATGACATGATGGTATACTTAGAGAACCCCAAAGACTCTGCTAAAAAGCTATTAAAAATAATTCAAAATTTCAGCAAAGTGGCAGGATACAAAATAAATCCACATAAATCCTCAGCATTTTTATATATCACTAACAAAATGCAACAGCAAGAGATACAAAGGGAAATTCCATTCCAAACAAATGTTGAGAGTATAAAGTATTTGGGAATCCATCTACCAAAGAAAAGTCAGGAATTATATGAGAAAAATTACAAAACACTTGCCACAAAAATAAAGTCAGATTTAAATAGTTGGAAAGACATTCAGTGCTCTTGGATAGGCCGAGCGAATATAATAAAGATGACAATACTCCCCAAACTAATCTATTTATTTAGTGCTATACCAATCAGACTCCCAAGAAACTATTTCAATGACCTAGAAAAAAAATAACAAAATTCATATGGAAGAATAAAAGGTCGAGAATTGCAAGGGAACTAATGAAAAAAAAAGTCAGAGGAAGGTGGTCTAAGTGTACCTGATCTAAAGCTATATTATATAGCAGCAGTCATCAAAACCATTTGGTATTGGCTAAGAAATAGACCAGTAGATCAGTGGAACAGATTAGATACAAAGGACAAAAAAGGGTACATCTATAGAAATCTAATCTTTGACAAACCCAAAGATACCAACATTAGGGATAAAAATTCATTATTTGGAAAAAAACTGTTGGGAAAACTGGAAATTAATATGGCAGAAATTAGATATGGATCCACACTTAACACCATATACCAAGATAAGATCAAAATGGGTCCATGGTTTAGGCATAAAGAATGAGTTAATAAGTAGATTAGAGAAACAGAAAATAGTCTACCTCTCAGACCTGTGGAGGAGGAAGGAATTTGTGACCAGAGGAGAACTAGAGATCATTATTGATTACAAAATAGAAGATTTTGATTACATCAAACTAAAAAGTTTCTATACAAACAATACTAATGCAAACAATATTAGAAGGGAAGTAACAAATTGGGGAAATATTTTTACAGTTAAAGGTTCTGATAAAGGTTTCATTTCCAAAATATATAGAGAACTGACCCTAATTTATAAGAAATCAAACCATTCTCCAACTGATAAATGGTCAAAGGATATGAACAGACAATTCTCAGATGAAGAAATTGAAACTATATCCACTCATATGAAAGAGTGTTCCAAATCACTACTGATCAGAGAAATGCAAATTAAGACAACTCTGAGATACCACTACATACCTGTCAGATTGGCTAAGATGACAGAAACAAATAATGATGAATGTTGGAGGGGATGTGGGAAAACTGGGACACTAATACATTGCTGGTGGAGTTGTGAAAGAATCCAGCCATTCTGGAGAGCAATTTGGAACTATGCCCCAAAAGTTATCAAACTGTGCATACCCTTTAACCCAGCAGTACTACTACTGGGCTTATATCCCAAAGAAATACTAAAGAGTGGAAAGAGACCTGTATGTGCCAAAATGTTTGTGGCAGCTCTTTTTGTTGTAGCTAGAAACTGGAAGATGAATGGATGTCCATCAGTTGGAGAATGGTTGGGTAAATTATGGTATATGAAGGTTATGAAATATTATTGCTCTGTAAGAAATGACCAGCAGGAGGAATACAGAGAGGCTTGGAGAGACTTACATCAACTGATGCTGAGTGAAATGAGCAGAACCAGAAGATCACTGTACACTTCGACAACAACACTGTATGAGGATGTATTCTGATGGAAGTGGAAATCTTCAACATAAAGAAGATCCAACTTACTTCCAGTTGATCAGTGATGGACAGAGGTAGCTACACCCAGAGAAGAAATAATGGGAAGTGAATGTAAATTGTTAGCACTAATATCTGTCTGCCCAGGTTACATGTACCTTCAGAATCTAATGCTTATTGTGCAACAAGAAAATGGTATTTACACACATGTATTGTATCTAGGTTATATTGTAACACATGTAAAATGTATGGGATTGCCTGTCATCGGGGGGAGGGAGTAGAGGGAGGGGGGGATAATTTGGAAAAATGAATATAAGGGATAATATTATAAAAATATATAATAATAAAAAAAATCCTGTCAAAAAAAATTAAAAAAAAAAAAGAATTAATGGTGAGCCTGTATTAAATCACTCCACTGGACACAAAAGAATATGTCTAAATCACAAAGATATACATTGATAGATAGATAGATAGATAGATAGATAGATAGATAGATAGATAGATATAGATATAGATATAGATATAGATAGATATAGATATAGATATAGATATAAATCACCTATTAGGAATTTCCTACATTAATGAAATCACAAATTCAGTTTTAAAAATTCTATGTATTCTAGATATAAATACAAGAATGAGAAAAACACAAAACTATAACTTAATGAGGCAAAGATAAATATTTAAATGGAATCAGTAAATCAAAAAAAAGAAAAGAAAATATAAAGAATATATTAAAAAGCAACTAAACTAGAGAATAGTCCAAGAAATCATTTAAGAATCATTTGAACACTTTATATTTTGAGACATTATAGTTTAAGAAATCATGAAGGAAAATTGCCCAAATCTATTACACTCAGGAAGAAAGGGAAAAATAGAATCTACCACTCAGTTTATTAAACAAACTCCACAATGAAAACTCCAAAAAATATGTATCATCATGAAAATTCAGTTTCTAGATCAAAGAAAAAATACACCAAGCAACCAGAAATAATTATTTCAAGTACCGAGTAAGGATCATAAAAATTTTTCAGGTGCCATTATGAAAAAGAGGAAGGTTTGCAACACAACATTCCAAATGGCAAAAAAAGTAAAGGTTTAAAATTAAGACTAATTTATTTTACAAATACAAGTATAATTTTACAAAAGAGGAGGCAGGATGGAGAACAAACTTTTTATGTACACATGTAGAGAGGGAAAGAGGCTTTTAGTTACTTAAGTAATCAGTTAATGGGTAATTAAGTATCCAGGCACTTAGGTAATTAGTTAGGTGCTCCAGCAATTAATTATTTAGGCACTTAGATTCAAAAGTACTAATGTAATTAAGCATTTATGGACTTGGCACTGTAGTACTTAGTTGCTCAAGTACATAGAAACCTAAGGTTAGCTAAATGGTACAATGGACAGAGCTCCTGGATTCAGGAAAACCTGATTTCAAATGGGCCTCAGACACTTATTAGTTAATGAGTTTGGGCAAATCATTGTACTCTGTTTGGCTCAATTTCCTCTTTTGTAAAATGAGTTGGAGAAGAAAATGACAAACCATTACAGCATTTTTATCAAGAAACCTCAAGCAGAATCAAGAAAGGTCAGAGACTACTAAAAATGACCAAACAACAATTGATTACAGAAACCAGGACTATTTCTACTTCACCATCTAGCTACCTCTAAGAAAGATGAAATATAATCAAATAAGGATAAATCTATGAAAAAATAAGAATACATAATATAAAATTAACAATTTTAAATATATGAAATTTAAAAGATTTTGTAAAAACAAAAGAATGTGGGCAGCTAGGTGGTTCAGTGGATTGAGCACCACCCCTGAAATCAGGAGGACCTAATTTCAAATTTGGCCTCAGATACCTAACACTTCCTAGCTGTGTGACCCTGGGCAAGTCACTTAACCCCAAATGCCTCAGGAAAAAAAATGCAGTTAGCATTAGAAGAAAAATCAATAACTGGAGGAACAAATATGAGAAGTAGGTTTCTTTGTTAAAGGTCTCATTTCCAAAATATATTAGGACTTTCAGATATAGACAGAGTCTTTCCCAATAAATAGTCAGAAGTAATATATATTAGGAACTAATTCAGATGTATGACTAAGAGTCATTTCCCAATACATCACCAGAGTATATAAAAATAATTTTCAAAGGAAGATACACAAAAGAGGCGGAGCCAAGATGGCAGAGAAGATACATGCAAATTTCTAACCTCCTTTTTACCCTCAATACCAACTAGTTAAATCAGCCTCAAAAATAGCAGTGGACTGATAAAAACCACAATAATTAGAAGCACAATTTACTAGCCAAAGAGAATATTGAATTTTGAAAGAAAAGGATAGTTCCAAGGGAAGGAAAAAAAAGACTGGCACAGACAGGGTTGTACTAGGGGTTAGCACATTGTGCCAAATGGGCTGGGGAGAACTCTGGGATCAGAGAAGCCATTGAGATAGAGGAATATGGCATAAGCTGATAGCTCTACTCTACTTATAAAACAGCAAATCAGAAGAGAAATCAAAGCCACTTAAAAAAAAAAAAATGCAAAAAATATAACTACCCCAAACCAGAAGTGACCCAACACCAATCTTGGCACAGCTGTGCAGCCGCCTGCTGCTGTCCGGGCTTTTCCTTGGGGCAGCTAAGAACCTGAACAGCAGGGGACACAGCCCAGGGCAGCCTCTAATTCACATAGTGCAGGGCTCAGCCTGAGGCAGTAGAAATCCCATAGCAGTGAAACCCCTGCAGCAGTGACTTTGCTTCCCCTGCAGAGACTTCCTGTTTGAGCCCAGGGGCTTTTCGAGTCAGCTGCCAATATCCACAGGCCCATGGGTGGCTTTGGCTGGGTTTTGTGACACTTTCACTGTTCAGCCTCTAGCCTCAGAGTAGTCCCTAGGCCACACAGTGGGGGTCCATAACTGAGCACTCCTCCCAATGCAGCCATGCTAACCACCTCTGACTCATTTGGGGTGGGGTGGGGGGGGAACTCTCCCAGAGCTCCCTCATAGCACAGTCACAATTTTGCTGCTTTCCATCCTATCTGGGAGGAAGCTGGTAAATTTCGTACCCAAAGGGCAGATGTCCACAGAGTTTTAAAAATGAGTAAGAAATTGAAGAGAAAGAGTGACACCTTCTATACAGAGAAAGAACTGGTATGCAACCACTAGGAGGCTAACAGCAGACAGTCTCCAGATGATACCCTAAAGGAGAAAGATACCTGCCCCCCATCACATAACTCTCTCCTAGAAGAGATTATTAAAAAGTTAAGAAAGTTTAAAGAAAAATGGGGAAAGGAAAGAGAAGTTATGATAGAGAGTAATAATGTCCTGAAATTTGAGTTGGAAAAAATAAGGAATTCACAGGAGGTGCAGGGAAACAAAATTTGTGAATTAGAAAAGGTTAACAAATCACAGGAAAGTAGGATTTCTAAATTGGAAAAGATAAAAAATTCCCAAGAAAGTAGGATTTCTGAATTGTAAAAAGAAGATAACTCATGAAAAAAAAAATTAGTGAAATAGAAAAAAATTCAACAGAGCAAAATAATTCATTTAAAAACTCAACTGGACATATACAAAAAGAACTCAAAAATGTGAATGAAGAAAATAACTCATTAAAAATCAGGACGGAACAAATAGAAATGAATGATTCATTGAGAAACCAAGAATCAGTCAAATAAAACCAAAAAAAAAAAAAAAAAAAGCTGGAGAATAACATCAAATACTTATTGGGAAAATGTATAGATCTGGAAAATAGATCAGGAGAGATAATCTGAGGATCACTGGCCTTCCCTAAAATTATGATGAAAAAAAGAACCTAGATTCTATTTTACAGGAAATCATCAAAGAGAACTGTCCAGAGATAATAGAAATAAAAGAGATGAACACCTTCTGAAAAAGACCCTAAAAAAAGAACTCCACAGAACATTGTGGCTAAGCTGTAGAACTATCAGACTAAGGAAAAAATATTGCAAGCAGCTAGGAAAAAACAATTCAAATATCAAGGTGCCACAATAAGGTCACTCAAGATCTGGCTGCCTCTACATTAAAGGATCAAAGGGCCTGGAATCTGATATTCCGAAAGGCAAAAGAACTTTGAATGCAACCAAGAATAAACTACCCAGCTAAGTTTAGCATTTTCTTCCATGGAAGAAGATGGACATTTAATAAAACAGAGGAATTCCATTTGTTTCTAAGAAAAAAACCAGATTTAAACAAAAAATTTGATCTACATCCACAAGACTCAAGAGAAGTAGAAAAAGGTAAAAAGAACACTTGAGAACTGTATTTCTGTTGTGGATATACAGAAAGTCCACATTGATAATATGATGTTACTGATATAACATAAAAAAGGGAAGCAGTAAAGGAAAAGGTATAGTATCAGAAAACGGAAAAACGAGATAAAAAGAGGAAACTACATCCCAGGAAGAGGCAAAGAAAATTTACCACATCGGAGGGAATTTAGAGAGGGGGAGGAACATTGTGTGAATTTTACTCTCATCAGAGTAGGCTCAAAGAGTAAATAATTGACATATTTGTTTTTCAGAGAATTCTCTCTCACCTCATTATAAGGGGTGAGAGGAAAAGAGAAAAGGAAAAGAGGAATAAGGGAAGGGTACAAGAAAGGAGAAGGGACTTAAAAGGAGGGGGGAGGGATACAAAAAAGGGAGGGCTGTGCATCACAAGTGGGTCCATAAATTAAATACTGGGGAAGGGGTTCAGGGGGGACAAAAGAAAAAAAGCATAATCAGGGGATAATATGATGGCAGGAAATACAGAATTAGTAATTTTAACTGTAAACATGAATGGGAAGAACTCTCCCATTAAGCGGAGACAGATAGCAGACTGGATCAAAAGTCAGAACCCTACAATATGTTGTTTACAGGAAACACATTTAAAGCAGGGAGATACATACAGAGTAAAGGTAAAAGGCTGGAGCAGAATCTATTATGCTTGAGATGAAGTCAAAAAAGCAGGGGTAGTCATCTTTATCTCAGATCAAGCAAAAGCAGAAATTGCTCTAATTAAAAGAGATAAGGTAGGAAACTATATCCTGCTAAAAGGTAGCATAGACAATGAAGCCATTATCAATACTAAACATAAATATATATATATATATATATATATATATATGTGTATATATGTATGTATATATATATATACCAAGTGGTATAGCATTTAACTTCTTAAGGGAAAAGTTAAGAGAGTTGCAAGAAAAAATAAACAGCAAAACTATAATAGTGGGAGATCTCAAACTTGCACTCTTAGAATTAGATAACTCAAACCACAAAACAAATAAGAAAGAAATTAAAGAGGTAAATAGAACATTTAAAAAATTAGGTGTGATAGATCTTTGGAGGAAACTGAATGGTGACAGAAAAGAGTACACTTTCTTCTCAGCAGTTCATGTAACCTATGTAAAAATTGATCATATATTAGGACATAAAGATCTCAAAATTAAAGGCAGGAAGGCAGAAATAGTAAATGCTTTCTTCTCAGATCACAATGCAATAAAAAAAATATATTCAACAAGAAGTTGGGGTAAATAAACCAAAAAGTAATTGAAAACTAAATAATCTCATCTTAAAGAATGATTGGGTGAAACAGCAAATTATAGAAACAATTAATAATTTCACCCAAGATGACAATGATGAGACACCATACCAAAATTTGTGGGATGCAGCTAAGGTGGTAATAAGGAGAAATTTTATATCTTTAGTTAGAGGCTTACTTGAACAATATAAAGAAAGAGAAGATCAATGAACTGGGCCTACAACTCAAAAAGCTAGAAAAGGACCAAATTAAAAACCCCCAACCAAAAACTAAACTTGAAATTCTAAAATTAAAAGGAGAAATGAATAACATTGAAAGTAAAAAAAAAAATTATTGAATTAATAAATAAAACTAAGAGTTGGCTTTATGAAAAAGCCAATAAAATAGATAAACCTTTGGTAAATATGATCAGAAAAAGGAAAGAGGAAAATCAAATTGTTAGTCTTAAAAATGAAAAGGGGGTCTTTTCACCAATGAAGAGGAAATTAGAGCAATAATAAGGAATTACTTTGCCCAACTTTATGCCAATAAATTTGATAACTTAAATGAAATGGATGACTACCTCCAAAAATATAAGCTTCCTAGATTAACAGAGGAGGAGTAAAAGCTTAAATAGTCCCATTTCAGAAAAAGAAATAGAACAAGCTATTAATCAACTCCCCAGGAAAAAATTCCCAGGACCAGATGGATTTACATGTGAATTCTACCAAACATTTAAAGAACAATTATCCCCAATGTTATATAAACTATTTGAAAAAATAGGGGATGAAGGAGTCCTACCAAGCTCCTTTTATGACTTAAACCAGGTAAGTTGAAAACTGAGAAAGAATACTATAGACCAATCTCCTTAATGAATATTGATGTTAAAATCTGAAATAAGATATTAGCAAAAAGACTTCAAAAAATCATCCCCAGGATAATACACTATGATCATGTAGGATTTATACCAGGAATGCAGGGCTGGTTTAATATTAGGAAAACTATTGATATAATTGACCATATTAATAATTAAATTAATAAAAACCATATGATCATCTCAATAGATGCAGAAAAAGCATTTGATAAAACACAACATTCATTCCTACTAAAAACACTTGAGAATATAGGAATAAATGAACTATTCCTTAAAATCGTCGGGAGCATATATTTAAGGCCGTCAGTAAGCATAACATGTAATGAAGATAAACTGGAACCTTTCCCAGTAAGATCAGGAGTGAAATAAGGTTGCCCACTATCACCATTACTATTCAATATTGTATTAGAAATTCTAGCCTCGGCAATAAGAGCCGAGAAAGAGATCCAAGGAATTAGAGTAGGAAATGAGGAAATCAAATTATCACTTTTCACAGATGACATGATGATATACTTAGAGAACCCCAAAGATTCTAATAAAAAGTTATTAGAAATAATTCACAGCTTTAGCAAAGTTCTTGGATACAAAATAAATCCACATAAATTCTCAGTATTTTTATACATCACCAACAAAATGCAACAGCAAGAGATACAAAGAGAAATTCCATTCAAAACAACTGTCAAGAATATAAAATATTTGGGAATCTATCTACCAAAGAAAAGTCAGGAATTATATGAGCAAAATTATAAAACACTTGCCACAAAAATAAAGTCAGATTTAAATAATTGGAAAGACATTCAGTGCTCTTGGATAGGCAGAGTGAATATAATAAAGATGACAATACTCCTCAAACTAATCTATTTATTTAGTGCTATACCAATCAGACTCCCAAGAAACTATTTTAATGACCTAGAAAAAATAACAACAAAATTCATATGGAAGAACAAAAGGTGGAGAAATACAAGGGAATTAATGAAAAAAAAAATGTCAGATGAAGGTGGTCTAGCTGTACCTGAACTAAAGCTATATCATAAAGCAGCAGTCACCAAAACCATTCGGTATTGGCTAAGAAATAGAATAGTTGATCAGTGGAACAGATTATGTACACAGGACAAAATAGGGTATAACTATAGCAATCTAGTGTTTGACAAACCCAAAGATACCAACTTTGGGGATAGGAATTCATTATTTGAAAAAAAAACTGTTGGGAAAACTGGAAATTAGTATGGCAGAAATTACATATGGACCTACACTTAATACCATATACCAAGATAAGATCAAAATGCGTCCATGATTTAGGCATAAAGAATGAGATCATAAATAGATTAGAGGAACAGAAGATAGTCTACCTCTCGGACTTGTGGAGGAGGAAGGAATTTGTGACCAAAGGAGAATTAGAGATTATTATTGATTATAAAATAGAAGATTTTGATTACATCAAATTAAAAAAGCTTTTTTACAAACAAAACTAATGCAAATAAGATTAGAAGGGAAGTAACAAATTGGGAAAATATTTTTATAGTTAAAGGTTCTGATAAAGGCCTCATTTCCAAAATATATAGAGAACTACCTCTAATTTATAAGAAACCAAACCATTCCCCAATTGATAAATGGACAAAGGATATGAACAGACAATTTTTAGATGATGAAATTGAAACTATATCCACTGATATGAAAGAGTGTTCTAAATCACTACTGATCAGAGAAATGCAAATTAATACAACTCTGAGATAACACTGCACACCTGTCAGTTTGGCTAAGATGACAGGAAAAGATAATGATGAATGTTGGAGGGAATGTGGGAAAACTGGGACACTGATGCATTGTTGGTGGAGTTGTGAAAGAATCTAGCCATTCTAGAGAGCAATTTGGAACTATGCCCAAAAATTATCAAATTGTGCATGTCCTTTGATCCAGAAGTACTGGGCTTATATCCTAAAGAAATACTAAAGAAGGGAAAGGGACCTATATGTGCCAAAATGTTTGTGGCAGTTCTTTTTGTAGTGGCTAGAAATTGGAAAATGAATGGATGCCCATCTATTGGAGAATGGTTGGATAAATTATGGTATATGAATGTTATGGAATATTATTGCTCAGTAAGAAATGACCAGTAGGATGAAAACAGAGAGGCTTGGAGAGACTTACATGATCTGATGTTGAATGAAAAGAGCAGAACCAAAAGATCACTTTACACTTCAACAACGATATTGTATGAAGATATATTCTAATTGAAGTGGATATCTTCAACATGGAGAAAATCCAATTCAGTTCCAGTTGATCAATGATGAAAAGAAACAGCTACACCCAGAAAAGGAACACTGAGAAAGGAGTGTAAAATGTTTGCACTTTTGTCTTTGTATCCAGGTTATTTATAACTTCAGAATCCAATTCTTACAGAGCAACAAGAAATTTGGTTTTACACACATATTGTAACACATTTAATACATATGGGATTGCCTGTCATCTATGGGAGGGAGTAGAAGAAGGGAAGGGAAATTTTGGAAAAGTTAATACAAGGGATAATGTTTTTTTAAAAAATTACCCATGCATATGTACTGTCAAAAAATTATAATTTTAAAATTAATAAATTATCCAAAAAAAAAAAGGAAGAAATACAAAATATCAGTAACCACATGGAAATCATGCCCTAAACCACTAAAAATTAGAGAAATGCAAATTAGCAACTTCAGCTCTGAGTTTTCCACTTCATACTCATCAGATTGGTAGGATTACAAAAGAAGAAAATGGAATGGTAGAAAGGCATTGAGAGAACAAGTCCCTTCACACATTGATGGTGAAACTCTGAGTTTGTTCAGCCATTTTATTAAGCAATTTGGAATTATGACTCCTCCCAAAAAGCAAACAGAAACAAAAAATAAAATCAAACTAAGCTGCATACTCTTTGATCTAGCAGTACTACTTGATTTATATACATATATATATGTATATATATGTGTATATATATATATATATATATATATATATGTATATATATATATATATAATTAAAGGGAGAAAAGGCCATTATATGAACAGAAAACTTCAGAGAAGCTTTTTACATAGTAGTTTTTTTTTTAAGGAGTTGCTTTTGTAGACAATATGTGGCATATTAACATAAAGAATGATAAAATGAATTTTCCCACCATCAGAGGAAACAGAAAATCTGTATGAGCCAATGAAGAGTAAAATGAACAGAACCAGGAAAACAATTTAATAACAATGACATAAAGAAAAACAACTTGAAAGAGTTTAGAACTCTGATCAATTCAATGATAAATCACAATTCCAGAAGACCTAAAATGAAGCACAATCCCTGCTTCCTAATAGAGAGGTGATAAGCTCAAAATGCTGGTTGAGACATTTTTTTATTTGGTCAATAAAGAAATTTACTTTGCTTGACAATGTTTGTTAGAAGATTTATTTTTCATTTGCTGCTGCTGTAGTCATCAATTTTGTTCATTTAGGGGCTAGAAAGGGAGGGATAGAAAGCAGTTGTAAACTGAAAAAGAATAAAATTATTTTTTTATAAAATAAAGCTTAATCAAAACAAATAAAGGCAATATCATTCTCAGGAATAATTCCAAGAACAAGGATCCACATGACAAATGGTAATTTATTAGAAAAATGTTGGGTAGAAAAGAGAATTACAGGATAAAGATATTTATGATGGCTTAAAAAACAGCTTATTGCTGAGCAAATAGAATATCCCAACATCTCAGTTCCAACCTTTGACCATGTCTCCACCTTTCTCTAATATACATATAGATTCTTATCACCCCTCCCTCACCCCTATCAAAATGTTCTTAATTTTAGATACAGTTCTCCAAATTGCTGCTTAAAATATTTACAAACAACTAGAACATTCCATTTTTTGTTTAAAAGGGACAAAAATTGATATTTCTGTAATTATTTTTAAAGAAGTAAACCATGCACTTTACCTCTTTCTGATTATAAATATAATTTCTTTTCAATATCCTTATAAGCAAATTTAATTTCCTTAAATTCAGGCAGCCATCTAATTTATATTTCTAGGAATAATACATTTAATCATTTGTTGTGGGTTTTTTTTGAAAATTTACATTATTTGTCAAGATTGAGAGATATAGTATTATACATTTTACAAGGACTCAAAAATGAAATTGTAAAGTACTGATAAGAATTAAATATATTTCCTATTAATAACAATTTGCTTACTCAATTGCAACTGTCTCATCATTCTATCAAAATAACTGATTTTTAGCTACTTAATAACAATTATAATTATTTGGTGACTTCAGAGAGTAAAGATGACTAAAGTGAGTAATTCATACCAACCTGCATCAACCCTTTTCATCCATGGTGACTTTTTTTTTTACTATTTTGGCTAATCAACCATGACCCTAATACTGCTGATGGGTTAAAGTAAGTTTTAGAAAACTAAGAATAGAATATCTAAGCAAATCCTCACTACATTTATTCAGTACTAATTACATTCCCTATGGACCCACTTGGCTAATAAGGTAGCTATCCTTTGCTGCTGAATTTAGCTCAAAAAAAAACCAGATGTTCTTTTAATATAAATCTACCCCTAATGATTTGTTGTTGTTTAATTTCTCTTTCACCTCCCCCTAAAAAGAGCCAAATTACAGGAAGCTTCTTCCTGGCAATACAAATAAACCCTCATCTGCAAAATGACTGCAATTCACACTCATGAATAGAAAACATCTACTGTGGGTGGACACTAGGGAATTACGTTTTCATTTTTTGGAAATCCAATATTTTGATCAAGAAAATGAATAAGTAATTGTGTAACATTTTTGGTATCTAAGGTTAATAATTAACTATAAGGAACCAATCTCAATGTCAATTATATAGTTTATTACAAATGATTAATCTCATTAGTTCTCTTATACCAGAATATTTAAATCCTTTTTATTTTATTTTTTTTTTTACTTAGAAGAGACAAAATAGTTGAGAAATTAGTAGAACTTAAGGCAACAAAAAATAGTCTAGTTGCTGACAGCCTATAGATTTAAAACTGTCAACATATAGCTAGAACTAAAGATAACATCCACTTATAAAGACATCCAGTCAGGGAAGTCTCCATTCTATCTTTTGATAGTACTAATTGTGAAAAAAAAGTTTCATTATATTAAAGGCTGAACAATTGTCAGGTATGGATTAAAGGTAATACTTTTTCAAGTATGGATTAAAGAGTACTTCAAAGAGCCATTCCAAATGAGAACCTGAGATTCCCTGAATATCAAAGTGAAAGACTGTATGACCTTCAGATATTTTTGTCAGTTTGTTTTGGTCTTTTGAGGCAAGTGATTAATGCTGAGCCATGAAAACATAGTTTGGAATATATAATCCGCAGCGAATAACAAGGCCAAGTAGAATTATATAATTTTCATAAATCATTAATAAAATATTACAAACTAATTTATGCAATATATGCATTTCTTAAATGCATTTTAAATAATATAGTAATTATGCATTACTAAAATAGTATCTAATATACTGGACAAACTTGCTATTTTAAAAAGTCATCTGCTGAGTTTGTAATGCAAATAATCAACTCATCTTGCTATATGTGAATTTTTTCATTGATATACAGAGGTTGCTAAGAATTGAGACATATATAAATGTCTTAACCTTTTTTATATTTATGGTGTTTGGATACTGACAATTAAATAATTTTCGGTATTCTGAAATAGATTTCAAAAATGGTCATGCTTTTTAGAATGTTAAGCCTATTAGCAAATAAATTATGTCCTGGTCTCTTTTTTTCCAAAGAAATAACAGATGGTCTGGCTAAGGAACAAAAATTCATATACATGTAATGATTGAATAGGACATATGTTGTGCCCCAGTAGACAATGGGAATTATACTCTATTCACCACTTCCTTTAGTTGTAAGAAACGAGCAACATTTCCATTTTAAAACCATTCAGAAAACTAAAAAAGTTGCTTATTTATCAATACTGCAAAGAATGTTAAGATTTATATGATGTGCTTTTGTCTCAATGGGATTAAGATGAAGTCATGCAAATCCCTACAGTCAATGTGTCATTTCTTTGCCTTTTTTCTTAATATCAATCATTTGAAGATTCAAAAAGAATAATATTTATTATTTGTTAAATCCAATATAGCATAAATCCCAAATGACTCTGGAACTCCTTACTATACCAAGATCTGGAAGGGATATATTAGATAATTATAATCATGTAAATACCTATCCAGTGAATTCTCTATAAAAATATGAGGAAAAAAATCAAACATTAAATAACAAAATACTTAATTGAAAAAACTGATAAAGAAGAAATCAAGCCATACTATTATTCCCAACACATAAAGGTATACAATCTCTCACAAACTCCCAAGTTAAAAAACAAAGGAATATTCCAGAAAATTCAAGTTCTAAAGGGGATACTGTTGTTACACCTTTCAGACCTTCATTTTTCTGGACAGTTAGGTGGCACAAAGAAAACTCAAGTTCAAATGTGGTCTTAAATATTTGCTAGTTGTGTGACTCTGGGCAAGTCACTTAATCCTGTTTGGCCACAGTCATTCAACTTTAAAATGAACTGAGAAGGAAATGACAAACAACTCTAGTATCTTTGCCAAGAAAATTCCAATATGGATCACAAAAAAAGAGAGACATAATGGAACAAGCTACCCTATCAATGTTCTGGCATACTCTTGTCATTCCATCCCACTGCTACAGTTATTACTCTATCACTGAATCCAGTATCCAATGAAATTCTATCCCTGTTGCTCTGCCAGAGTTCTTCTGATTCCCCTAAAATATATCTATCAGAATTGTCCTTCTATCATCATATCTTGTCACTGCATTGAATATTGTACATGTTTTTTCTTTGTCAAAAGGGATGATTCAATCTATGGGAAGGAAATTACTTTTCTTACTCCTTCCACCCCCAAAATGAGCAAGAGGAAAAGGCATCCACAAAGTCTTCTAAAAAACTAAACAAGCCGAAACACCTATTAAAAACAGAAATTACCCTTATTAATGGAAGGGAATATTTCTTTTTTTCTTTTTTTTTTCAATCTTCAGTGCCTACCAATCATACAGGAAAGAGAAAATATAGAAGAGTTCTAACACGTTCCTAAATTCCCATGGTGAAATCACAGGAAAACAAACATAAAAGACCCATACAATTTGCAGACAGGGGTGGGTTATGATCCCCATTGTTGAAGGTAACTGCAAAATTGATAAGATTTGAGTAATTGAGACAATACAATGTCTTGCATATAGGAATCGCTTAACAAATATTTATTGAATTAAATTGAACTTCAATTGCATATGTAGGAGTTAAAATTTGTTGCTATGTCACTTCATTATCAATTTTTTTGAAGAATTGTCAGGGCTAACATGACTCATATGCTAACCAACATATTTTCATATCTTTTGTTAGAAAGATATTAACACACATTTTTACACTTAAAGTCATAGAGTCAAAGGCCTAGAGTTAGAAGAAACCTATTTAATCCAACCAAATGAGGCAACTGAGGACAATAATGGTTAGTGACTTGCCCAAGACTGTGTAGGTATCAAAAAACATCAGAGGTCCTCTAAAACCAGTTCCAGTGTTCAGCACAATGCTTGGCACATAGAAAATATGGTAAGTTTATATCGACTATCTGTATATTAATAGTTCACAAACTATTATTTTATATTTAATTCAAATCACATTTTCATTTGGTTCAAATTCTTATGCTCACAAAGAAGATCAAATTTTTTCACAAACTTCTCCTTCAAAAGTTCTTAAAGGTTCTTTCTGTCCCCATCTCTTTGTTTTGTAAGCCTTTATAGTAAAGTTTATGATTGATGCTAAATTGTTTGTTTTGTTATTAAACGCTTTAATTCCTTTCATTACTTTAACCTTTGATTTTCTGTTTGTGCTTATGGAACCTTGAATTTCCCCCCTTTTCTCCTCCTTGCTTTTGCTTTTAATTAGGCAATATTACATTCAAATTTTCCAATGCATTTTCCAACTAGAGGATTATACACTTTTTCAATGCTTTTCTTTAGAGTTTCAATTGATTTCTCAAAACTCTTCAGTCATGATTGGAGCCCTTCCTTAAAAGTATTCATTGATAATTTTACTTTCTGTGATTCTTACCCTAGTAATGGCCATTAAATACAATGTTTTGTGCTTGTTCTGAAATGTTTTTACACTTTTTGTAAAATATTACATAAGAATTTGTTCATTCATGATAGTTATACATATACTAACTTTAGGGAATTTCTAAGTTTGTTACATTTGATTTGCCATTTGTACTCATATTGTTAAATAAAAAAGAAATTCTAGTCAGTTTGCCACATCCACTTCAAAATAATTTGAAAATCACTCTTATATTTGCCCTCAGTATTTAGCATCATGTCTGGGATATATTATGTGCTTAATAAATGCTTGATGATTTGACTTGCTTCTGCTTTGTTATGAGGTAGGTATTCTGGAATTTGCATTAAATGACGATTTGCAATTATCTCTAGTTCTTCAATGTTTTTTTTTTCTTTTAGATTTTAGCAGCTTCTTTATTTTAGCTCTTGTTGTTGATCAGTCATTTCAGCCATGTCTAACAACTAGATTCCATTTGGGGTTTTCTTGGCAAAGACACTGGACTGATTTGCTATTGACTTCTCCAATGCATTTTCCAGATAATGAATTGAAGCAAACAGGGTTAAGTAACTTGCCCAGAATCATATAACTAATATCTGAAGCCAGATTTGAACTCAGGAATATGATCCTTCTTGACTACAAGCCCAGTAATCTATCTGTGGTACCATTTCAGGTCTTATTTCATCTAAGAAGATGAAATTATTTCTTATGTTTATCCAATATTAGTCTGTAATATTTTATTGGATGATTTGGAGCAAAAACTACTATTGACCAGATGCAATATGAAATCATTGCCTATATATGATAAAATCTGTTTTCAACAGTATTATTATATAATAATACATGAAGAAAACATTCATATCTTCAGCTTCTTTTATGGGCACTTGTGCTTGACTGAAGTAATCCACACCATCTAAACTAAAGTAAGTAAAATATGGTTGTTTCTGATTTGCTTTGCAGGTATATCATGTGTTCTTTGTAGAAAGAAGTATTGTGGGAGGAGGAAGTATAATAGTAGTTATTAAATGCCTTTTATGTGTAGGTTCTTTGTTAAACACTTTACAAAGATCATCTCATTTGATGCTAGAACACAAAGAAATATCCCTCATTCCTCTGTACCAAATTGATCAGCCTGACAGTTTTAAGTAGGCTTAGCCTACAATACTTTACTACCCATCTATTTATAGAATTTTGGAGAACAGTTATAACATATTGAGCCAGGTGCCAATCTGGTCAGTGGTATCACTAGAGTGATATTTGCAAGTATCTTCTGGCTACTGACAGTCTTTTAATCTAAAGCACACTACATCTCCACCATACACCACCCACTCATGCTGACACCTTCTATTTTTTTTTTCCCATTCTCCTCAGTTTCCTATCATGGCATGGACAATGAGTTAGGTTTGAAAGAGAGTATAAATTTATTATATTCGTATTCATTTTGCTTGGGCAAACTCTATCTTATATTATTAATTAATAAAAAAGCATTTATTAGAAACTATATATCAAGTACTACAGAAAACATTATGGATACATAGGGGAAGAAAAAAAAAACAAAATTGTCTCCTATTACAATGATCTGTAGCATGGAAAGAGTGAGGGCAGTAGTTTTCATTTGTTTTTATTTGTTTGTTTTTTTTTACTTCACATTGAGAGTTTTCCTATCTTAATGATATTAAAATCCTCATGAGCAGGTAGAAAATTCTGTATTCTAACTAGAGGATTGAATGTAGAACAAGTGTTTATCACAATCCACAGGGAGTGGTGAGCCAAGATGCTATGAAATAAGCCCAGGATAGCTTGATTTACCTATCTCTTTCCCCTTTTGATATAGATTTATGGTAATTTGCATTAACTTTCAATTAAAAAGCAAACTGATCAGAAATCCAGCTGTTATAGACTACTCTATAATTTGATCAAGAAATATCTGAAATTTCAATGTACCTCCATAAGAATGAATTTATCTGATTCAGAATGGTTTTACCTGGGGATAGCCTAATATATTCTTAGTAACTTAATAATTTATATGAATCCTCAGGTTCTAAGTGGCCTGTCATATTAGAATTGGAACTCATACAAAGATTGGGAGAATATCCCACTATCAGAAGTAGCTTCCCTAAACAATTCTTTTACCACAAGATATTCTTTTCCTTCGGTATGTAAACAGATATATAGCATAAAAAGAGGATTATAAAAACTCTAAAGATCTACAGTCATATCCTTATTTCCAGAAAACTCCTTTTCTTGGGAGAATATAAACCTATGTCAAAAACCCTAGTCACTGCCAACTATGAAAAACTCAAAAGAGAAGAAAATAATATTGTTCAATGCCCATGGTATCTCCCACTTAGAGGAAATGAAACATTCCAGTGGTGAGGGCAATCATGAGTAAGGGGAAAAATCTATTCTTGAAAATAAAGAGTAGTCTGAATAGGATTCAACTGAGCAGAAAACCAAGGCCATGTTGCAAAAGAACCAAAATTTCTTGGAAGAACCAAAATCCAAGGGACTAACATAGAAGTAGAAAGCCAAATGAGACACATGACATACATAGTGGATAGCATGCCAGACTTAAGAGAAGAGTTCAAATGTCACTCTCTGTGTGACTTTGGACAAGTCATAAAAACTTCCTCATATATAAAATGATGAGTTTGGATCAAATAACTTTTAAAACCCCCTTAAGCTCTAAATCTATGCTATTATCTATGATCCTAAGCATGAGAATATGAATTCAAGTTAAGGAAGTCAATCCCAGATCAGGAGAGAATCAAAAAGTTAGTAATAGGGAAGAGATTATTTGATTCCATCTGTCCTTTGGAGTTCTGTACTAATATTATAGTGCTGTGCATTCTCTACCCTAACTTACTCTGTCCTGGAGATAGGAAATCCAATCATTTCTTGTTGCTTAATATGGAGAAACTGTGGGAATATACAAAGATGCTCATACCCAGACTCAAAGGCCTGCCTCACCCATTAGCTTCTGCTTTTCACTGTCATTGCCTTTCTGCAGGTCAGTGACCCCATCTCACCACATCACAAGAGACCAAAAATCACTGCTCTCTATATACAGAGTGTCATGACTATGCTTGGTGGCCACAGTACAGGGATGGAGCAAAGCCAAAAATATGTGAAATAGAATGTAGCCTGTCTTTACTCCCAAGAAAGAGCCCTAGATTCCCCACATAAATGACTGGAAATTTCAAGTTCTGTTTGAAGCCAGTTTAGAGATTTATGTAACAAGAAAACTAAAATTGGAAAATATCCAAAGGATGTTAAAGAAGTGATTTAAAATTCTAGAAGCAGAAATGACAAGATTTAAAGGAACACTACTTAATCTATACAATGTAATGGTATGTTAGGGTAGCTAGGTGATAGAATCCTAGGTTTAGATTCATGAAATCTGATCTTCATATGGGACCTTGAGCAAATCACTCAACCCTGTTTGCCTCAGTTTCTTCATCTATAAAATTATCTGGAGAAAGAAATGGGAAATCATTATTCAATATCTCTGCTAAGACAACCTAAAATGGGGTCACAAAGAGACCGATATGACTGAAACAGTCAAACAATAATAAATGAAGGCTGAGGAGTTACACCAAGATGGATTTCAAATATATGAAATGTCTCAACTACATCTCCCTTAAAATCGATAAAATTGTCATAAGATATAGGATCTCAGGATATAGATAAATTGCACTTTGCACTTTCCCTTACTTATTTATATAGGCAGTCATTCTATGGTAACATAAAACTTAAAAATTTCTATTCTTTTTGCGGAATTGTTTTCTCCAGGCATACAAGTGAATGCTAACTCCATTGCATTCACTCATGAGACTAGCCTTTCTCTAAATTATGTGTAACCAAAATCTGAAAAATTTTATTCTTTGACATGAAATCTTATTAAAATTCATACCCTTCTGAATTTTTGTAGTAAAAATGGTATTTCCTTTGTTTCTAATTTTGCTAACTATAAGAAATGGACCTGAATCAGGTGTGATTGGATACCTTTCCAGATAGCACTAGTTACAGGACCTTCACTCCTGTTGTTGTTGACAATGGGGATGGTATTTACATATAATGGCATCAGGTTGATAAATAGGCAGGAATGTCAGCTTCAGAGAGCTTGATGGAAGCAATCTAAGACAACCAGAACCAATTAAAGTAGCAGAATAATGGAACTCACAGGGTAGTCAGAATTAAAGTTAATGATAGGCAGGGTTTGATCCAAGGGAGAATTACAAAAAAAAAACCCAGAAACTGTCAGGACTGTGTTCAAGTCATTTTAGGTCTGAAAAACAGGTAGAATCGTTTTACAAAAAGAGCAGATGAAGCCAGATTCCAAATGCTTACTCAAGAACCAGGAAGTTGTCATGTGTGATGAGATCAGGGTAAAAAGGACCTCAGAGGCCAACCTATGTCTGAGTAAGAATGTCCTTTATGAGTAGTCACCCAGTCTCCATTTTACTTCCTCTACTGAGAGAGAAATCCCAGTGTCCCAAGGCAGTCCATTGTACTTCTGGAGAAATTTAACTATTAGAAAATTTTTTTTCTTACCTTTAACATGGGAAAGATGATGATGCAAGAGATAGAAAATTGGATCCAGAATTAAGAAGACCTGAATTTAAATCCATCTTCTGACACTCACTAGCTATGTAATCTTAGGTAAATCAATTAACTTCTTTGTCTTTATTAAAGCCATTAATTATTAAATTAATTAATCCTCATTAAAAATGAAGATCATAATAGTATCTGAATTTCAAGTAGTATCTGGTATTATTATAACTAATTATCATTACTATCACTACAAATACTATTATTACTGCTGTAGCTGCTGCTGCTCTTGCTACTACCACTACTATTACTACTACCACTACTACTACCATTACTATTACCACTACTATTTACTGGAATCTGCCCCTCTGCTGCTTCCACCATTGTTCCTACCTCTTTGTTTAAGGGTTGAGATCTTGATAGTGAGCATATTGTTTCCATGGAATCTTTCAAAGAATTGGAGGCATATAAGAGTTCATCTGGGCATAGAGCCAATTGACTACATTCTGTCATAGGTAAGCCTAATGGTTATATAAAGTTTTTATCTCTAGCAGAATCTCAGCATCTATTAGGACACTGTTCTCAGCCTTATCTCTCCTTATGGAAGTGACAGAGGAATTTCTTCAGGTCAAATGGCTATAGATGGTGGAAGGGAGATACAGGCATTAGTATCAGACTCCTGAGGCTGACTCTCCTATTATTGTCTTCTTTACCTACTTCCTTACTTAGCAGATCCTAAAGATGAAGCAGAAAAACAGAGATGATTCCTTTATAGATTTGAAGCTTTTACATTTTTGGTGATCAGCTTTTGAGGACATTGTTTAATTTTGTTTGTTTTTACTCATAATGTTTTCCTCAAGAAATGGAGATTGATTTAGGTACATGGGGATGAATTCCATTGTTGTTCAAATGTGTTATATTTTTCTCCTTTATCCATAAGAAATCAGAATTTTACAAACACAAAAAGAAAACCACCCAGATTAAACTGTGGGTTTATAAGTAATCTTGATGCCCGATTTTCAAATGAAAAATATAATCAGGAATTACAATTTCAACCCTAAACTATTGCTAAATCAAAATTTTGAAAAATAATATAAATCCAACCAAATCTCTTAGGTCACTGAGGCCAATGCCATAAAATGCATCACTGAGATTATTCAACTATTCAAAAAAAATTTTTTTCTGTAATAATTTTGCAAAGGGGAAAATCTGTATGTTTGAAAAATTAAATGATTCTGATGTATTTGAATCTACATAAAAAAGATACCATTGGCTAAATATTTTAAATCACAATTTCTTGGCTCTGATTCATTTGGAAGTTAGGATACCTAGAAATAATAAAAGTTTGATTCAAATTTATTTGGCAATTTTAATCTAAAACTGGATTCTGAGATTCAAATTAGGGACAGATTTTTTTTTAGAATTTATTCACTCAGCAATCTTGTGAGATTCATGAGAATAAATTTTATTTATTTTATTACATTTTATCTTATTTTTGTTAAGCTATTTGGGTTAAGTGACTTGCCCAGAGTCACATAGCTAATAAGTATCAACTGTCTGAGAACAGATTTGAAATCTGTTTCTCCTGGCTCTAGGATATTGTGCTACCTATCTGCTCCAAGAATAAATTCTTAAAGTTCAAGGATCATAGGGTTTCTAATATGATCTTTGTCCAACTACCTCCTTTTAAAGATGGAGACTTGAGGTTCTCAAGAAGAGGAAGGACCTCCTCATGGCCACACATTTTAGTGTCCAGAATTTGAAATCTAGTATTCATTCCATTCCAGTGCAATTTTATGAGGGGTTTTATATTTCCTGCAGTATGGTCCCTTTTCTATAAAATTGCTAAACATGTTGCTGAATATTTAAATGGAAACAAAAAAATGGAAAAAAATCTTTGTGTGACAATGTAATGCTGAATTTTCAAGAGAAGTTTCCTTGTCTCCCCCTTCCTCTTTTCTTTTTTCCCTTTTCCCCCCAAATCCCCATCTGTTTTGCTGATGTGCCAATATCTGGGGTCTGTTTTTCATAATATCATTTTGTTTGTGAGTATGTCTGTTCCTAAGAGTTCACATGCTGGCTGACAACGAAGTAGTGATCGACAGGGAGGCCAGCAAATAGCCCCCAAATAAGCTGAAAGCCAAGAAAGACACTGCTCTCTGCTGGCTGGTTTGGTTGGGAACTTTATTAAGCTATCATTGACAACATCATTACCTCAGGCTCTGGGATTACCCTTTGGATGGAAAATCCATTTAGAACTGGGCCAGTATCACAACTGCTGCAGCTCCCAAAAGGATTCAGAAAAGTTACCACATGTGGAGAAACAAAACTGCATCTTGCAACAGAAAAAATAAAATAAAATGGAAAATGTCATGGTTATCCTCTTTATCCTAGTAAATTGGGAGAAAGCAACATGCCAAATTAAATTTATGTTATTTTATTAAACATTGGTGTCTCATGTTCTAATCTTTAAACCAATGGAAAGTTTATAAGAAATAGTCCACAATACAAAGAAATCATGTTTTCCTATCCTTCTCCAATACTTTCTGCATATTTATTGATAATTCTTCCTGGTTTAGTTTAGCTTCTTACCTTGGCATGTATGTGAATGCACACACACACACACACACACACACACACACACACACAAATATGAATGTGTATGTATTTTGTGTATCAATATGTGCATATAATATATATAATAAAGCAAATTAGATTATTTAAATATATATGTGTATATACACATATTTATATATCTTATATACATAATTGGTTCAGAGTTTGGATGAGCCTTGGTGTTAGCAGGCCAAGTTGTGGATGCTCTGAGCCTATATATATCCAGATCTTCCTTCATTTATAAAATCTACTGATGAAATGTTTTTTTTTTTTTGTTTTTGTTTTTGTTTTTGTTTTTTTAACTTTTAACATGTTGTGAATAT